>NC_054871.1:7597088-7900118 GCF_018320785.1 Cheilinus undulatus | reverse complement strand
CTTGCCAGTGGAAGAGGTACTGATTTCTGAAATGTTCCTGTGGGTTAAACGAAGTTACAAATCCACTTTTACCAAAGTTTCACAAATGTGTGTACAAGTTTTTCACAAAACAAAGAATTTCTTTCTTCAATACAAATGGAAAGACTTAAGATGAGTCTAAGATGTGTTTTGGTTTGGACAACAACACTGGTTAAATTAAGTGTTAACTTAATGTTGGAATATGGTTGCTGTAAACATGTGAAAACACTGAGATCTGCATGTGACTGAATTCTGGATTTAGACTGTAAGAACGTTTTTCACCTCTTTTCTGGATTTGTTTAATGTGGGCGGAGCCAATATGTTGGCTGGTGATATCATGAGCCCACAGTAGGGAATGACCCCGCCCCTCTAACACTACAATGTTAAATCACAGAGCAGTTCTCAGTGCAGTCTGTTGTTAGCTGATGTCACTGCCTTTATTGAAAGTTAACAGTCAGTTAAATGCTGTTTTTCTGTTCATTGTGAGGTAAATTTGCCAAATCTATCAGCCACAGTGGTCTATGGATCATTTAAAGAATCATAACAGAAAACAAACTTTGTCTCTTCTTCTAAGGTCAACAAAAGGTCAAGGGGCAGGCTAATAGCCTGAGTGCTTTCCTCAACACACCCACGCCATCCTGGAGCAGACTTTAATGCCTCATTTTTCATGATTTCAAAGTTTAATTTTATAAACTTAGTGAAGTTGTATTTGACTGAAATTTGATTTTGGGGTTCATAACACAGTGACCTGTCATACAACAAACCTAAATACAGATCTATTTTCACTTTATAGGGTCTTTAACAATGACTAACAACATAAAGTCTTCAAGCCCTAAGCTATTTATTAACCATTTTGTCTCACCTGGACTTACTGTCTTATAAAACTTAAAAAAAAAAGAAAAAAAAAGCCATGGACTCTACAGAAAATGTGTGCTTTTTTAAAAAGTTATGGGACTGTCAAGACAAATGAAAAAAACTAAATTGAAATTGAAACTCAACGATTCATATGTGACACACAATACATTAAAATAGATAAGACTTTTTTGTTTGTTTTTTTGCAGGAACTTTTCCTCCCATCTCTTGGGGACCAGAGGTGAAATTTTTTTTTTTTTTATAAAAATTCCTCAAAATATTCACATATTTACAAAAAAAAGTCCTTGTGCTTTTTTGAATGGTATTTGTGCCATTACTCAAAGCAGTTCCTGTCTGCAGTGAAACAGAGGGACATGTCACAGGCTCTCTGTCTCTCTCTCTCTCTCCAGTATGAGCTATTAAGGCCGTCTCCTGCATGATCTAAGTGTTACGTCACAGACAAACAGGACATGACGACAGAGGAGCAGCAGACAAGGAAGCCGTGGTTGTAGTCAGAGTGTAACGGAGAGAAAAGAGAGCGAACTGTAACAAGAATACTCACAATGCCGGGAGGAACAGAGGAATAATTACCCTCTGACATGACGTTCAGTTGTCCGATGAAACCATGGGTGAAACTGACGGTGCGTCTGTAAGCACCGATAGCGCGTCCGTGCGCCATGATAGTCCACAAGCAGCACATACTGAGGCCGATGCTCTACTTTGCCTCACTGTGGCCGGGGAGGGAGGGGACGAGGTGGGGGTATCGGGGTGGTCAAAACACTGCGAATAGTGACGGAGGTAGGGAATGCAAAACACAGCGGAGGTAGGGGCAGCCATGTTAGAAGCCATGGGAGAAAACGCACAGCTAATGGCGGTGGAGGCCGCCTGGTGATGTCAGAATAGACAAATTAGATGAGTGAATTTACTCCCATCACAAACTTTGGGTCATACTGAAGATTTTTCTCATTTACAGTACACCTTTATCTCTAACCACTTTCAAGCTACAGCCTTTTCAAATCTTAATATCAAAATTGAATAATTTATTGAAAAAACTCTCGGGCCAAAGAGTTAACTTGAGTTGAAAAGCTTCACTAATATGTTTGCTATTATTTCTGTGACTTTTCAGGGTTTTATAACCATTTTCTTTATGGTGAATGGTTGACTTGTAGGGCCAGTATTAAGGGCGATATTGGATTGGCTTCCCTTTTAACATTCATCCTGTAGAGAACAATGTATCTTGTAAAAAAAGAATAAAAACTACAAAATAAAAACCACAATAACGTATGTTCTTTTACTTTCTTAGACAGGTGCTAACAGAATGAAAATTGATGTTAAATAATGAACAAATTTATCATCAGATCATGCTAGTTTTTACATGGATTACATTTTTTGATCCAACAATTTCAAGCAAAATTGATTGTTGAATTACTGAGTTTCTCAGTGTCCAGAACAATTGATATTTACTCTAGTTAAGAAATGCTAAATTAGTTTCTTAGCATCTCAGCAGCCCGTTGTGCTGTCTGACACAAACACCGTCTTCTTTGTTGCTTGGAAAACAACATTTAGATGCACTACAGTCAATCACTGGTGGAAGTACCATATCATAACCGGGTAATAGTGACAATATATTTCTAGGATGAGACTAAGTTGAGAGCAATCTTGGAATTTGTAGAAATATTGGCTATATTCAAGCATTCAAAAACCCTGTCCCATCCTTGATATTTCTAATAAATGTCCTTATGATGCCTCAAAAATGAAAGAAATGTTCTTAAAATCATATTTTTGTACTGTCATGTGTCAGCCTGCCTCACACTTTTTATTATTATAAATTATCCATCTGAAATTCCATTACGGCATCATGTAGATGAAGGTACTTGTGCCTACCCCAGTGTGCACTGTGCTAATGGCAGTAAAAACACCTGGACTAACTCACTTACATGGGTTAACATATTCATCACATCCATCCCCATGGGCTGGAAGGAGGTTAAAGCCAGTTCACCTGAATGTGTGATGAAACACTCACAAAGACACCCTCTACGCAAAAAACTCACCATCAGGACAGAGAGTCATGACCCTCTTAATGCGAGGCCGCTATCCACTGAACCACCAGGCCGCCAATCAATAAGTCATTACCTCATTAATTTTGAGACACTCTAATTCTAATCGTCATAAACAAATGAGTCTGCTGCCAAGAGGATTAGCAGCCTCTCTCGCCTCTGATTTGTTTTGTGTGCCACCGGGTCAGCACTGGCAGAAAATCTTCTGCCTTGCCTGATGCACACTCCCTGCTATAAAAAAACAAGCACTATTTATTCAGCACAAATGGAGCAAACGCTGTTAGGGAATCTGGCAAGAAAAGCAAAAGGAAGGTGGATGGAAAATTCATCTTCAACATGTTTATCCCTACATGTTTATCCCTACAGAAAAACAAAAATACACAGAGCTACAGTATGCTGAGTGATGCCCAGCAGAAGAGAGAAACACTTTGTAACATGAGCTGACAAGCTAGCTGGTGTTTGTGAACGTTTTATCGTAATTTCATGACTTTTGCAATTATTTTTTCCTGTTAATACCAGAGACTGACTACTCACTGGATAGTGTCAGGTTTTAACCACTATGTTGTCTTAATAGTCTTTATACTTTCCTTGTTATGAGGGTCAGAAATTACTCAAAAGAAAGCGATTTAGTTTAATTAAGACCCAAAATCTATTAAGCATGAAGAACTAAACCCTCATTTAAAAAAAAGGTGAATATTTATGTTTTTAGCTTTTAAATGGAGCAGAAAGACTACAGCTGTAATTCCAAAAAATGAGGCTCTGTGTGAAATGATAAAAAAAAAGAATGCAATGATTTTTCAAGTCTCATAAAGCAATATTTTATTCACAACTGAACATGAACAACATCACATGTTGAAGTCAAGACTTTTAAAATTTCATGAAAAGTAATAGCTCATTTTGAATTTAATGGTAGCAATAAATCAACAAAAAAAAGTAGGGACAGGGCAATAAAAAACTTGAAAATACGTGGTACTGATGAAAAATGGCTGCAACTAATGGTACAATAGGAGCATTTTAGAGAGGCAGGGTCCCCCAGAAGTAAAGATGGGCAGAGGTTCACCAATTTGCGAAAATCTTTATCTTCAAATTGTGGAAAAATTTCAGAAAAATGTTTTGCAATGTAAAACTGTGAAGGCTTTGAATATACCTGCCATTTATAATACATGATATCATCAAAAGATTCAGAGAATCTGGAGAAATCTGTGTGAGTAAGGGACAAGACTGAAGGTTAACACTGGGTGCTCGTGATCTTCTGGCCCTTAAACAAAGAACAAGCCAAATGTGAACATGATCTAGAAACATCACTGTCTGCTCTGGGCCAAAGCTCATGGAAGTGGACTGAGGCAAAATGGATAACTGTTCTGTGGTCACAAAAATTAAAACCGTGAATGTTAGAGGACTGCCCAGCTTGTTATGAGGGCACAAAAAAAAACCCTGCATCTTTTATGGTATGGGGTTGCATTAGTGCCTACGTCTATGAAAGGCCCTATTAATGCTGAAAAGTAGAGTATTGAGAACAACACGTGCTTCCACCAGATAACATCTCTTTCAGGGGAGGTCTTTCATATTTCGGCAAGACAATGTTAAACCACATCCATCACAACAGCATGGCTTCACAGTCAAAGAGTTCAGGTGATGAATTGGATTAAGAAAGTATCTATCCATGTTTTACATAGTGTCCCAACTGTTTTGGAATTGGGGTTGTAGTTAATACATGCAA
The DNA here is from genome assembly GCF_018320785.1 of Cheilinus undulatus. Classification (NCBI taxonomy): domain Eukaryota; kingdom Metazoa; phylum Chordata; class Actinopteri; order Labriformes; family Labridae; genus Cheilinus; species Cheilinus undulatus. Next base: position 7,895,471 of record NC_054871.1, on the reverse strand, counting down.
ATCTGATTATTTTTTTTTTTTAACATCCTGGGAGTAGTGCAGTCAGGCATCCCAGACCCCAGGTTGGGAACCAGTACCATAGTAGATATGGTCAGACTGTGAGACCACAAACATGCCCTTTATTTTAACCGTTTCATTGTGGTGATTCCACAGACATGAACCCTCATAGAAACTTGCTTTATCAAATGGAACTTACAAGGAAAAACACATGTGGAGGATGATCAACATCATTAGCTGGGAATTGTTGTTTGCAGTCTGTTTTACAGTGGAAAAAAGCACTGTCATGTTTGTGAGTTGTAAAAGTGTGCAACAGCCCACTGGTGACACTTCCCAGTCTGCTTGTTCTCTTGGCTGTTTCAGGTATTTGGATGCAGCCTATATTAGACTAGACAAGAAGAATCAAGCTCAGAAAGGTTCCAGTTTCTTTTGGAGCAGCAAAATAATGGCATTTAAATAAGACACAAGGATGATCTCGATGAATGGCTAGGCCTCAAATATAGCCTAATCTAATTAAACTCAGAAATCTGATCTATTTTGACAATCATACTTGTGACGCTGAAGTGCCACGCTGAACAGATGTGGATAGTTGTGAACTTGGCCAATCAGTTTGCGTAGTCAAACTTTCTGTCATTGTTGTGCTGTTTCAACAGCCATATTCCATCTGTCTCTACAATGCCCCACCACTCACAGGCATACTGCAGTTCACATCTGTGCCATTTTAGTTTTTGAGGATGTGCACTGTTAAAGCATTGAATTAATGTGGAGGGAAGAGTGGCAACCATAATGTATGCAAAGTTATCTTCAGTCCAAGAATGTCATGCATCTTAAAGCTCAAAGTCAAGGAGTAGCCAGAAAGATGCAATCAGAGGGGGGGCAATTGCAAATAGTTTGTTGTTTGAAAATGTGAAGCAGTGCACCATTTCCTTTGAGATTAAGGGGGATGATACCCTCATTCTGAAACAAATACAATCCATGTGATACACTTCCTTTCCAATGTCCTATTTCTTGTCTCAAACTCACTTCTAAAGCTTTTATTTTCCCAGTAAAATCTTTCTGAACATGATCTTTTGGTTGTCAATCTGCCAGAAACTTCACTCAAAAAACAAAGTTTGACCAAAAACATGTTTATTAACGTTCCTTTCAAGTTTTTCCATTATAATTAGGCTTTCCAAGCTACAGAAGGTGATTAGACAACTTTAAAGAACAGTATGAGCAAGTGGCCATTAGTTTCCCTTTCTGAATATTTGCTTTATTTTCTATATAAAGAACCAACCTAAAGTGTTTTAAAGAGTTGCTTTGGACAGTATGTACATCTGTGAGTCTGTGAGTCAAGTTGTATCAGTTTTCCACATCTGGACCGTCCAATTTAATTCGCCAATCTTTCTCTCATCCTCGGTAGAAATGGATTCACTCCAGAGAAGGTCTGAGTCGGTCTGAAGTCGATAGAGAATCTAAAACCCTTTCTAAGGACATGGAAAGATTAGAAGCAAAGCGCTGTGACCGCTGTGGTCTTAATGAGAGAGACAACAGAATCCAAGGTCAGAGTGGATCAGATGAGGAGTCAGTCAAGGCCGCCATAGCTTTGATATAAGTTCACCTGTGGAGCTGACAGCTGTCAGGATCAAAGCAGCACACAGCTAACGGAGCATGAAGCTTCATCAGGTCAGCGCTCTAAAGAGTGGAGAGGAGACGCTCGGGATTTAACAAACCACCATGAGAGGGGAAAATACATAAAATTTTGTATATACAGTACTACACCAAAGAACACATGTGAATCATGATGCAAAAAATATCAGACTGTGGTGTTTTCACTCGTAATTCAAACAAAAAACCTTCCAAATGTTGGAAAAATCTGAGAGTTGCCCTGCTAGCCCTACATATAAGAGGGTTGTCTTTTCCCCCTTGAAACACACCTGGGAAAAGAGGGGTCTAGACTGAAGATGGGGACCTGGATACAGCAGAGAGAACTAATTTAAGTTTTGCAGCAGCAAAGTGATTGGTTCTTAACAGTGGTGTCCACATCTGGTTGTTTTGGTACTTGAAGAGTAAACATCCATAATCAGCTGATCACCAGAGGAGGACAAACAGAGGTAGAGGGTGAGAAATATGAATGAAAAATGAAAAGTCTTTCTGCATAAACTTTCTGCTTCATGTGTCACACACAGCTAGGTGGAGACACTGGGGGGAGACACGGCATCCATGCACAACAAATTAGCTCAGAAATTTGTTAACTTACAATAACTCTGCCAACTGAGGTGGGGTTGTGATACCATTTCATAATAATAGTTATCAAATAAGCATTTTACTTGTATTATCTCTATGATTGCCTCTTAATTATGGTAAGCCAGTGGACAATATGTGCCTGCTTTCTTCATTTCTCTCTTCTCTGGTAACCTAGAGCAGGAGTTCCCAAACTTTTCAGCCCGTGACCCTGAAAAAACGATGTCAGAGATTAGGGAAACCAATCACGGGGGGTCCCGACCCCCACTTTGGGAACCACTGACCTAGAGAGAGATGTCTTGAGGCTGGAGTTTGGTTCATTTGTATTGTCACACCCCCATAACCAAACATCAGGCCTGAATATGAACCTCAGGAAAGATAAACACTCTTGTAGAGCAACATAACCATGATGTGTCTAGGACACCCCACAACTCTGATTCAACGAGACTGGCATGTCAGGTTTTATTGCATCTTCCACCTTAATGACACCCTGAACTGATGCCAGTGATGTGTATCCTGATGCTGACCAATGAGAGAGCATTTGCATTCAGTTGTTTTTTCATTATTTACCAAGGAACAAGTCCACAGTCATTTTCTCTTTGTAGTTTTATTTAGGCCATGATATTATCTGTATGGTATCAGTCTCGGCAGATGTGGAAATTTCTGTTTTGGCTGTATGGACAAATAAGAAAGTGGAGTTTGAGGCTGGACCAACAGACCTACATAAGCTGAAGTGTTTATTTTATTCATTGTTCCTTACACTATAAAATATGTTTTAAGAGTCACACTGAGTCTTGTAATGTTTAGAGAAAAGCAGAGTCTAGACTGGTAGAGAGAACTGACAAAAGCCTTTTAAAATAATAATAAAAAGGTCTGATATTTTTTTCTGAAATTTACATGATGACCCAATGACCAAAATTTGAGTTTGGGACTGGAAACTTCAAGTCAAGTCTCCTACAAGTGGTTATAGAGAGAATTTTGGTTTGCTTGTTGTCACTTGATTTTATGCTGAAACACCTTGGGCCAAGGTGAAGGTTGGTTAAATGCCTGTGACCACAACTAGCTCTGAGCCACATAACTTTGTGGTGTCCACACTTTTAAAGATGACAAGTCCTAAAAAATGCGAGTCTTAAGAATCCTGACTCAAAAAAACAGAGCCATCCAAGAAGGTTGTGGATGCAGTCTGTTCAGAAAAGTAAGAGGTTTTTAAAAGTAAGTAAAAATAAAAGATGTTAGAGTTTAAAAAAAAAAAAAAAAAACAGGAACGTATAGCGCTACACCTACAGCATCATGAATCTGTTGTGTGAATGACTAATGAGACCGTGTTATGTGTGAAATAACTGGCCCAATCATTTTCTTTAGACTTGTTTGCTTTAGATTAACATCATGTTGATTAGACTGAGAAGTCTGAAGAAGGTGTGGGCGACCAGGAGTGAACATCAGGCAGTGAACATTGTAACCCTCCAACAATCGCTTCATTCATTGCTCTTAAAATCTTTGTTTTAGGCGAGTCATTTCAAGAACATTATGCTCAGCAGATGTTTCCTTTGTATACAGATTTCATAAGGGCACACAACAACACTTCTCCATATGGGAAACATGATGTGCACAGCTCTTAAATCCAGACACAGTCTGGAAGAAGGGCAACATGCTTTTCAAGCTTTTCTCCTTCATTTGGTAAATAAGTCTGCATCTCATGTTTCTTTCATTGTTTTGAGCATCTTTTTTCCACCTGAGCTGAAAACTTCCTGGGTGCCCTGATACAATAAAGACAGCGACTATAATACAATACATTTACTTTAGATTTTTTAATAAAGCATCTATTCTATATGTCATTCTTAATATATTTTTGTAAGTATTTTCAAGCAAATATAAAACAAATAATGTGGTTTATTTTCTTTCCAAGTCTAAAAATAGTTGGGTCATTATACAATGTGAATAAAACAGAATGCTAAATGTACAAATATTCTGTATTTGTTGCCTGCAACACATTCCAAAAATGTTAGGACAGGAGCATGTTCACCACAGTGATAGAACACCTTTTGTTCTAAAAACACCTTGTTAGCATCTTGGGACAGATAGTAATAATAATAATAATAATAATAATAATAATAATAACAACAACTTTATTTATATAACACTTTTAAAAACAAAGGTTTACAAAGTGCTTTGACATGCAGAAAAAAACAAAGCAGCAGAACCCAACAAGAGATAAACACAACGAGACATGAACACAAGAGAACACTCAAGATAAGAGAAACTAAATAAGATCAAACCCCAGGCTACATGTTCAACCCAAACAACATTATTACTGAGACAACATGAGACATTTTTAGAACTACAAATCCAAAGAAATCATACGAGTATTGATTTCCAATGACAGAACTGAGAGACCTAAGATGTCATTAGAACAACACATCGTGAGATATCACTAGAACTAGGAAATCCCACTCGTACCCAGCCAACACAGGAACCCAACCACAAAAACCTGAGACCAAGGGGACTGAAGTTTTAAAGGGCAAGTAAAAGAGAAGCAATATGAACTAAAAACATTAAGAGAGGGCACATTGTAAATGAAAAATAAATGTAAAAGAATAAGTCTGAGGATGGAAAATGCTAAAATGATACAAGCACCAAGAGGGTGAAAGAAAAAACCAGTATGAACTGCCTAAGTAAAAACTCAACATCATGGATATAGGAAATCAAAACAATAAGAGGAGTAAGGGATATTAAGACATAAATAAGAAATATAAAGGATACAAAAACAAGCAAAAGATCAGAGGTGGTAATGACATAATAATAACAATAATAATAACAGTAAAATAGCAAAAGTAGCGGTAATGGTAAAAAAAAATCAAAGTGAAGATAAAAAAGTAGAGTGATGAATAAAGGAATAAAAAGAAGTAGAAGACGATGTTACATAAAAGCAAGTCTATAAAAATGAGCTTTAAGAGGTGATTTAAAAGCAGTGACTGTTTCTGCGAGCCTCATCTCCTCAGGAAGGTCGTTCCAAAGTCGAGGGGCCCTGATGGAAAAGGTCTTGTCACCTTTAGTTACAAGTCTGGACTTTGGAATGACCACCCACCCGAGGGTCTTAGGGTGTGGGCTGGCTCAAAGGAGGGTAAAAGTTCTGCTACATATATTGGAGCCAGCCCCTTCAGTGCTTTAAAAGTAACGAATAAAATCTTAAAATGAATTCTAAAACTAACTGGAAGCCAATGTGTAGACACTAAAATTGGGATGATGTGATGTTGTCTGTTAAAACCAGTTAGAAGCCTAGCTGCCGCATTTCAGACAAGTTGGAGGCAGGAAAGAGAAGATGAGGGCGAGGATGACTTTGTCCATGTCTGACTGGGAGAGGATGGGGTTTAATTTGGAGATACTGCGTAAGTGAACTGAATGCACTGAATGATATAGTTTTGACAGAGGAATTCTTTCACGTTTTTGTTATATGTACATTTTAAGTTACATAGAAGTGCCACTGCCATATTTTGCGCTTCATAACAAGCATGCATTGTCGATGGGAAACAGGTCTGACCTGCATGCATGCTGTTGTAACTGTGTAGACTGTGGCTTGGCACTATCTTAAAGAAATGAGCAGCAGTGTACCTGAAAATAAGTTATTGGATAGAAACATGTGTTGCTCCAATACCTGCACATACCTCTCAGTATTAATATCTTCACAGATGTACAAGTGACCCATGCCATGAGCACTATTATACCCACACACATCACAGGTGCTGGCTTTTGACCTTTGTGTTGATACCAATCATTTTTGTCATGTTTTAGCATTTTTAAGAAACGAGTTGGGGGGCGGGGGCGCTAGGAAAAAAGGTTTGGAACCCCTGTCTTAGCTGACATTTGCCATAAATTTGGAAGAATTATCATAATATCTGGTATCTAAGATGCCCTTTTAAGACCTTTTTTTAATTGATAAAGTGAACTATGCCCATATAAAAGTTGGACTTGTGGAGCACTAGTTTCACTGAAAGACTCTTTTGTTGAAGCCAAAGAGAAACTAGTCTTGGTTGGCAGCATGAATAGCAGGCTGTAGGCCTGTACTTCACAACTATCACCATTGGCTGAGAGCCTGGCTACTGTAACGTTAGGTAGTTGAATTATTCACTCCACATGGAAAGAACTATGGTACTAAAAGAGCTACACAGCTGCACAGAAACTGCACTATCATGGCTTCATTGCACCTCAAAGACAAAATCTCATGCAATCAACGCAATTTGTTCTCTGGACGTAACTGCATTATTAATGTGTTAATGTCCACAGCCCTGATTAAAAGAAGCAATAACACACGGTATTAATGTTATCTTTCACTATATTATACAATCATTGTACTTCACTGTATGGGGGTAATTCTGTACCATACTGCATCATGTCATCTGTATTTTATACTCTCCCTTTGAGATAAGAAACATAGGTCATCATTTTTATTGATCAGTGATGTTTCCTGAAGTCTCTTTCAGGTTCAGCTCTAAAGGTTGCATACATCTTGAAATATGATCACCCCTGCTGTTGTATTTATAGATATTTAATGCCTGATTTATCTTGTGGAGTTTTTCTGATATGATGTATCTGAGGTCACTCTTAATAAATGCTATGCATTTAATTGCAACTGTGATCAGTATTAATGTATAAGTGTTTTTTCAAGTGGGGAAGCTGTCTTTCACACACATTCATAATTACCTACTTGTATAGTATTCTTGCTGTGAGAGATGTAAGTATACACTTGAACTGACTTGATGATAACGCTGGCCTCACTTATTGGCTGTAATTTCAAAGCTTTATTGTAATTCCCAGTGTATGTTTCCTCTTTTTAATCTCTCAGACTAAAGGAAAATTCTCTCCCTTCCAGCTTTTCTGTGTGTCTCTGAGGACCAGCTTCCTCCAGTTGTATTGCAATTAAACGGCTCGTATTTGATGTGTATGCTTGTTAGATCTCCTAAATGATTTCAGCGAGGAGGCTGATATAGAAGTGGTTTGGAAAGACTTTAAATATCTAAGATAGGACTTCAGAACACTTTCAAAGTGGTTCTGACCAGCTTTAATCTACAGACATCAAATGAACTGGTGTGTGGTCGTGTAAGGATGACTGCTTTTAAGTCTGATAATTAATAATGTGAATAAAAAATTTTAGACTAGTGAACCCAAACTGTGGGTTGGTCTGTGGGCTGGTCTGGGCCAGCCTTGGCAAAATCACAAACTACGGTTGGCCAGATGTCTCATTAGAGGAGGTACTTGTGTAAAAATGAATAATTTGGGCTGTGTTGAAACAGGATTTCTTTATATTTCAGTATGGCTAATTAATATTAGTGACTTGAATTTGTGATGTTACAAACTTTTTTCATTTTAATAATTCAGAAGATGCCTCCTCTGTTGTCTTACTTTTATAGTAAGAAAGACAAGAACTTGAAACTGCAAAATATAAAAGTAACACTCAGACCCATAAAGATAAGCTGTTTAAAAAGTCAACTTTCTGACACCTTCATCTATCCATTCTTTTGCTAATATCCCAGACATTCCTCTTTCCAGCAATGTTTTCAAGCTCCCTCTGGGGGATACTGGGGCATTCCCAGGTCAGGTGGGATATATAATCCCTCCAGCAAGTCATGGGTCTACCTTAAGGTTACTTCCCAGTGGATATGCCCAGAAGACCTCCACCTTGATCAGATGCCCGAATCACTCGTCTGTACGGCTGAGCCCTGACACCCTCATGAGGAATCCCAACATGACTGCTTGCACCCATGTTAGTCTTTCCACCACTTCACGCAGCTCATGAGTGCAGCTGAGGGTTGGAATGACAATAGACCAGTAAACTGAACACTTTGCCTTCCAGTTTTTTGGCATCTTAAGATACCAGGTGTGATCAGTGTGATGGCCCTGGCCACATTGCCATATTGTGTTGTTCCTCGGTTGGTACTGGTCATTTTGTCTTTCCGTTGTCCAGGTTTGGCCGCATCTTTTGCCAGTGTGACTGTTGGTGGCTTGGAGGCTTTGCCAACTTGGGATTGCACCTGGTGGAAGCTCATAAATCAAGTTTCCTCAGGTTGTTCCTTTTCTTCTTTCCCTGGACGGTCAACCATCTACCTTCTGCTGTTTGGTTTGATAGTTGCTTTGTTTTGAATAAATCATGATGCAAAATTTAAGTTTACTGCGTGCACCTTCCCCTTCATGTTATGGCTCTACAAGCTGCAGCCTAAATGTAAAGTCTACATATTAGTTAATGATCTTGATAGTATCTAAATAAGATGCTTGATCCTTTCACAACCTCCAAAATTATCAGTGCCAGACGGGGCAGGAAGTGAAGAATTTCAGTCAGAAAAAAATTAGAACAGAGGGAATTTAGTAGTACTAAATAGACCTTCATGCTGCAATTATCAACAGAAGAAGTCTACATACATCGAGTATGATCCTCACACTTTACAAGAAGTGATTTTCTCTATGAGTTTACTGATTTACCTGTCTAGAGGTGATCAATATCTCAGATTACTCTGTGCTGCAGACCTCCTACTACATATCTAGCTGGATGAAAGAAGACATGAGTCTTGACGAGTCCTGTACTGAGCTGAGGCTGGCTATGCATCTTTAACTGTTTTTCACCATTGTTGTGTCATAAACATTGTTTTAATTGTGGTATATTATTAACTACATAAACCTACATAAACCGTAAGCAACAGAGTAATGCTGCTGAAGAGGCCCTAGGTACCAAAGGCCCAAATGCAGAATTGAATTGAAACCGTTTGAGGTTCAAAAATACTCTTGGTCTTTAGCAATAATATCTGGCCAAACAGAAAAGCTGTTTTAACTGGCAAAGAAGTCCAAGGGTGAACAGGCATAAATCTAAATCCTAAAGACAGAGGCAAAGGTAAATCTAAGAGAATCCAAAAACTAGACATACATGCTAGGGTTAAAGAGGAAATTTAGCTGAGGAGGGCCAACTAAAGAGTATTTGTGGTGACTTGCTAACAAGATGATTAAAGGCAGGAGAGTACTGAGAGCAGCACACACACCTGAGGGCAGGCACTGAAATGACAGAGGATTTTAAATTTCAAAATAAAACAGCAAAAGAAATACATAGATGTTACAGCTGTGTTGGTCACGGATGAGGCAGTTCTGCTTAGTGGCTCTTTGATGGGAACCATGGTAGCTAGCTCCCATTTGAGTGCCGGTTTTCTTTCCTCCATTTATTGTTTATATTTAATCCACATTTAAAAAGCCAACTGGAAAAAGAACCATTTGGGAGCCACCAGCTTTGCAGAGCTGAGGCAAATGATCCACATCTTGAAAATGAGATGTAGTTCCCTTCACAACGAGCGAAGCTGGAAAGACACACAAGCAAGATCACAGTTTAATGTCTTCAAATGTCACAAACTTTGCTGAAAAAAAAACCCATCGCTTTGTGGAAATGCACCACACACACATGGTGTTTGACATTACTCAGCTTGACTTTAGACACAGGTTTTCATCCATGCCTGCTGCCATTCCTCTTTGAGCTTTGAAAACTCCTGCTTTTAGGAAAATAAATTGATTTTCTCTCTTTGAATGGTTGGCACAGTTGTAAACATCACAAAACTTTGGTATTTTGATGCCATCTATGCCCCCCATGTGGGGTTCTCTGCTGTGGCATGTCGTTCTCTGCAGAGAACCTACAGGTCATTTCAAACACAGACGACAACACAACAGAAATGAACACAGCAGTCTAAGAACCACAGGATTATCTTACATTGGCTGGTGTTTATTGGAAGAAAACCCAGAAGAAGAATACACTGTCCCTTTACTCTCTGTATATAGACAGCAGCACTGAGTGGGCATAGTGAGAGAAAAAGAAATTGACTCTCTTCCTCTTTTCAAATCCAGACTCAAAACTCACCTGTTCAGGATGGCATACTCATTGTATTTACTTTGTCCCATTTTATCCTGTGTTAAGCTTTTATCTGTTGTTTTATTGTAATTGTTTCATCTCTGTAAAGTGTCCTTGAGTCCCCAGAAAGGTGCTTATAAGTAATATATATTATTATTTTTTATCATTTTATCATTATTATTATTTATTTTGTATTATTATATAAAATGATTTCTGTGTGCATCTTTAAAGAGCAGGAGACCACTGCATTATTACTGTAATGGAAAAACTTACATTTCAGGAATTTTCTTTGAGACATTAGTCACGTTTACATGGGCACTTTTATTCCAATCTGATTGAAACCAACCCAATTAAAAGTTTTGGGTCAAGCGTTTACATTGTGTGTGATCTATGCAATCAGGTGTTTAATCCGAATAGCGGCCACCGCGTCAACGGTCACCACTAGCAACCATAAATCATGTGACCTGTGTGTCACGATTTATGGTTGCTGGTGGTTTCCAGTGGTATGTAGTCCCGCTGCTCCGATATTTCTCCGTCCCCCATTGAGGCCGACATCCCCTGAGTCTTGGCTTCTCCACTACCGGCGATTGAGTCTAGTGACCCATTTCTGCTGGCGAGAACGGCTCCCGACAATACGTCACCACGCAGTTATGTCAAGACGAAGAGCATGCGCAGAAAGAATGTGTCAGATCAGGCGGGTGAAGGTGTTTACATGGAGGAATTTTCCCTCTGATCGGGTCGTGAAAAGGTGTAGACCACCCCTCTGCCACCGATTAGATTTTTAATCGGATGGGGCTTGATCAGGTTGATTTAGGTGTTTACATGCAGCATTTCTAATCAGGTTGAGGGTTTCACCCGAGTGTCCGTGTAAACGCAGCTAATGTCTGAATTTCAGCAGAAATTTAACTTAAAAACTAGTGGGGTTTTTTTTCAAGTTGAACTACTTTTATGTTCATATTTTTACAGTAATGGGTGAAGTATACCATGTGAAATCATTCTACATTTAACTGTTTCTTGGAAGGCATCACTTGGTGTTTCACAGCCCCACATGGGTCAAGACCCCACTTTGGAAAGCACTGAGGACTTCACAAGACCTTTTGAAAAACTTTTAGAAAGAGAAAGAAAAAAAGTAAGTCTGGCACCCTCTCACATCTAAAGACAATGTGTCAACAACTCAGAGAAGGCTGGGGATCTTCCAGGTCAATGACTAAGATGACAAAAGAGTCAAAGACTTCAAGAATGCCTCTGAGTCTTCCTTCTACATTTTTTGCCTGTCACCTCTGTCATTATATTTTTATCCTTACTATTGCTACTATAAGTACCACTATAACTAGTGTGATATATTTAGCTATGTCTAGATCCTTTTATTGTCTCTCAAAACAGTGGATGGAAAATGCTGCAGCCCTTGAAAATCCTGTTACTGTTTGCTACAAGCCAAACATATTTTCAGTAAAAGATTGCAATACATTTTTGCAATACAATGCAAGTCCCCCTTCTCCACACACATATGAGAGAAAGGGAAAGACTCACCGGAAGCACCACAGCAAGATTATGTGTATTGTTGCATTGAATTATTGCAATTTCAAACTGAAAATTTCTGCTTGTCAGTTGGCAGGCCTACTTTAGTCCCATTTGGACCAGTGGTCTGCTTGTCGGCTAGTTGGCTACAGCATACTTACCCCTGATATCCCTGCTCCAAGTAAAAAGGGTGGAAAAGGCGTTCTGGCTCTTTCCATGAATGCACCAGTTCCTGTCTCCATTTTCACCCATCGTCTGTAATCCTGTGTTATCTTTTACCTTCTTTGGGGCCCGCTTTGAGCCATTTAAGGTCCTTTTGCATCAAATTTTGAAAACATGGGTACGCTTTGTATTCATGAAAAAACATATAATTTATGGCCTCAAGGTAAATATTCTCTGTTGAAGACAGTTTGATGGAAGAGAAAATTCTGTTGTCATTATGTTTCAGACTGCTCTTTAAATTTCCCTGAAGGGTAAGAGAAAATTGTATGATTTTCAAGTGCTTCTTGATATCATTTCTGAAAGGAAAAGTTTGCATTTGTATTGTTATTATGTTTGAGAATGGACGCTGTGATGCCTTTTTTCTTCTGCTCTGGTGGTAATTTCCATCATGTTTTGTCTGTTGTGTCATCCTTGTGTTATAAAACCATCACTCTGTTGTAAAATCAAATATCCATAAATATGAACTATATCTCCGGAGACAAGAGGCAAATACAAACTCTTTAAATATGGATGAATAATGCCTTCATTGTTTCTTAATTTGAAAACATATTTTCCATAAAATCCTTGAGATGAAAACTGCAGCAGGCCTTTGTCAGCACAAATAAGCACATTGTTGAGACTAAGCGTCATTGAGCTTGCTCCTCTGGGGTTTTCTGTGTTTTGCATCAGCACAAGTGATTTATTCTCAGATCGAGGGTCAGTCCAGTTTTCTCCCCTCTGCATCAGGAGTTTACAGTTTCAAAAACTTTTAATGAATGCAGGTGGTCATGAGCGCTGCATCTGCCTCGCTGATTATAAACACAGAGGCCTGGAATCAGAGGAGGTGTTGGGAAAGAGTAATGCACGCTGTTTCACTAAAATGAGTAAGTTACGATTCCACCTTCACAGCACTCTTTGTTTTTCACAGTGTGCAAGAAAGTCTGCTCAATAAATTAGACTTCTTTGCACCACTTACAGTCCTGCGCTCATGAGAAACAAGTTGCGATGTTTGTGAAGCCATGTGAAACAATGAATGACACAAAACCAATACAAGTACGGCAAATGAATCTTCAAGATGCTTCAGAGAGGCATCAGTGATCATCAGTCCGACATTTGTTTATCTGAGAAACTGGCATTATCACTTCAGTCTTCAATGTTTCAGCCATTAAGACCTAAAATGTCCTAAAACATTCTGGAAACATATTTTATACTGAATCTTTAACAACGAACTTGACACCAGCACCAGTAAAGATCACACATACTTCTAGAGTTTAAAGTCAAATCTAAGCTAAACAGAAATATTCTATGACAAGGCCAATCAGTAAATAGTGTTGTCAGCTGTAGTACATTAATCACAATGCAATTAACATTTATAATTAGCAGATTGTTTTCAATTGCATTAATTGCATCCTTTATCATCACTTTCAGCACACCTTCGTTAAGTCACTTTAACCATCCCTGCAGCCACAGCGATGCTAAATAACTCCACCACTGCTCCCTAACCCCCCGAGCTCTAAGCTATTTTTTTTTTTTTTGATCATTTTGTCTGTCCTTGATGTGTTCTCTTAAAAAGCTAGTAAAACATCAACCCTGTGGTGCACAGTCAAGTTCTAAACATCCTTTTCTTCAGGGCAGCCTGAGCTTGAAGAACATGTATGTTGCAGTGATGTCATTTGATTTTCTTTAAAAAGTTATTGGACTATAAAGACAAAAGAAAAATTAAACAGATATTTAAAATAGTGCTGCCAATTAAACTATTAAAATATTTAATCAGATTAATCACAGGGTTGCTGTGGATTAATTTCAATTAATCATGATTAAGTATTCATTTTAATTTATATTAATCGGGTTTCATTTTGCATGAGCAAACAGACTCAATCTCCGACGAATGTATGCTTCACATTTATGTGGTATTTTAAGCTGGAAAGAAAACTCCTTCCTGCAGAATGTGCATAATACTTTATGTCAGTCGATTGTTCTGTCTTGTGCTTTTTTTTTTTACTCAAATTTCCCATTGAGAGGGCCAACGTGCTGTTTAATGTCTTCCATATTGAGTTGGTTAGTCACTACCGGATCAATGGCCCATTTGCGCATGCGCGGTGGCATGCTCGTGATAACCCTACTAGGACAAACTGCCCGAAATATGTCGCCAGAGACGTTTCAGATTTTGAGTCATTCTGCACTGTAAATGGGTTTATTGCGTTTAAATTTTTAATCAGACTAATCTTGATGATGGATTTATCTGCATTAATGCGTCAATTTTGACAGCCCTAATTTAAACATAATTATTTTTATGTGTCACAAACGGAAACAATAACGTGTTTTTGCTCTTATTTTCTTCCATCTCTTAGGAACCAAAAAAATGAAAACGTCTTTAAAATATTGACATTTTACACAGACAAAAATAAATAAATAAATAATCTCACTTTTTAAAAAATTGACTTAAAGCAGCTCCTGTCTGCAGAGACACAGAGGGCCACATCACAGACTCTCTGTCTCTCTTTCTCTCCATTATGAGCTATTCAGGCTGTCGCCACTCTTAAGGCATGCACAGCTTGGTGAAGCATGATGTGACAACAGAACAGCCTTCCATTGGTTGACACAGCCCATGTGACAACCAATGTAGGAAAACAATACAGTGGATAATGCTAAGCTAGTGGCAGAAAGGAACAAAAAATTGTCAAAATGATGTTCAATATTGGAGTTCCAGGCTGGCCTGAAATGACCGTAAGGGCTACAAAGGCATCAGAACGGCACAACAGCTATGATCTATGGCTCAAAAGTTGTATTTAGTTACCTGTTTCTCTTCTTGTCACGGTCCCAAAGACTTAGGGCCTTTGTCCATAGCCAGCTTTTTAGCACTGGCAGCCCTTATTTTACTTCAAAACCAATGTAGTCCAGCATTCTGAGTGCTCAGTCCCCTGGTCAACAACATACATTTGTGCACAGCGTATTAAAGACCAAAGGAAAAACTAAAGAATCAGAATTCTGAATTGTATCAAGGAAAAAAGGCACATGCACGGTTTTTAAAATATCGTGATGAAAAAAAGTCCATAATTATACCATAGGGATAAATGAATGAAGGGTGATGCAGAGGTTTTGCAGCATATTTTACAGGCACTTATCACTTTAAACATATTTTAAAAATCTTCGCATATTTTCTCCTTAAAATCCCAAAGGCTTTAAATAATGTTTCGACCACAGACATTGATAATTTGATGCAAAAATGCGGACATTACCAATACATATCTAGATGTGAACTTGGCAAGCAGAAGCCTTCACCAGAGCCAGATGTCAATAGTTTCATTTTTAATTAAGAGAAATATTTGAATATATCAATGATGATTATGCTGGAAATGAATGAAATGCAGCAAGGTTAAAGTCCAAATGTATAAAACTGTACATGTAATCGCTTTTTTTTGGTCTTGTTTGTTGTTTGAAAAACCCACATAAGCTCTTCAAACTGGATCCCCGATGTTCACATGAAGTCGATATGCACTGTGTTCTCTCTGATTTAAGATAAAGTGAAGTATCTCCCCCTCCCTTCTTTTTCTTCTCCCTGTTTGAGCTCTGTAGCTCCGCCCCTCTTCTCACATACCTCCTTGCAAATGTGCATGTCTGCTGAATCGAATACTGATGATGGCAAAGCTCTTGTGGAGTTATTTTGCTGTGCTTTTCCACTGAAATCTATGGCCAAATCACAGGCAAGGAAACACTTCATCTCAGCATGAACAAATTCTACATAGGACCGAACACCACCGTAAGTCCGCCATTGTATCAACTTCTCACTGAGCTGAGAGGCGGGAGCCCACCTACTACAGCGGCCAACAGGAACGCTCCCTCTGATCTGAGCCTTGATTTGCTGTGAGTACTAGCCTCCTCATTGGCTGAAGCATCGTCCCTTGCTGGTTTTCCTCATGTGAGAGTGCAGCGCGAGAAGGCGTAGCAGAAGTGTGTTATTCTGTTAGGCCGGCCACTCCAGGCAATTTTTAATCTGAAACAATTTTAAAACTGTGGGAGACCACAGACTTCAGGACAATTTCCAAAGATTTTTCATCTTCGCACACACTAGGCGACTCAGCCAGACTGTCAGATCACTGAAGACCACACACCTGCCGACCTGCCTACAACCTAGTGTGATCACGTGACTTCAGAAAAAAAAAAAAAAACACAGATGTCTGTCGATACTGTTGTGCCTCGAATCAGGCAAACCTGCCTGATGAAGGTCTAGTACCGAAGCGTTGTAAATAAATACATCCTTTTTTGCAAGTTGGACAGTGTGCGGGTGTTACCTTTTAACTGTTTGCTGGATACCCTGCCCTCCGACGCACCTGTCCTGAGAAATAGATGTGTGAAGTAACCTTTTGATTCCCTTCCAGACAGGAACAACCCCTTTTCTAGTCAGTAGGATGATGCCTGTTTTCCATATGGAGCAGATGAGAGCATGCAACCACAGAAGGGAGGTTTCACCACTTGAGCATCTCAGCCTGGAGCTCTCGACTGGGAAGATGTGCCCGATACAGCCCCCCTTAAAGTTGACTGGTTCCTGGTTCACTGGTAATTAATAATGTGTTACCTCATAACTATGCCAGTTTGGAATGGTTTTAACTGTTCTTATTTTTTTGACATAACAGTAGAAAAGCAGTCTGTGACCCATTCATAACCAAGTGGCTATGCGTTTGTTTACCTTATTGTAAAGTATTCCTCCAATATTTGTTAAATCACAGACCTTCAGCTTACATCTGTGAACCTTACATTCAGTCAGAGTTTTATTGTGATAAGAATCTATTAAGTGTCCTTGACTTTCTACCTTTTAAATGTCAGCGTACGTGTAAGAGAGTTTGTCTGAACACCTGTCTGGTTATTTTAAAAGCTAATGGGCAGGAAAAAAAAATCTGAAATGCCATTCTGTTGCTTCTTTCTGCCCACTCTGGTCCAAACATGCATGAAAACAACACCGCAGGCTGAGTGTTTACTCCGACAGCTGAAACACAAAATTGCTTCTGAAATCACCATTTTTTATATTCACATCTCTAAATAAACATAAAATTAAATCTGTTCCATGTTGGACTGAGCGATTGAGTCACATGAATTTTAATCACCGTGTTTTAACAGTTTTCTTAAAAGCAACATCAAATGAAGTAAAAAGCGATGCATTTAGAGTATAAATACATGGACGCGCTGCTATTAGATGATGATTTTCTTCACTGACTGATGATGATGTACCTTTAGCACAAACACGAAGGTCACTCTTCCAGAAATAAGATAAATTGTCACAGATAGTTTGCTGAAAGCATAAATTGCCGTCCTTTACATTCTCTGCTTGTCCTCTGCAGTTTCTTTGCTTGCCTCTCAGCCGGCTGAATTTCCAATCCACTCTCCCTGCCCGGACCTATTTTTCATCTTCATTTCACAGCTGTAGCATCAAAGGTGCTTTTTCTGTGTCCATTAAGCTTTTAATGCTGAGGAAACAATCCATTCTCTCACAGCAATGTCCCCTTCACTGTGCATTACCCATGACCCTTCTCTGCTGGACACCTCTCCCACTGTGATTTTCTCAGCTGAAAGGTGGGGACTTAACAAGCTCTCTGCGGAGCCAAAAAAGGGGGTCATTTGATTTGACATCCCGGTCGTGACAAAGGCGAACTACTCTTCCAGCAGCGGGCACAGGGAGAAAAAAAAGGTGCGGCTTTGTAATGGTTCCCACGCCAAAACCTGAAAACAGTTGACCAATTTTACGGTCATGGGGCATCAAAAATGAAAGAGAAAGCAAAATGTCCTGTAAAAACAATCTGCACAATCTAAATTTTTCATACTTTAATGTCAGAGTTCCCAAAAACAGATGATACTGTCATCTGAAAAGGCAAAATGTGAAATAAATAAGAATACCATAGATGGGAGATGGTTTATCATCAGTCTGGATAAAGTTCTGCCCCTTTGCTGCTATCAACATGGAACGTTTACTTCTATAGCCGGTTTCAAGCTCAATCTGAAACCTCTGAACCTTCCTCTGTTACTGCGTCTCAGGGTGATATGACTAAGTCTGTCTTCTTATAAATACCTTGGATTCTTGATTGATGATTCTCTGATTTCAATGCCATATTAAGCAGTTTTTTTTGTTTACTGCTAAGAAAAAATGTGATTCTGCCACTTTTATGCCCCATGTTGATTATGGTGTTTTATATATGCATGCATCTTCTCATTGTCTAAATCTTTGGACATCATTTACTATGGGGCACTTACCAATGGTTCATTAAGTCCTAAAGTCAACATTGTAAACTGTATGACTAAGTAGGGCGTATGGGTGAGTATCGAAAACCGGTACCGACATGGTACCGGTACCAATATATCCAGTACCTACCATACCGGAGTACAACACAGATATCAATACCTCATTTCAACACTCTGCCACCTCAATGAAAGGCAAGAGAATTTGTGTGATTAGTGTGTTAAGTTACACCAAGTTTCTTTTCTTATCCCATGTCTGACTGGTACCTCACAAAGTTATCTCTACAAATCATTTATGATACCCAGGCAGGTTTTGTTCTCCCGCTGATTGCCAACACACTGTTTTCTCTCAAAGTATCAATACTGGCACCATTTAGGCACTGGCACCATATAAAAAGTATT
Source organism: Cheilinus undulatus (assembly GCF_018320785.1). Lineage (NCBI taxonomy): Eukaryota > Metazoa > Chordata > Actinopteri > Labriformes > Labridae > Cheilinus > Cheilinus undulatus. The sequence continues at coordinate 7,877,029 of NC_054871.1, read as the reverse complement.
GATTTAGCACTGGTAGAAAAAAAAAAAACAAACAATACCCAATCCTCCTAGGGTGGCCTTCTTTGACCAGTCCTAGGCTAAACCTTTGGCATGTCCTGATATATAACGCTATCCTTAATGTGCCACGGCAGGGATGTCAAACTTAATCACAGCAGGGGCTGAATTCTGAATTTGGGTCCAACCTGAGGGCCGAGCAGGGTCCAAATTTAACCATAAACTGTCAACCTCATTTTCACCAGCAATGAATTATGGGGGGAAAAAACCTTAGCACTGATGATAAATGATTTTGAGATTAGAAAGTCAAACAGGTCCAGGAAATGAACTACAAGTGTGGTGTTCTTAGTGTTGAGCCACTCCTGAACAGGAAACATCAGCATCTCACCTGGGCTAAGGAGATAAAGAATTATACAGTTGCTAAGGGGTCCAAAGTCTTATTTTCAGATGAAGGTAAATGTAGAATTTCATTTGGAAATCAGAGTTCCAGTGTCTGAAGATCAGAGAGGCACAGAATCCATGGTGCTTGAAGTCCAGTGTTTTCAGTTTCCAGTGATGGTTTGGGGTGCCATGTCATCTGCCGGTGTTGGTCCACTGGTCTTTATCAAGTCCAGAGTGGACACTGACAGCCATCTACCAGGGGATTTCAGAACACTTTGGCTGAGCAGCTTCATGGAGATACTGATTTCCTTTGCCAGCAGGACTTGGCACCTGCCCACAGTGAAGCCGAAACAACCAGAAACTGGTTTGCTGACCATGGTATTACTGTGTTTGACTGGCCAGCCAACTGGTCTGACCTGAACCCTGTAGATAATCTCTGGGAAATGCCAAGAGGATGATGAGAGACACCAGACTCAACAAAACAGATGAGCTGAAGGCTGCTATCAGAGCAACCTGGGCTTCTAAACACCCCAGCAGTGCCACGGACTGATTTCCTTTATTCCATGTTGCATAGATGTAGCAATTTGTGCTAAAGGAGCTCCAAACAAGTACTGAGTGCATAAATTGTCATAATTCTACACTGGACCAAGTGACAAAGAAATATTTCCAACTGTGCTAAAATAACATCTTCCCATTTTCACAGTTCTGTTGAAAAGCATAAAAAATTGGGATGAATCCCCCATTGTGTCAGAGAAAGAAGAATAAAACGTTACTCTGTGGTTTTTGCAATTGCCTTTGTACACTGTAAGTGGCGCTGAATAGTGAGACCATTTATGTGAGAGAAGTTAACCAGACATTTTGCTTTTATTTTAGTAAAATTATTAATTCAGTGTTTTCCACATAAAGGAAGGCTAAATGTCGGGCATGGTTAAAGGCATGGGCTTCACATTTGTCAGACAGAAAGGAACATATTTGTGTGTGTTCTCCTTTCATGCCAGCTGTTTGTCATTGAAAAAGTCCTGGAAAATGATTTCCAAAAAAGTGTGGGAACCCTGTTAGTGGTGAAATTGTTTGCTTTCAGTGGAGAGATGAAGGGAAGAAGAAAAGAAAACATTGCTATTTTGATTTCCCAACATGGTTGATTTTTTCCATGTGTGTTGGTAAAAGCTCAACAACCTAATCAGCAATCAGCAAACCCTGCTGTTGACTTTAAAAATAAAAATTATTCCATTAGCCTTGTTAGCAGGGAGCGAAACAATGAAAGGACACTGCTTTTTAAAGAGTGACGTGTGATAATGTGCAGCTTTCATTCAAGAATGAATGTGTGTGTGTTTATTTTCACAAAGAGGTGACAAATCCATTTCCCTGAAAGAGAAAAATGCAACTGAAAACACAATGTTGCAGCGGGGCGAACACACAGATCCTCAAGTGAAAGCGTAATTACGCCAAATAATGTGCAATCATGCTGAGCCACGAGCTCCCAATCCCTCTGTCTCTCCCCCTTAAAACCATCCCAAATCAGTTTTGTATGAATGTGTAATTATTTCTGCAGCACAGAGGGAAAAAAAACAACAATTGGCATCCTGCAATTTGCTTCCTCGTTGAAGGCAGCGTATATCTGAAGCAAGGTTTGTATCGGCAGCCAGTATTGTTGCCAAACATCCAAAAGTGTGTGAGCGTTTTGTTGTGTGTCCTCCCCCGAGCTGACATGTAGGTCTCAGCGCTTCGTTAAAAAGAATATGCTGCTGCCTTTCGAGGTTTTCAAAAAGAGATTTTCAATTTCAACAAGGTCTTACTGGTTAAATAAAGGTCAAAGACAATTAAAATATAACAAATGAGTGAAAGATGGGAAAATCAGGAAATTGACTGTGTGTTCTTGTATATCAATGCAAAATAATGAGCTTTTATTGAGCTGACAGCACTAATCCATGCAGGACATGGTAGTCATATTCAAAGCTGTGATCAGTTGATCCCAATTGTCGCTTCCCAGCCTCCACAGCCAAACACAGCTCTTTCTCTCAGCACAGGGGCGTATTCAAATATGATGTACTTCTTACTGATCCTTGATTGCCTAATGCTGATGTACCGCGCTGCTGCTGCTGTTATTGGCCAAGCTTAACCTCCTCCACCCCAGCCTCAGCTTGCTTCATCTTCATATTGAGATTCAGGCTACTATTGTATTAATTGCCTTTGAAGTCATTTTATTGTATTCAGTAGGCATTGTCATTAAAGATCCTGTAAAGTGAAATCCAAAGATTTTGTTGTAACACACCAGAAATGTTGGAATATGTTTACTGTAAACATGTGAAAACACTGAGATCTACATGTGACTGAATTCTGGTTGTAGACTGTTAGAAAGTTTTTTAATCTCTTTTCTGGCTTGGTTTCATGTGGGCAGGGCCAATATGTGGGCTCATGATGTCATGATGTCATGCCACTCTTCTATGTAAAATTGTTTTAAAGGTCACATAATGTACTCTACTTTAAGACAAGTTTATGTCGGTCTCACAGGTCCCCAAAACATGCCTGTGAAGTTTGTAGCTAAAGAAAATCACCCCAGTATTGGATTTTTGCATGTCTAAAAAACCCTCTGTTTCAGCCCGGCGCAGGACGAGCTATGTCTGTGCTTGTAGCTTTACATGTTACTGTAGCTGTCTGACTCCGCCCCTCTCAGAAGATTGGCGTGGCTTAATGGATGTGGCTCACCTGATCCTCCTCTTAGCTGCGAGGATCAGGAAAGGAGGGCAGAACTTTTTTCCAAGTGGGGAGGGCCAACCAAACCTGGAGGTGGTGCTAACTCCTCACGGCATCATGAGGTGAAAATTGAGAACAGCACACATTTTTACTGAAAAGTGGAGAAAGAGAGGGGGGAGGGTGGTGGATGGGGATGGATTTTTTTGGTTCTTGGGGTGATTGTGGAGAGGCCAAGGGGGCATATTTTTGTTAGAAAAGACTGAAAAAGTATACAGCAGTTTGCATAGTATGTGACCTTTAATTCATATCAAAGCATCTCAGTCCAGATTCTGACAACGTCACACCAAAACTTTATTTTTGTTCTTTTTAAGCCATTCAGAGGAGGACTTGCAGGTGTGTTTTTGATAATTGCCTGCGGCACAACCCAAGTGTGCTTGAGCATGAGGTCACAAACTAACAGCTGGACATTCTCCTTCAGGATTTTCTGGTAGAGAGCAGAATTCATGTTGTAGTCCAGGTCCTGAAGCAGCAAAGCAGCCCCAGACCATCACAATGCCACCACCATGTTTGACTGTTGTCATGAAGTTCTTTTTATGAAATGCTATGTTATTTTTATGCCAGATGTAATGGGAAAGTTCAACTTTGTCTCCGTCAGTCCACAGAATATTTTCCCAGAAGTCTTGTGCATCATCAAGATATTTTTAGTCAAATGTGAGACAAGTCTTTGTGTTCTTTTTGGTTAGCAGTGGTTTTGGCCCTAGAACTCTCCCATGATGCTGTTTTTGCTCAGTGTCTTTCTTACTGTAGAATCATGAACACCAACCATAACTGAGTCAAGTGAGGCCTGTAGGTGTTTAGATGTTGTTCTACTTCTTTTGTGACCTCCTAGATGAGTCATTGATGCACTCTTTGAGGAATTTTGGTAGGCCGGCCACTCTTAGGAAGGTTCACCTCTGTTTAAAATTTTCTCCATTTGTGGATAATGGCTTTCACTGTGGCTGGCTGGAGTCCCAAAGCCTTGGAAATGGCTTTGTAACCCTTTCCAGACTGATAGATCTCAATTACATTGTCTCTCACCTGTTCTTGAATTTCTTTAGCCTACTTGACTTTGTCAGACAGGTTCTATTTAAGTGAGCCAGGTAGGTTTGGATGGCTTTTTCTCCCTTAATGAATTAAATCATCATTTGAAAAACCTGGTTTGCTTACTCTGGTTATCCTTGTCTATAACTCAAATTTGATTAATGAAATGAAACATTTAAGGGAGAGAACTATGCTAAAAAAAGAAGAAAAATGAAAAGGGCAAATGCTTTTTCATAGCACATCCAATTACATAGAAAGCTACTGTGGATTTGGGTTTCCAGTGGTTTTTGAGTCTGAATCACAGTATGTAAGTGTGAATCCCTTTGTGAAAAATGTGCACCTTAGGAAAATATCTGGTCTAGCATTTACCTTTGTGTAGCTTTCTGGTCCTCAACACATCATTGAAGATCAGCTCATGGCAATTTTCGATAAAGTGCACAGCCAAGACTCGCCCATGAGATATGGGCACATGTCAGGAGGAAAATCTCCAGCAGCAGTCTTTTATCAGACAGGATCTGTCAGCCACCTGAAAGGATGTGGCAGGGGCAAAAAGGAGCGCAGAACCTGTACGAATCAAATATAATCAAATGAAATCTGTCAGGCAAAGTGCATATTCTCATCAATCTCATAATGTAGACAATATAATAAAGTCAGCGATAAAATAAAACAATCCTGCGGAAGCTGCTCAGCTGTATACCAGGAATACAGAAGGAGCAATCAAATGTGACACAGCTGCTGATTGTTATCTTCTCTGTTTTGTTTGAGGCACTGTATCAGTTGAGTGTTTGGAGAGTTGACCTTTCCCTTTAAATTATTAACAGAGAATTCACAACAGGGCCAAACAGCTACATCTTTCTCAGCAGGTATGGCACGCAATGGGGTGATTTACCTCAGAAAGGTGTCATATAAATAAATGCACCTTGACTTGGCTGAGATCTCATCTTAGTGGCTACAAATATTGTAGTTTAGAGCAGTTCAAGGGCTGATGCCAGGTTAAAGAAATGCAGTATTTCACTGAGGTCAGGCCCAACTTTAGAAAAATGTGTTTTATCTTTCAGTGGTAATCACTACCTAATACCAGGAAAAGTAAGAAAGGTGCAAACAGTAACAAAAAAATTTAGATGAGCTTTAATTTTTGCATGATTTAAAAACATTAAAGTATCAACAGAGCTAAAAGTGGCAATGCATGGGCTTTTGCACCTTAATGCATGTCCCATGGCGTGTCAAAACCACAGAAGTGCAGCAACCATTGTGGTTAAGCAGTAAAGTGTGCACCATTGTGGCAGAGAGGCCACTTTGATTCTCACAGGGCAATTGTAGATTGCCTGAAATTATGAGAAAATTATAAATTAAATATGAGGTAGTGCTAGCTGTCAATAAAATAGGGGCAGTATGCCTAAGGAAGATGCAAATATGTAGATAAGATCAAGCCAGGACTTACTATGGGCCTGTTAATCACCAGTTTCATCATAATGAAATATGATATTGATTCTTTGGACAGAGAATATTTTATAGTATCACAAAAACTGCCAGGACACGATTTCAAATTGATTTGATTCAGGAACCTGTGATTAATATCAGACCTTTTGTAAACTATCTGGACAAAAGTATTAAGCTACACTAACAGGGAAAGTGATAACATTGTATTCAAACACATGCACTTTATTACAGAGTTGGTTCCCCTTTTTGCAGCTGTAACAGCCTCCACACTTCTTGGAAGGCTGTCCACAATATTTTGGGGTGTTTTTGTGGGAATTTGTGCCCATTCATTCCCAGTAGACGTTTTTTTGAGGTCAGGCACTGATGTTGGACGAGAAGGCCTCACTTACAATCTTCATTACCTCCGCCAAGGAGGTTATGTGATCGGTTCGTTTGTTTGTTAGCAACATAACTCAAAAAAGTCATGGACGAATTTTGATGAAATTTTCAGGAAATATCAGAAATGGTTAGAACTGGATCACCGTCTGGATTAAGGAGTTTTTTAAAGGTACAGTGTGTAGAATTTGGCATTTTAACGTCATCTAGCGTTCAGATTTTAGAATGAGCCGATCTGTTACCAAAACATCACATCACTAAGCGACGAGAGCCTGTGAAGACCAAAAAGGATCGTGAGCTGGACATCATTTACAGCAGTGACGAGGTGAGGGTGTAAGTCATTCATTTTTGTAACCATTATTTTTATAGATTATAGGTCAGTCTTCTTCTCCACCTGCATTCCAGGTAGCTTTCAGGACCGGCGGGCAGGTTCTTATTTAAAAATCGCATTTCGCTCTTTCTGTCCCCAAAACGTTGCCGTAGACAACATAGCGGTTCGTTATGTCAGCCTCCGTGAGGGCGACCCGCGGTAATGTAAATTTAAAAAGCTTTTTTTCTAATTTTGTAAAAAGAAAACTAAAGTTTAAAGGGGATGTCAATCATTTCTCTGTTAGTTCTTTCTTTGTGCACTGAGGCTCAGTCATGGTGGAATAGCAAAAGGCTTTTAACAAACTGTTGCCAGAAAGTTGGAAACATAGCACTGTCCAAAATGTCTTGGTATGCTGAAGCATTAAGACTGGCCTTCACTGGAGATGATGGGCCTAGCCCAAACCCTGAAAAACAGCCCCATGCCATTAATCCTCCTCCACCAAACTTCACGGTTGACACAGTGCACTCAGGAAGGTTACATTCTCCTGGCATCTGACAAACCCAGATTTGACCACCTGACTGCCAAACAGAGAAGCATGACTCGCTAGTCCAGAAAGCATGTTTCCACTGCTCCATAGTCCAGTGTCAGGGCACTTTACACCACCCCATCCCACCCTCGGCATTGGACTTGGTGATGTAAGACTTGCATGCTGCTGCTCGGCCATGGAAACTCGTTCCATTAAGCTCCTGCTGGACAGTTTTTGTGTTTACATTAATGCCAGTGGAAACTCAGAATCCTTCAGCTATGGAATCATTAGAGTGTTGGCAACTTGTACACACTTTGTGTCTTAGTAGTTATTTATCTCATTTGATTTATTTGTAAAGGAACCATGTACAATAATAAACATAAATGTTGCCATTTTATGCATCATACCTGAGTTAGCTTAAAGATAATTTACATCTGCAGTCCCTTGTTGACCTTGCTGTGTGATTTTATGTGGTAATGGGCTTCATGGCTTTGTTTCTGCTGTTCCTAAATGCTTCCACTTTCTAATGATGTCACTTACAGCTGACTGTAGGATATCCAGCAGGGATAGGGTTTCACAAGCGGTGGCATCCATCACAGCACCAAGCTCAAAGTCACTGAGCTCTTCAGAACGACCCATTTAGTAAATATAGACTGCATGGCTAGGTCTTTGATTTTATACACCTGTGGCAACAGGTCTGATTAAAACACCTGAATTCAACAATTAAAAGGTGTAGTCAAATACTTTTGTCCGTACTGTGTGTGGTTTTAACCTTTGAAGGCCAGTCACAATGCTTATTTTTAACACAAATTGTAGAATTTAGACACTTAGTGCTCAAATGTCAAGAGTTCAATCCTAACTCACCACATAGAGAAGTTTTCATCTTTAGAAAGTGCTCTGAAAGTTCAGATAAAATGCATTCAGCTATGTTTTAATTGTCTGCTCTCCTGGGTTGACTGAAGCAGGCAAAAGATGAAGAACTCCACACCTCCTTCCCCTCCCTTGGATCAACACTTGTGCATATAATTAGCTGTTTTACCATGACAAAATATCTCTTCCCTCACATGGATTAACGTCTCTTTGTAAAGGATCATCACATCACATGTTAAATGTCATTTCCACTAATGACATTTTACACCTTCCAAGAGTTTTTAATTAATGTCCTTTAATAAAATTCCATTAATTTTGTGTGCATGCAAGGTGTCACACTCGCCCAAGCACTAATACCACATACCCACACACACACGCCAAGGCCATCTGGCAAACCTGGCAAATGTCAAAAGGTTTGCTCTGGGCCACGGCTCGCAGAAAATCCCTTGGCAAATTGAAAATGAGCAAATATTTGTGAGAGAATATGAAAGCTGCCGGGCATGGACATTTCACCCGCGACAACATCATCAAAGGCTCAGAGAACGAAACCAATTTATACAGCAAACGAGTAATCAATGATTCAGGGACGGCTGTTAGGTACACAAGTAGGAAACAGCGGCAGTGACCCGCATCGAAATAGAGTCATTGAAGTAGTTTGGAGGTGGCTGCACTGTAGCATTCGCTCCTGACTGGGGGCGACGTAAAGGAAAAAGGAGGAAAAAGAGCTGCTTTATTGGAAACATGTGCTCTTTTGACTTTTTGCTGTTTCTGCTGTAAGGCTGATGTATGACAAAATTTATTTTCTCATCATTTTATCGGCGTTTAATTTGATTTTTTTCAAACAGTGATTAAAAAGTTTGTTCTTGTTTCTGTGCTGATTAATTTTCTCTGCTGAACTCTTTTTTCCCTTTTTTTTTGTTTTAAATCGGAGGCTATTCATCTGTTAATCATTTCCCTGACACTACACTGAGTTTTATTCTTTAACTAATATCCATTTGCCTCTTTGAATTATTCAATTGTGTTTCATTGGATTTTAATTTTTTCAACGTTCTAATAGTTTTTTGATATTTCGCCCATCCTCTGCCTCATGAAAACTGAATCTGAATTCAATTTTGCTACACAAATTAATTTCACTTGCCAAGCTTATGACAACCATTTTTTAGGACCTCTTGAAACGTGACTTTACGGTACAAGAGCTCTAAAGGATAATCATTATTTTCACTCTGAGCCCCTGCGGTTCTTCAGTCTGTCAATAGGCTGGTAGGAGGACGTGCTTCAATAGAACTCCAGTCAGGAAAAACCTGATCATTGATCTGATGGGTGACAGAGGTGATGCAGTGAAGAGTTATATGTGTCTGGTGTTACTTTACATGAAGGACATGACAAAAAAAGCCTGCTAACATTTCACCACAGCAAAGTAGTGCATAATAAATACTCTGCACCTGCTGTCTGCATATCCAGGAGGACAGCTGGGCATTGTAGTTACTCTTAAGCAGAATATAAGCGCAAGAAAAATAGGCATAAATTCACACATTTTGTGATTTCTCTATGCAAGGAACTATATAAATAAATAAGACTGATATGAGTATTCAAGCAGCTACTACTGCACTCTTTAAATCCATTAGCAGTCATCATCTATCACCGTCTGATGGATGTGAAGTACTCCTGGGAAAGGAAGATGAGTTCTCCATGAATTCCAGTGAAGCTTGTTGTTGGCATTAAACCACTCCAAGGAAGAATCTCCTTTTGTGCGCTGTATTCATGCTACTATAGTAAATGCTACAACTTCATGGTTTCAGAGAGCCTCTGTTTCATGTCTTGAGTCTACTTTAGCTGCATGACGCCATAGAAAAGATTTTTTTGTGTTGCATTAGTCCGTGTTTGAGAATTAGGCTTACAGAAATAACATCATGCAGGTTTGTAAAAAAGTAAAAAGCAATGCGCAGTCGCGGTTCAGTTTGTTGGATTTTGTACATGGACCCTTTTAAATTAAATCAAATTGCAAGAAAAGGTTGGGGTGCTTTTTGATGCAAAAAAGGGAGCATAGTGGGGTGGTCTGTGGGTCCTTTTCTACCTAGATTTGATTGAATAAAGCAAATAAAATTGGATATTTCATGATTTTCAAGTTGTGCCAAAATCTTTTGTTATACCATTGACAACGAAGTGGTTATATGCTTAAGAAGAAGCTGATCTATGAGCCAAATAAGTAAACACTGAATAATGACCTATTAAATATTGAGTTACATGGAAGATACATTGCAAGAATACTCTTCACTCTTTGAGCCCTGAGCTATTTTGTTAACTGATGTGTCTCACCTGGATGTTTTGTCTTAAAAAACATCAACCTTGAGGTGGACAGTCAAGATCTGAACATCCCTTTTGTCAGTAGAATGTGTGCTTTAAGAATATGTGTTCTGCAGGAAAGTCACTTGAGTTTTAAGAAAGTTATGGGCCTATAAAGACAACAAAAAATTATATCATGTTATTGTATACTTCTTTGTTATTGTTTGTTTTTTCTTTAGCTTACTAGCATTGCTGCTTAGATTAACTTTTGTTATATCAGGGGGATGTTTCTTGACAAGCCTTTTTTGGCTTCTAACCTCCCCTGCACGATGCTTTCTTTAATTGTCTTGTAAATGTTCTTATCTGTTTTATAATGTGCAAATGAATAACTACACTAAACTAAACTAAATAATTAGAAATTAAAATTCAAAGACTTTAATGTATCAAACTTAGTAAACATTAATGACTAAGGGTCATTGCACAGACTTTCTTCCATCTCTTTGGGACCAAAAAAAAATAACAATAATAATAATTTAGAAAAATCTTATTAATATTTACATTAAAAAAAAATGCCTTGCACTTTTGGAAGTCATTATCTAAAGCAGTTTCTGAGGGCCACATAATAGCCTCTCTGTGTCTCTTTATCTTTATTATGAGTCATTCAGGCTCTCTTCCTCAGTTTATAAGTCTGTGCCTGTTCTGCAAAGCATGGCGTGACAATAGATAAGTCTACCATCGGTTGTCACAGCACAGTCACAATGTGGGATACATACAGACAATATGGTAGCAGGCTGACCAGCTAGCTGCAGAAACGATCAAACAAAAGATTTTAAATGGATAAAAAGATGCTCAGTAGCAGTGTTACTGGTGTGAATTTAATCTTTAACGACCCAAGGAAGTCACCCAAGTTCCAGGCTCTCTAGTAAACTTTCTGTAAGAGCTACAAAGGTGTGGATACTGTCATTAGAATGGCACAATGATTCAAAAGTTACTTTACTTTGAATAACACGTCTTCTTGTCATATATGACAATGCTGGTCTCAGAGGGTTTAAAATAAACTAAAAAATATAACTTAGTAATTTTCCTATAAACTACTTCCTGTGTGGTGTGTGGTTATCTATCTACATTAACACAGCACATGGACAATTTAGGTGGTGAATGTTCATGTGAGCAACATAGATGACATCAAACAAAGCCTTTCTTCAGGAAGGTTGATAGCTACTGGAAAATAAGAAGGTAAGTCAATGGTAATAAAGGAAGCCAAAACAATGGGAACTGTAGAGTGGAATGAGCTGCATAAACACAGATTCATTGGCCGGGACCAGGACAGGCCTGGGAAAGGAAAAGGCATAGATCATCAGAGCTGATGACCAGAGTACCATCTCACTTCCCTGTAGCTAGGTGTTCATGCTTGGGGCATCCTGGCTAATTAGCAGCAATGTGGGAAGAGCCATCGATAAGAGGACTGTAGTTAACTATCCACCATGGACATTTTTTTTCTTCCTGACTTCTCCAAATAAATTAGGATGTTAGATTTTACTGTTAAAGAAGTGGTTACAGTTGAGATCATCACTTCTGTGGACCAATATGGGACAACTGACGTTATACTCGATTTTCATTCAGAATGTGGAGTTTTCAGGTAGTGTCTAGTTGATGGAGCAATGGTTGGTTATTTGTTGGGACAATTTGTTGGCGTTTTCATTGGAGGATGTAATTGGCTGTTGTAAGTTATGGTAGCAGCTAACCATGCTAACGTGACGCCAAGTGCTGTTGGTGTTTATGTGTTAGATGAGGTCGTAGATTGTGCCGCTGGCTCTATGTGTGTAAAGAAAAGCAGGCTGTGATAACAGGACAACAGTTACTTTAATATCAGCTCGGTTTCTACTATCTCAGTCTCGGAAAGGTTGGCCAGAGACAGCAAGTCTAGTGGAATTCTGTGGAGGCCACTGCTAGCATGTTAAAATCCACATAGAGCAACTTAAAGGGATACTTCAACATTTTGATAAATTCGCCCATTGCCATAATTCCTATAGTCTTAGTAATAGGTCAGTTTCCTTTAGTTGTCAGTGCAAGCTGTTTCTAGATCTGGGGGGACCGTTAAACCAGCTGCACCGCAAACGCTATTTTAGCCGACGGAATTTTTGCTTTCCCTCATCAAACTCATCAAAAACACAATCCAACAACTCCAAAACGCTCTCATGGACAAGTTGTGATCTGCACATTCACCACACTATATAAAAATAGCGTAATCATATAATGGTAATCATATAATAAGAATGAATTGTAAACCTAAATCTAATCACTAAACCTAATCACTAAATTAACATTGTGTTCCAGCTGGTGGCACTACCTAATTATCAGTGGGGTCAGAAGGTCACAGACGTAATACAACGCCATAGACCAAGATACATTTTAGAGGTGACAAACCAGGATTTAGAATAACACCACATATTTTTCCTAGAAAACATGCTTCTACTTCTTCTTCAGATTCTACATTTTTATGTAGAATCTTCAAAGATAAGTACTATAGCAGACCAAACTGAAGGGATTTTCTAGCATGAAATCTGAATTTTAAAGGATTATGTTTTTTTTTTTTTGCAAATTTCTAGATTACATATTAGAACAATGGGTTGATCTGGTTGTACCTGTAAAAATATACAGCATAGTGTTGCAGAGCTCTCATGACTTTTTTTGCAGAAACTCATTTGAGTTGAACAACATGTTATCCACATGCATGCTGTTTGTATTGAATCAATTTCCCCACTGGTAGCTTTGTGGTTTCCTCTTCCCTCTGCTTCCGTCTGTCTGCCTGTGATTGTGTCTATTCATAGTACGAGGCGTGGCGGTCCCTCCCTGAATCACTAAGCTCTGAGATTCATGGTAATCATGAACACCTGCTCCTGCGTGGACAGAACTCAATTACACTCTGCAGGAGGAAGTCAGCTGACGTAAAAAAGAGAGAAGGTCTCTATCAGGAGGATAATAAGATTTATAAATTAAAGACCCTATAAAGAGAAATCCAAAATTTGTGTCAAAACACACTAGATATGTTGGAATATGGTTGCTGTAAACATGTGAAAACACTTAAATCTACAAGTGACAGAATTTTGGATTTGAGACCATTAATATATTTTTCACCTTTTTCCTGGCTTGGTTTCATGTGGGTGGGGCCAATATCAGTGGGGGATAACCACGCCCCTCTAACACTGCAATCTAAAATCACAGAGTAATTCATCTCAGTATTGTCTGTTAGCTGATGTCACTGCCTTTATTGAAAGTTAACAGTCAGTTAAATGCTGTTTTTTGTTCATTGTGAGGTAAATTTGCCAAATATATCAGCCACAGTGGTCTATAGATCATTTAAAGCATCATAACAGAGATTTGAGCCAGAAAATAGACTTTGTCTCTGCTCCGGCACAGACCCAGGCCGCTGCACTTTGATCATAAGGTCAAAGGGCATGATAATGGTGTGACTACTTTCCTCAATTCAGATTGTAACATTATTAAAACCTTAGTGGGCGTGAATTCGCCGCATTCAACAGACACGCCCACACCACCCAGATTTTACAACCTCATTTTTCATGATTTTGAAGCTTAATTTTATAAACTTGGAGATGTTTTGTTTGACTGAAATTTGACCTGGGGGTTCATAACACAGTGACCTGTCATACAACAAACCTGAATACAGATTTATTTTCACTTTGCAGGGTCTTTAAAAATGAAAATTTCTCCCAAGGAACCAAGGAGTGTTTCCATTGGGACACTTCAAGCCATAGTTGACTGGCTTGAATAAATGGAAGTTTTATTCTTATATTCTTTCCTTTATTTATTTCTTAGCATTAAAGGTAGACTCAGTACCTCAGTTTTACTGAAGTGTGACTGTTTCTCGAGGTAAACTTTTTTTTTAAAACTCTCTGTGTTGGCAATGATAGCTGTATTGCCCAGTGTGATGGGGTGGACATGATGATAAACCATGTGATGCATTTCTAGACTTATAACAGCTGATAACAGACAATCAATGGAAGCAGGTGCCTAAATCAATCAATTTAATTTTAATTCATAGGAGGACAAGTCACTGTCCTCTATTAATCAACAGACTACATTACCCTGTTTTAGTTTTGTTGCCTTATATATCATGTTCTCTGAGTATGTACTCTTAAATTAATGTTTGGTTATTGATGACTACTCCCTTTAGTTTTCTTCACTCACAGTCAGCCTCCAGCTTTCAGACAGTGGCTTCTTCCAGCAATAGCTTACTCTTTGCCCCTGCTCTGACAGCAGTCATCAGCAGAAGGTTTAATAAAGCCATCCAAATGTGACTCATTATACCATTATTTGACTCATGATTTGTATGATATCAAACATCATTTCCCTTGCTCTTGTGGAGCAGTAAGTCTGATTTCTCTCTTTCAAAATAAAAACCTTCTTTTTTAAAATATATCTGCCTATGTGTAGACAAGTTCTTGTTGCAATAAAGTACTAAAAGTGAGACAGGTCACCCTGGTCACTCACTGAATTTGAGTCCGTCAGTTTAGTGCCAGGTGTGGCTGATTGCCCCTGATTGGGACAAGGTGTGGCAAGCTTTTATAAACTCGAGCCCCAGCACTCTGTGCTGACTCGTTATCTCACCATCAGAGGTAGTGAGAGCATCTCTCTGTGATTAGTCTTGAATTTTAGTCTGCTAAAGCACTTCTCTGACCTCTCTGGATGGTTTCCCTGATTTGGTAGTTTGTCCAAGATTGTTACATGTTGGTGCTGGCACTCTTTATACAGCCTCTGTGGTTTTCCATAACACCTGTCTGGTGGCCTTTTTGTTTTTTTTTTTCATGAGTGTTTCTAGAGTTTTACAGGTGCATCTCAATAAATTAGAATATCATCTAAAAGTTGATTTATTTCAGTAATTCAATTCAAAAAGTGAAACTCATAGATTCATTAACACACAGACTGATGTAATTCAAGTGTGTTTTTCTTTTAATTGTGATGATTGTGTCAATTCAGTACCTCAGAAAATAAGATTACTTAAAATCTATTTTCTAAAACGATTTTTAACACAAAAATATTGGACTACTGAAAAGTATGAGCATTTACAGCACTCAATACATGATCTGGGCACCTTTTGCACGAACTACTGCAGCAATGCAGTGTGGCATGGAGGCGATCAGTCTGTGGCACTTCTGAGCTTTTTATGAAGCCCAGGTTGCTCTGATAGTGGCCTTCAGCTCTTTTGCATTGTTGAGTGTGGTGCCTCGGATCTTCCTCTTCACAATCCCCCATAGATTCTCTTTGGGGTTCAGGTCAGGCCAGTCAAGCACATGGATACCAGGGTCTTTAAACCAAGTATTGGTATTTTGGCTTCACTGTGGCCAGGTGCCATTTTCTGCTGGAAAAGAAAATCAGTATCTCCATAAAGCTGATCAGCAGAGGGAAGCATGAAGTGCACTGAAACTTCCTGGTGGACTGCCGTGCTGACATTGGACCTGATAAAGTTCAGCGGACCAAGCTTACTATCGTTAACTAAAACTAACAAAATAACTAAACTAAAACATCAAAATCATTTTAGTTAAGTGAAACTAGATAAAAACTAAACTTTCAAAAGAAAACGAAAACTAAATCCAAGAAAACGAACTAAGTTCAAGACAAAATCTCCTTAGTTTTAGTTTTTGACAACAGCCCACTGACTGACAAGCCTGGGGAGTGAAATCCCCTGATTTGACTGGAGAAGGCTTCACACAATGGTATTTTTGGTTTAAGTTTTAAATAAACATCAAAATTGAATAAGTGAAATAAAAAGTGATGAGCCTTTTTGGGTCTTGGCCCTAACAGTTATCCGATTTTGCCAAAAAAAAAAAAAAAAAAACTAACAACACTAAAACTAATAAAAACTAAACTAAAACAAAGCATTTTTGCAAAATAAAAACTAAACTTAACTAGCAACCCAGCAGGAAAAACTAATTAAACCTGAACTGGAAAACAAAAGGTTAGATGAAATAAAAACTAACGGAAAATCCCAAAACCATTATTTCCTTGCAGTGGACAAACACTAGCAGATGGCATGCCTCCCCATCCCATCACTGCCTGAGGAAACTTTACATTGGACATTAAAGACCCTGTAAAGTGAAAATGAATGTGCATTTAGGTTTGTTGTATGACAGGCCACTGCGTTATGCACCCCTAAACCAAATTACAGTTAAAATATCTCAGAGTTTCTGAAATTAAGCTTCAAAACCATGAAAAATGAGGCAGCAAAATCTGCCCCAGGATGGTGTGGGCGTGTCTGTTGAATGGCCTAAAGCCACACCCACTCAGGAGAAATACAATCCTCTCACATTTAAAATATTGCTACAATATAAATGTTGACATTATGATCAGAGACTGCTGCCTGGCTCTGTGCCAGAGAAGAGACAAAGTCTGTTAACTTTCAATAAAAGCAGTGACATCAGCTAACAACAGACTGTACTGAGATGAACTGCTCTGTGATTTTATTTTGCGGTGTTTGAGGGGCGGGGTCATTCCCCCACTGTGAGCTCATGACATCATGAGCCCACATATTGGCCCCGCCCTCATGAAACCAACCCAGGAAAGAAAAACTTTCTAACTGTCTAAATCCAAAATTCAGTCACATGTAGATCTCAGTGTTTTCATGTGTGTACAGCAACCATACTCAAACATATCTAATGTGTTAGGACAAAAACTTTGGATTTCACTTTACAGGGTCTTTAAGCAACTTGGATTCTGGGCTTCTTTTCTCCTCTCTTCCTCCAGGCACTGGGACCTTGATTTCCAAATGAAATGCAAAATGTACTTTCATCTGAAAAGAAAACTTTGGACCACTGAGCAACAGTCCAGTCTTTTTTGTCATTGACCCAGGTGAGACACTTCTGATGTCTGTGGTTCATGTGTGGCTTTACACAAGGAATGCAACAATTGTAGTCCATGTCCTGGATCCAAGGACATGAAGAAAGTTCACCTTTCTCCAGCTTCTGAAGTTCAGAACAATAACTTCAAGTGTTTGTTACTTATCACTTCAGTAGTGTCTACTCCCACGGCCAGGCATGATTCTGTAACCACTGCGTGAACTCCTCTGTGCTGCAGGTTGAGCAGTCCAGCGGTTCTGTTCAGTGCTATAAGCTGAGGGTAGGTGCTTTCGGAGATTAGAGGTCAAGATCATAAGGCCATGTTCATCTCTTGATTGAGACCAGAATTGTAACTCTAGAATTAGAAATTAGAAAGCTTTCACATTAGGCCCAGTTGTTTAGAACCGCACTGCGGCGCGATTCCCCCCAGTTTACTTACACACAAGCGACATCAAACAGTGCCAGGGCGCACTTGCGCATTTACTTGGTGTAAAACAGCAGGTGGCGGTATGCACATAGCTGGTTTACAACCCTGCAAAGGAGGAGAAAAAAGAAGAAGCTACCATGGCAACCACTGGGGTCATGACCTGAGCGAAGATTGTTTTTTGTTTTGACCCAGCAAAGGTCCATCCTGCAGCCATGGATGGTTAAAATCACTTTTTAAGATGCCAGCAACTTTGCTCTTCATATCTGCACATCTACTACAGCTCAGGGGATTAAATGGGCTTGTGCTGCGCAGATACAGCGGTTTTTGAGGTGACAGGAGACTTTCACTGCCTTTGCACTTCCTCTCACTGACTCCAATTTGTGTTCATCTGTAAGGTGAGTCAAAACAGACCGTTTAGTGGCTGGATTCTGATGATTTCCGCCCTTTATTGAGGAAAAATGTGAACAAACTGTTGCGCTGTGGAAAGAAGTTTAGTTTTTACGATGATGTCATAAAGCTGATATGACGCTCTATCCCGTATCTGAGCGCGGTTGGATTCACATCTCCTCTTAACCGTGCCAGAGTCCACTTAATTTGCGCCTGAGACCACCTCCCCAAGTGGGCCTCAAATTAACTCTCATCCCTTCTTCTTGACCCTTCACTGTGTTTTCACTGTACAACCAGCAGGTGGTAATTCTGATCTCCCAACAGTAAGAAAGTGTTGATCTTTTTGATACAGAGCTTTTCCTTTAATCCACAAAGAAGATGAGAATATATCTTAAAAAGAAAAAAAATTGTCATTAAAATGCAAAATAAGGTACCACAGAGCTCTTACATCTTAACGCCATGTTCTCCGTGGGAGGTCTCAGTGTGCTCTTCTTGTTTTATTATGTTTACATAGAATGTATACAGAGAAACACAATTTGTGATGGTAATATAATTGTGTCATTTACAGTGGTGGAGGGATGTAATAATGAAGAAAAAGCTTTACAGAGAATGTAATTTAAAAAGGTATTTACTGAAGCATTGGATGTGTTTATGCTCCCTGGGGCCAATCATTTTCTACTAGAGCAAGTGGAGGAATAAAAACAGTGCTGTGTGGGGTTCTATTTACAGTAATTATTGCCAGTTTTACCCATTTGCTATTCATAGTACAAACAGGCAGAGAGGAAATCTTCTATGCCTCCTGTAGAGTCACTTGAAGTCTTGTGAACTGTAGCTTGTCATCCTGATAAAACACATTAAAGAGTTTTTTTCCGCTGGTTTTCCCACCAACAGTGTGAAAATATCAATGGATGTCGAGCGGACATGCACCATTTGATAATATTTGATACGCACAGACAGGCAAATCTGAAACGATGAGGAAAGTAATTATTCACTCATTATTTTTGTTTTTTTGAATTGGAAATCAGAGTGAGTTTCCAAATGTTTCCCTCCTGAAGCTGAAGGATCCTGCTGAGATGAGAGCGATCTGCAGCCGGGTGTTGACATGGCTGGAAATTGATTAGGGATTCATATTTCATTTTCAACAAACTGTGCAAGTCAGAGCCCATCTTATTTCCAATCTGAATAAGCAAAAAAAGGAGGAAAACATTGAAAAACTGACCACGGAAGGCAGAATATCTCCTTTACACTCCCTGGTGAGCGAGGCAAATTGATTGTATTATTTCTGGCTGCTGGCAGTCCCCATATTATAATGCTCCAAAATAGAATACTGCCATAGAAGCAGCAGGGAGTTTATGCATCATAGGAGGGTAGTTGATGGTTATCATTTTGAGAAAAACATATGCAATGAGTTGCCATTTAGATAGTACTAGCCCTCCCACTAACACAGAAATGGCAGCACAGGCAGGTTTGTTTTAAAAATGCAGCCATACAGGGAGGCTTTCTGTAAATAACTGCCTAACAGCAGTTTTCAGCTCACTGTTCCTGTACGGAACAAATGATAGAAAGGAAGGAGTATTAAAGGAGCAAATTTGTCAAAGAGGCATTTAATGAGTTAATTTGATGTGTTGAAATTACTGATTCCAACAAAAACTGACAAGGAGAAATGCCCTCAGTAGTAATTTTAACCAGCTGTCTGTTAACTTTATAAAGGATTATCTTGCTAGTTTTAGGAAATTGTGTTTTTACAGGATCAGATTTAAAGCTAGAGAGACACCACCAATATCAAAAACATCTGCAGATCATAATCAGTCTGTCAATATCAAACATGTATCGTTAGCTAACGGCAAAGTGCACTAAAGGTTGACAAAAAAGTGGGATATTTTCACCATGAAGTAATGGTGTTTTTAAAGAGACATGGATTTTATCTTTAATATTATTTAATTTCTAAAAATCATACTTTATAATGAAAAATGATACTATCTGGATTCCTGACAGACAAAATAAATTACTGAGCACTTATCTTTCTTAAACCTCCTGAGACCTGAGCTTTTGTTTTGTAATGCATTTTTAGTTTCAACTACTTATTTGGGGTACGTGGCTCCTGATAAATATAACACAAAACAAAATTCTTATTTCTTTACTGTCAGGAAGCCATTTTCACGAGGACAATGTTTTAAAAATGCAAAAATGGTGGTGTATTTTTTTTTCTGACGATGGACTACAAGAACTTCTGAAGCCCAAGTATGAACTAATTTTCCTTTAAAATAACTGGAACATTGCAAAACATTAAAATTCCCCCACTTTCCAAGGCATTGCCAAAAAAAAAAAAAAAAAAGGAGTAAAAATTCCATAAAATTTTATCAGATGTTTCAGTCAAACTTCATGAAAACACATTAAGATTGAAATACAAATTTACCCAACAATTTTAGGAAACTTCCCACAAATTCTGAAAGTAAATTCTTCCTGAAATTTTAAAAACGACTTTCCTGGATTTTAGAAATAAATTCCCCATAATTAAGGAAAATTTAAAAAGATGTTCTCTTCCCCAAAAATACTAATGAAATTCTCAGATATCTACAAATAAATCCCACAATTTCCCATGAAAATACCTAAAACTTCCCTTAAATCCCTCCAAAATATACAAACATATCCCCTAAAATTTTCACAAAAATTCCTAACAATTTTAAAGCAAATTCTCCCAACATTCCTAGCAAATTCTTTAAACTTCTTTGGAAATTCTGGACAATTATCTCAAAAACTCATAAATGTCAAAACTCAATACCTCAAATGTGCATGCAGGGTCTCAAAAGGTTTAAGTAAATCATTTTTTTAAACTGTATATTTATCTCAGCTTCCCTCTCTCTTTATCCTTTTCTTTTCTTTTTATGGTTGTAGTCCAGATTTTGTTCTCTAGGTGTTAGACGGCGATCTGGTTCTCTCTAGCTGGATCGCGATGGCGAAACTTGCTAGTGCACGCATATTCATGAAAGACAGCTGGGCTGTGTCCAAAACAGAAACTTCAGATCTAAAACACAACGACTTAGGGCCGGCTCATACTACACGACTTCAGCCAGATTTAAGCCCGCTGTGATGTCGCAGCTCGTCGTCAAAACTCTGGCCCAGTTTTGAGAGTCAGGAACGACAAACAGTCTTGTAGTGTGACATAATTAATGACGCATCCAAGACTCCTTACGATAACTCACAACCAGAATTCTACAAGACTAGCATGTCCGAATTTTTTGTACATCGTCGTCTAGTTTGACATCCTGACCTGACGTTAACGACATGAATCCTGACGTCTAACAACAGGAGAACACTTGCTTCTTATCTTTGCATCATCATTCACTAGATTTATTACTTGTATCCCTTTTATTCCCTAAAACTAATGTGTAAATTTTATTTTCTTTACATTATCACATGCACACCTTAAGTTCTATCTGAAGGAGAGCCAGTCCATATTGCCCTCCTCTTGATACATCCATACTTATTATCCATAATCCAATCCACAGTTGCTTCTTATTTTCCTTCTCTTTTAGCAAAAGGCAGCTACAATCACATAGAGCGCTTCTGTTGTAGAGTGACTGACGGTCTTTGAACCCCCCCCCCCCCGAGCGGTCCGGACCACTCTTGTAGTGTGGACAGGCTGTCAGCCAAGACGGGACAAGATTTTGGTCGCATAGTCTGGCATGGTGCTGTTGTGAATGACCAAAAAAATCATGTACTCTGGGTTGACTTGCTTGGCTAGGTGGATGGACGGACTATTGTACTACAGCATAAATAAATTAATACAATTCATTTTTGTTGCAATGATAATAGTGGTTATTATTCAGGTTAAATATAAAAAATGGTTATTACACCTTAACTTTACAATAGACCATGATTTTCCTGAACTCAATGGGCCCCATTTGGCTGGGCCCCAAAATGCTCTCCCCTCTATCTCCTTTAAGAGCCGTCTCGACCTAAGGGTTGATGTTTTTTAGGCTTTTTAAGATGACAAGCCCAGGCTACACAAAATGGTTAAAAAATTGCTTCAGGCTCATAGGGTTGAACCTCTTTTAGTGAGGCTTAATCCTACATTTTAGCCAGCAGTGTTGCAGTCTGTGGGTCATGTGTCTTAAAAACATTAAAACAGTCCAATTTCAAATCATATCAGATCTTCTGTGGAAGAACACCAGTGTCTCATTGGGTCTCAAAGGTGTAAATATGGGAACGCTGCATCAAGTTTAATGGGTTAATGTGTTTTTTTAGCTGGCAGCTGCCCTCCTTTTTTACTGGTTGTGCATACCAGCACAGACTCTTTTGGTGGTGCACAGTACCAGGCTTTCTTTCACCCCTGGGCTTTACAGGAAAGGAGCTGAGGGTCACAGTCAAAACTTGTACGCCTGCTTCAAGGACAGCCGCTTCTGTACACAGGCAAATAAATCAAACACTAGTCAGATAAGGTCCTCAGAAATTTGGATATTTTGAAAAGAATAATAATGGACCTTAATGTTGACTTGGATTGTTTGCAAGTTTTATACAGTTAAGAGGATCATTTCAGTGTGCAATGACTGTTTTTTTGTGTGTATTCTGCCTCCAGACTTGCTTGGATACGCTCACTTTTATTAAATTTGTTCTGCGGATATAAAACACACAGCACTAACGTGAAACAATAGCAAACATAACATAAAATAAGTAGTTCAGTGAAACAGAGAATTTGGAGATGTTTGTATTGTATCCCTGAGAGCCTCTCCACTAGAATAATACAACTGGCTGTTTGGAGTGCAATCAGTAAGTGGGCTCTCCTCCCACCAGAGGCCTCTGTTGAAGCCATACAGTGACTATATCACACCCTATTAACCAGAATGACCCAGAACCCAGGTGGTACGGTACTTATTCATCTCAGTGCCTCTTATGCAGCGTGGTGTAAACTCGGCAAAAAACTGTTATTAAAACACTTCCTCGGGACATAATTTAGCACACGCCAGTGAGTGTGCAGGAAGGCCAACACGCTTAAAATCCATTTTACTGCTGAAAAGCTGCTGAAAAAAAGCAACTGTATAGATCCACAGTAATTGCTACACCAACCTCTGAACCTGTTTAATTTTCATACATCCTGAAGGGATCAGATGATTACCCTAAGTGCGGCATCAGCGGGGAGATTCTTGTGCATTTGTAGGTGTGTACCTCTTGTCTAGGAGGCTAATGCGAGTTGTTATTGGGTCCTGACGAGGACGGCTGCTGTGCAAACATCGTCCCCTGGGAGTTGGCCGAACTCAGGGAGAATGCAGGAGGTGTCGTGGATGAAATATGATTTGAATGCTCACACTGAAATAGGAAATAACACATTAGAGGCATATAGTATGTGTCTCCATGCCCTAAAGATACAGGGGTTCATTACGCACTGGCTTTGATGTATCTGGGAGAATTTCAATGTTTATCGTCTCTCTCTTGTTGCCGTGACGGTTGCATTAATATCTGACGGCCTCGCTGTTGTTTTTCCCTCTGAATGCAGCATGCAGAATTCACAACCAAAGCCTCGTTCGTCTGCTTTTCCGGGTCAACAACAAAGAGCCGACTGAATCGTGTCAGTGTGTTTGGCGGGATTTTGTCCAATTTGTAGGAGTGATAGAATCAATGACTTTACATTTTCAGGGTGTGGATGTAGCCTCGACAATAGAGCTGCGTCTAAGTGAGTGGTGTCATTTAAGGTGGCGACAGAGATTAGTATTACGGGCATCTCCTTGTGTCTTTCTCAGAGCGTGATAGGTCCAATCACTGCAGCTTAAGGGGGCTTACACTCTCAACGCATCATCGGTACTCCATCAGAGATGAGCCGACGAGCACGGAGGTGACACAATAGCCTTTTAAAATGCTTTAAAAGCAAATCTCTCCTGCATACTGATCAGCCTGAGAAGAAAAGGCAGTATTCATTCACTTGGTCACATCCTGAATCAGAGGAGTGCGCTGCCATTTTTCTCTTACATCCACTTAAAAACACGTCAGACTTGAAGCACCTTTGTCAGCTGGTTTCCATTCATTAGGACCAGCCTGAATATTTTCAAGCTCAGGCCCTGGCCAGCCGTGCGATCCGTTTGCTCTAGTCAGCATTACCATTACAGACGTGACAATTTGGCTTCCAGCAGCTCAGCTTTTCCCCCCTCATACCAATATCACAGCTACTTAGAAAGCTATCCTCCATGCTTCACACTCCATCACAGCACACATTTTGATGAATAAATCTATATGTACCGTCCATGCACGAGGGTGGAGGAGATGGTGCTCTGCAGCACAACAAAGAAAAGGCTCTTTCACAATAAAATGACTATTGATAATGTGCCCTAAAGGGAAAAAAAAAAACCACATCAGTCATGCAGTCTGGACAATGCAAACTTGTAGGAAACACAAAATTGTTCCAGCTTCCAACTGACAATAAGATACAGATGGTCTAGTTGTTTTGGGTCAGTATGTTGAATTAAGAGTGAAGTTAACATGAAGTAAGAGTTCAACTTATAGTTACGACTTATTGAGAGACTCTGTGATCCTCATATGTATTTGTAATAGCATACATGAACTCTATTTCATAATTTTTAAAACCACTCTTTTTTCTTGCATACGTTTTTGTAAAAATCCTGTTCGGAAGTGAAGGACTGGTTGATGGTTTTTCTCTCTTTGGATAGGAGCAAGCTGCCATCATGTCCTTCCTGGATTTTACCTAGGTATACGGTATTAGAGTGGTGGCCAATACTGCAAAATTTAATATCAATCTGATACAAAGTAAATACAGGACCGGTATTCGGACACTCTATACCGATACTTTTTACTTGTAAAACCAGCAGTATACATAAATACTAAATTAATATAAAGCCAATAAAAACTCTAAAAACATAACGTATCATTTATTTATCAATCTTAATGAACTGAACTATTAACTAAGTATTCAGAGTAAAACATATTTCAAAGCAGAATTTCAACTTAAAGACTCTGTAAAGTGAAAATGAATCTGTATTTTGGTTTGTTGTATGACAGCTCACTGTGTTATGAACCCTTAAATCAAATTACAGTCAACTAAAACATCTGAGTATGGAAATTAAGCTTCAAAATCATGAAAAATGAGGCAGTAAAATCTGCTTTAGGATGGTGTGGGTGTGTCTGTTGAATAACCTAAAGCCACGCCCACTCCAGAGAAATACGATCCTCTCAGATTTAGATTTTCAAAAAACAGCATTTAACTGACTGTTAACTTTCAACAAAGGCAGTGACATCAGCTAACAACAGACTGTACTGAGATAAACTGCTCTGTAATTTTATATTGCAGTGTAAAGGCCTTTGCACACTGAGTCCGTTTTTCGTCCGAATTTTACTCACGTTAGAAAAAAAAAAATTGAGGTCATGTAATGTAAAACATGTATTCACACTGAAGGTTTTTACACACTGGCTCCGTTATTTTCGGATGCGTTTTTTTTTTTTGGATCCAAAATCCGAAAAAACGTCACGCTCAGACCTTGCACACTGGATCCGATGCATTTTAATTTGCCTTCACTGCGAAAATTCGGAGAATGTGGCAAATTGTTTCGTTCTACAAGCCTGCGTCTCTGTCATTCCTTTAAAATCCCGCTGGATCCATCCTGACAGAGAGCTTCATTCAGCACCCATTCATGCGTAGTAGCGCTGTGCCAGTTGGAGAAATGGAGAGAGCAACTTTATAATTCTGTTTCTGTTATGAGCTGGGAGGAGGTAATAACACATGCCTCCATCTGTTATATTTCCATAGTTGACAGCCACATAATGCACCGGAAAACTACGGTATTTGCAGCAAGAGTTCGGGAGTGAGAGAGAGGGAGGAGCTGGACGGGGATTAGTGAGCGAGAGAGATTCATGGAAGCTAATCTGAATCATGAATCACCCATCTGTTATATTTCAGCGGTTAATATCCACATAATAGATGACAAAACTGTGATGTTTAAAGTGAGGTTAGTGCGAGAAAGAAGGAGAGAGAGAGGGAGGAGGGGTCTAGCGGGGGTAAGCAAGGGAGGAGGAAGCAGTGGACATTGTTTTGAATCATCACCCATTTGAATGACTTGGACTGATGCGAAATTTCGTTTAAAATCGAACCTGTTCCGAATAAAAAATATGACGGACGAAAATATCGGCGTCAGTCTGCAAATGTCAGTAGAACAACATGAGCTCGATTTTCTTTTGAATGTGCAAAAAATTCAGACAAAATAATCGGACTCAGTGTGCCGGGGGGGGGGGGCATTCTCCACTCTGGGCTAGTGGCATCATGAGCCCACCTATTGGCCTCGCCCACATGAAACCAAGCCAGGAGAGAGGTGAAAAACATTTTTTAACAGTCCAAATCCAGAATTCAGTCACATGCAGATCTCTGTTTTCACTTGTTTACAACAACCATATTCCAACATATTTAGTGCTTAAGAAAAAAAAAAAAACTTTGGTTTTCACTTCACAGGGTGTTAAATTTATATTTATATTGGTTAGACTATTTAAATTCTGTTTAAACGAGACTAGAATCTATGTCGACTAGGTTAGACTATTTAAATCCGTGAATTAATTTGTGTACTTTTCAATGTGTGGTTTCAAAATGCTGCAAGAAACAATCTAAATTTTTGGAAAAGGCAGTCAAATTATTGGTAGAAAAACTAGTAAACAATAATGAAGGGGAACAGATTTAGAAGTATGCTCTTAAAGTGAGGAGGTGACAAGTGATTATCAGGAAGACTGATGAGAAAAAAAGGCTGTTTTTAAAATTAATTGCACCAACATCTGACGGAATTGGCATATATAGCCTTTACATTTCCCTTTTCACATTTCTCTGCTTGCTGTGTTCTTCAACCCGATCTCTATGACTTAACAGGCTGAATCGCTGGCGACTCCATCAGATGGCTTCATTTGAGCTGCAACGCTCAGTTCAGACTGCTGTGAATCACTCTAGAACCGTCTTGTCCTGAATCTTTGGTCTGAACCGGCCTATAGGAATTCACTAGTTATTTAACAGTTTTTTATTCCAGAAAATCATTTAAAAAAGAAACATACCGACATCAATATTTATAAATCAACGGGGACACGAACCCCGATCCCCGAGTGACAGACATCTGTATTACCACTGAGCTAATGGACAAGCTGGTGACATCAGCATTATTTACGTACAAAGCGTCTCTGCAAAGTGAAAACCACACCTGACGTGGCTGGAAAAATCGATAAAACACGTATGTGTACGAAACAATACAACATCTACAACTGCACTGACAAATAAACCTGTTTAATCAATAGTTAGATTTAATAAAGCATCAATGATTCAGTCAAACTGATGCAAAAATGATAGTCCGCTGGTTTACCTAAATTTCCCAGACGTGAGCTGAACAACAACTTCCGGAGCATCTGGAGTGACTGAGTCATCACTCAGAAACTCGCTGGCCAATAGGGATACGCCCCAGAAAAGCCCGCTTACATGTGACATTTGTGTCAAAACGCAAGGAAAAACTCGAGGAACACAAACAAAGGATCGCGGAGTGCAAACAAAAAACAGAGAAGTGAGAGAGAAAAAAGTTGGACTGTAAACGAGAAGAGAGATGTTCAAAATGTAAAGACTAATTATTTGTTTGTAATTTCGAAATTTTACTCACAATGTTAACTTTTTTTGCTTGATACTTAAAAGTTTTGTTTGAATCTTTTTGACACAAATCTCGTTCCATAGAGAACTTCTTTCTTTCTCAATTTCTTTCTGGCTCAATGAAAAATGTCTTTAGTTGGAAAGTGAGTGGTGCAGATTAGACACAAATCTAAGATTCTCTTATTGCATCAGTTTTTTATAACTTTGAGATGAAGAGTTGCTAGACACTGGAAATGCTGACTCACCTTTGCATTTCGGTGTAAAGTTATTCCACAGCTCTGTAGGAGTTTATTTCTGCCATTCTCTCCACTTTGATAGACAAGTAACCTGGCACACCATATGGAAAAAACTCTTACACAGCATTTGGGAAGGGCAGAGCCTGTTAAAAATAACTTGGAGGGTGATTTGATGAATGCTCTGTCACATCTTTACAGGCCAATCAGAGTAACAAAACATGTGACGTAGCCGCCAGCTAGCTGTGATCCTACCAAAGGAGTAAACTCCATTAGAGCTGAAAAACGCGAGTCATTGTGACTGTAGACATGTCAGTACACGACTTTTGCTTTTTGAAAAGAAAACAACTCACTGCTGTTCTTTGTTCTTCTTTTGACGGAGAAATATTGTCAAGTTCTGATAAACTTGGTGCTTTAGCAGCATCCACACTAATGTCTTCTGCCATAATTGCACAAGTGTCTTGTTGCTGCTCACTTGTGTCACGACTCTGCCGCGCCCAAAAGTACTACCCCTCCACACTGATTGGTCCTGTCACTTTCTAACTGGGCCAAACAGTTGAGATGGGAGCTTTGCAAGATGGATTCACCAGTACAGCAAGGGTTAACAGACATGAGGACTCTAAATAACAATGGCCACGGTTACATGATGCTTTTTAATTCGGAATTAAAGTATTCTCCTTCGTATTTACGTGGAAATAGGTAATTTCGAATAGAGGTTTACATGAAAAACACGTTTAACATTTATTCAGTTCTGCTTAAGGTCTAGGGGTTGGGAAGGGTTCTGATTGGACAGGGGGCGGACATGATGTATTTACGTCTACCAGAAGAAAACAAACTCCATCTGCTTCTGTCCATCCACTCTTTTCATTATATCCGTATCTTTTGAGGCTCTTATTAAATAAATAGTCTCAGATCGAGTCCAACGCTTGCTTTGGGCGGCCATCCTGGAATATGTGCCTGCTGGCACATAATGTGTGCGTCATCATGACAGGACAAGGGAACGAGGGGCGGTAATGCACCAAAGTGATGGATGCCAACTGCCGTAAAACCGAAGAAAAAGACAAGGTAACAAGCATGCACAGAATGACCGGAATTAATTTTAAGCAGAATGAACGTATACATGATCAAGGAATAATTCAATTCGGATTTAAAATCAGAATAAACCAGCCACTTACTTCGGATTTAAGTTTAATTCGAAATGGTCATTTTCATTACGAATTAGGTGTTTACATGGTCTTTTTAGAGAGGATTTAATTGTTACTCTGAATTAAAGGGGAATTAAAGCTCTCATGTAAACGTAGCCGATGTGTGCTGATGCAGTGTGTGTGAGTATGTGCCTGTTTGTGCCATCTAATTGGTCTCCACAGTCACGTGACACGGAAAGCAGCAGCGGACTTTTGGCACAGCGGACAGAGGAGAAGGACTGCAAACAAACAGATCAGGTGCATGGTTTTATTTAAGTACTCATTTAACTTGATACTTTTAGAAACTACTCGATACTGAATGAGTACTTCTTAAATATCCATAAATGGAACCTTTGCTCACAACTAATTATCGCCAGGTGTTAAAAAAATCACATTGTACAGGTGCTTGTCAGCAGGCACGCTCAAGCACAGCGTGTAGAGCGAGCGCTTACACCAGTATTTCATTAAATCCTTTGCCAAAATGCTTCGGGTCTAAAAATAACATTTTAAAGTCAAGATTTACAGAAGTGCTGGAAGTGATTCATAGTCGAATTGTTCTCACACTTAATAATCAGAGCTACATCAAGACAGAGGAGTAAATGAAGTTTCTCTCTTTATCCTCACATACTCGTGTGTGCCCCCCCGACCCCGCTTTAATATGAAATGATAATCAGCGACTATCATATAGGATCTGGGAATGTAGAGTAATGTTTGTGCTTTTAAACACATGATCAGCCTTAAATACTATTATTTATTAAGTTGTTCTTCAATGCTAAGCTCTCTCCAACTGCGGGTTCACTTCGTAGGAAGCTTCTAAAAACAGTAGACTGTTAAGTGCCTAATACAACCACGAACACTGATAAACTTTATCTGCATTTCATATAAAAAAAGGAAAAAGATAAGTTCTAATGTTTTCCAAAACCGTAGCCTCCTAGCATTTAGCTTGCATGTCGCCTCTGCTAATTATTCTCTTGCGAGATTCTCCTGTGGTTTAAGGTGTACTAAGAGTGATCAGATCTGCTTGGAAGACTGCAGGGGTGCACTGATTTGAAAATTGTTAATTTTATTCATGACTGATATTTCAGCTTAGGTATCCTGTTGTTTTGGGGAGGGACTCAAGGACAGCCAAGGTCATATTCAATGAACTATCATGTGAATTAAAGCAAATTTGTAAAGTAAGCTGACTGAAGAAGAATCTAGAATCACAGCTCACACTGTAGCATGTGCTTTCCTTTCTTAATTATCAACAATCAATGAAAAAAAAAAAAACAATCACCCATAACTCTTCCTGCTGGTCTTTCTCCATGTTTGTTCACTCTAAAGTCGTGTTTCACTGTGAGATTTCTAATTTTAAGATTTAGGACTCCGGTGAATAAATGTTTGTGTGTGGGGGCTGTTTTGATAGAACTGTCTTTCTTCACACTCTGTAGGAACAAAACCCTTCAATCTGCCATTATCTGTCATCATGTGTGGGATCTCTGACATTATAAACATCTACAACGATTTTAAAAATGTTATGTGTGTGCCAGGCTTTACAGAGACATCTCAGTAGTCAGTTTCTTTTAGATATTTAATAATGGCTGCATCTAAAATACACCTGGAGGAACATAAAGAGCACAGTGCATTAGGTGTTTGAGTTTCAATCTTTTATTTCATAAGTGAGAAAATATCAAACCCATTCATGTTCAGCCAAAGAGGGAGTGAATGGATTCTGAAATAATAAGCAGAGCGGCTCCTGGATTGTGGTTAAATTAAACACTGTTCAGTCTGAATAAACAGTTATCAGGGAGAACTTAGCACCAAGGTACTTTTGAAGTCTGAATGTTTATGTTAGTAACTCAGTAAAGGAACAGTGAAAGCAGAGATCAGACTGTGATTATAGTGCGATCTGACACAGAGTTTTTGCACCCATTGGACTGAAACTCATAGTGAATGATTATAAAAGCCACAGTTTGATTTTTTCACACAACTTTTTTAATCATTTTTCCTTCATGTCAGTGACAAAAACGTGGACTCTCAGGTGTAAACAAACCAAATGGTGAGGTGAACGAAAAGGAAGTTGGTTTGATAAGGAACTCGGACAGAGAAAATGTTTGTCAATCCGTGTCAAATACATCCCTTTATGAAGAAAAAGAGAAATGGTTAACATACTTCGGTACCCAGGTGAATAACTGCTGCTATCATTAGCATCACGCTGGTTGGCCTTAGATATTACATGTGGGCCACAAAAGGGAATGTACAATAAATTAAAAAACATGTTTTAGAAACGATCACAATACTACTAAACTCTCATCTCTGCATGGTCACGGAGCTTCTTTTCCCTCTCAGCTTGGCTCTCTCTGAGCGCCACATTCTCCTCTTCTAATCCTTCATTGTTCGCTTGAAGCTCCCGTAATCTCATTTACTTGGGATATCTGCTGGACATGACGTTGATTTTGAACTTTTAACATTAAGCATTGCTGCTGTAAAAACCCTACAAAAGCCTTTTGTAGTTCTGGCTCTGGAACCGCGTTTAATTGGTTGTCTCCACTCATCTTAAAAAAATCTGTTTCCAACGTTTTTCATTTCTAAGAGATTTTCTGCTTTCTCAAGAAGGGTCTAGCCGCAGCTGCTACAAATCAAGCTCCGTACATGAGCTACCCCTAAACCTAACCAGACAAGTGGGCGTGTCTTGTAGGGGGCGTGTTTTGTAGGAGGCGTGGTTTGTACAGTACCCACAGAAGTGGGCGTATTTTGTAGGGGCGTGGTTTGTACGGTGGCCGTGGCTGCAGTTGGGTATTATTGGCTTTCTCTGGCCCTTTGGAGGGCTTTGGTCACAAAGATCAAAGAGAGATGTGTGAAACAAATCCATCTGGCGTGTCAGGTTAGTATGATCCTAGGTGGTCCTTGGGAAGAAAAATGGTGAAACCACAGGTGTATGGTGTAATGATAGATCAAACCAGGTGAAATGATTTGTTTTTATTGCTGCCAATAAAAAAAAGAATAAAGGAGGGATCAACTGTGCACTTCTGTCAGTATATGAGATGTTTCTTTGAAGGTGTAAATCAAAAAGCCTGCAGCTCCCCCTTATCTCTGAAAAGTGCTGCTAACATAATCAGTCTTTACTCCAACATGACCTCCCTGCGTAGCTCCATCTGTAAACATATACATTACCTCCGGGGGTTCATCATTTCACATAAGGTGTCTACATGATTCTCCCTCCTGGAGCTTGTTAGGTGATTCCCTGCTCAGAAAATGAATTCCTGTGTATACATGAATATCTGAGGGGGCAGGTTTTGTAACATTCAGGTTTTTTTCATTAATGAGGACAGTGCGAGTGTTATCAAGCTTCTAGCCGGCATGTCTGAGGGAGTTCGGCAATCACGCTCCTATCAGGGGGTGATCTAGCCACTGTGACCAGATTACATGGGGGGAACCCAAGAGGCTGCCTTTATAATTACTTTGCTGATTGGAAAAATAAGAGCCCTCTAACAAGCTCTGTCAATCAAGCATGCACTGTTTTCCACTAAAGATTATGAGGAGAAAAATACTGAGCTTTTTGTGTTAAAATACAGCCTGCAGATCTCGCTTAACACCTAAAAGTCATCCAATTTCCCCGTTTTGCAAACAAATAATGCAAATTCATAAACCCTGTGCATCGGTAAACATTTCAGCTTGAGTGAATCAGCGCACACACATGTTGAGAAGAGGGAATATTAGTTTGTGTGTGCGTGCCAGCGTAGGCATTTCCATGTTTTGGAGGCTGTGTGTCCAACACAGCCTAAACCAAATCCGACAGTGTTTGTTTATTTGAATTTTCCCCCATTGTGGCTCGCTCTCATACTAATCCCTATCTGAGGACTTATTCTGGTCTGTTGTTTGGGGTGAGACTCCAACTTTACAGCAAAGCTTGGCAGGAAGGAATGAAGCCTCTCGCTCTCCCGCCGGCGTGTCATTGATGCATGCTATTAGGCGCCATGTGTCACATTCTTCAGCTAACACATGCAGCTTTTGAGAGAAAGGCACCAAACAATGCTGAGCAAATAAGGGCCAACCTGCAGGAAGGCATTCTGGGAAGATAATAAGGACAACCAGGCGCTCGATATGGGAGTGACTGAGCTGTATCTGCAATTCACAGAGGGCAAAGTTTGGCCGAGAACTTAAGGAGGTCGTTCCGTACAGCCGCTCCGTGGCTATCAATCGTCTGTCAGTAGCAAACAGCTCATTTGTCAAACTAGGAGTGATACCACTATTTACCATAAGAGCAAGGTGAAAGCTGATGACTCACTGCATGTGATGGTAACCAAACACAACTGAGTATTAAGAGTGATAAGCATAGAAAATAAAGAGTCTTGTCATTTCTTTTCTTCAGTTTTTTTCCTTAATCTCTTCTCTTCAAATTTTTATTTTTTATTCATGCATCCATTTGCTGTATCTGTTTGGGGTCGCGGAGAGCTGGAGGCTATCCCAGCTGTCATTGGGCAAGAGGCGCGGTACACCCTGGACTGGTTACCAGTCAAACACAGGGCTGACATGTAGAGACAGACAAGCAGGCACGCTTACACTCACACCTACGGGCAATTTAGAGTCACCAGGAACCTTCATGCTGTGAGGCAAGAGCACTAACCCCTGCACAACACGCAGCCCTGAATTTTTTTTTTTTTTTTAACTCTGAAAAAGCAACAAAAGACATACATGTACAGTGCTTAACAAATTTATTAGACCACCCTAACCCTAACCAAAGTAAGGTTTATGCAACAGCTGCCCTAAATTAACAGCATTGGTAATTACCAAAATCTTTTTTTATGTTTCTGCAATGGTTAATACACCAATATGTAGAAGCTCTTTAACCCAAATGATATTTTTAATTCTAAAATGTAATTATTATTGTTATCCATGAATTTTCAAATTTACTGATTTACAAAAAAACTGAAAAAATAGTATAGCACGTTATTATTTCTTGATTAATATGTCAAGTTATAGTTATTTACTTGCATTCCTGAACAGAAAAATGAGTTTTAATGGTTGAATGTTATGCTTGATTAATTTCTGACTTCTCAGAGAAGCCCAGTGAGCCAGCTCAACTTTGGGTGAATTCAGTTTGAAATCCCTCATTCCTGTTCAAAATGGTAAAACGTGGAGAGCTCACTGAAAATGAAAGAGTCCACATTAAAGCACTTCATGATGCTGGATGGTCTTTGAGACAAATTTGACAGGTGGTCTAATAAATTTGTTAAGCACTGTACATTGCCTCAAGAAAGTAGTCACCCCCTTGGGTGTTTTACTTTTTTATTAATTCTATAAATAAAAAAATACATTAAAAAAACCCCTTAATGTCAAATGGAATTAAGATTTCTAAAAAGTAATGATAATCAAATAAAAAATATGAAATGTAAATTAGTGCTTAGAAGTGTCACAATTAGTGAAATGGGGATCACCTGAGTGCCGTGAATGTGTTTTAAGTGATTGTAGTATAAAAACACCTGTGTCTGGAAGGTCCTGTCACTGGTTACTCAGTATTCCTGGCCACCATTACACCATGAAGACAAAAAAAACACTCCAAGCAACTCAGAGAAAAGGTTATTGGAAAGTATACGTCAGCAGATTGAAACAAAAAAAAATCCAAAGCATGGAACATCTGAATCATCAATCATCCATTTAAATGTCTCAGACTGATGGGAACATTTGCATAAAATTGAACCTGTTCCAAAAAAAAAAAAAAAGAAATGACGGTCATCAATGTGCAAACATGATTAAACAACATGAGATTGATTTTCTTTTTTAATGTGCAAAAAATTTGGATGAAAACAGACTCAGTGTGCTAAGACCCTTACACCATAGGGCATTGCCTATAGATTTTTGAGGTGAAATTATCCTCTCAAATGAAGATTTTCCTCTTGATCCCTGAAAAGTATTTTGAAACTTCCTA
Source organism: Cheilinus undulatus (assembly GCF_018320785.1). Classification (NCBI taxonomy): domain Eukaryota; kingdom Metazoa; phylum Chordata; class Actinopteri; order Labriformes; family Labridae; genus Cheilinus; species Cheilinus undulatus. Next base: position 7,842,473 of record NC_054871.1, on the reverse strand, counting down.
GTAGTAGATTATTGTTGGATTTAAACATTGTTTGTGCAGCTTGAAATTCAAAAAGTCCAGAACATTTAGAAATATTGGTGCTTGACTTTAAGAATATTGGATCAGTATGATTTGAATTTATTGCTTGATTATGGCGGATGAGTAGCAGATTTAATGAACTTTTAACAATGTTTACCAAAACCTCTTCACAATAATCAGAATATGGGAGAACCACTGAAAAAGAACGTGGGGTTACTGAGAATCCACAGCCTGCTTTGCCTTAATGCTGACATGCTTCTTGGCTGTTCAGATTGTACATTTTGTGAGATTTGTAATGTGTTTTGTCATCTTTTGGAGCCCAAGGAATTTATTTTCATGTACTCACTCAATATCAATGCCATCAATCTGTATTTGTACTTGTGTATTTACTCTGCAGTTTCCAAACATCAGTCATTTCAAACATCAAATAAACCCGAAAAGCATACCCTCATCCACACAAACACAGTTACCTCTCCTGCTTGTATGCACACTTCGGCTATAAATAGCAGCGAAAGGATGATATACCCTTGAATCAGAGCGTCTTCAGCAGCACAAGTGACAAAAAGAAAAAAGACTGCCATCTTCAAATGCACTGGGAAAGCTTTGGGAGCAATGTGGCCTTTCTGCAAAATTCATATTGTTTTGCGTAAGGCTATAACACCCCAGCAAATAAACAAATCAAAAGGAGACAAAACAAGTGGCTGTGATGAAACTGGGCTGCAATGACACGTAATTTAGCCCGAGTGGAGCTCTGAGAGATGTGGAAAGGACCGCTCACCCCTACGTTTACATCCTGTGAGACAGCCGCTGCGACTGCAGAGCTTACTGTGGGCAGTGCGGGGAAGAGAATAGAAAAGAAAAAAAAGCTGCTGACTTATTCATGGTCAGTCTTCAATTACAGTGTGAGAGAGAAGCAGCAGAAGCCATTTGGCATGTGAAAAACACATTTCTCTCCAGGCAGCTTTATCATTTTTACCTGAGCAGGCATGTGAGGAGAGCTTCCATCTGTTTATTTTAAGTACACTTTGCATTTCACGTCTGTTAGTTATGCATGCATCCAGCAGAGAGGGATCCGCTCAAGGAAAATTATTTGTTAGAATTTTGGTGCAAGCAGTCATAAAGAGATGCAAGCCAACGCTCTCTGGTGCTGAATGTACTTCAGGGAATACAAGAAGTTTTTAAGGCTGGAGAGATGCAGCGATAAAAGTACCCACTGAAGCCATAAGAAGAGGTTATTGCTTACTGTTAAAGCTCAATATTGAGGCACAAATAGTGAAGCGAAAAGAGGGAACGTTCAAAAGTGTTAACTGATGCACCATATTTACACAGCAGTACATTTACTCTGGCGTCCAACTCAGGGTGAAAATGGAAAAGCACTTTCAAAACTGCGATCTGCAAAATATGGGAAATATTTAGGCGTCCCTTACAGGTCACCTCCCTAAAAGACAATGGATGGTGGTGGAATATCAGGGCATAGATCAAACCTAAAACAAATAAATCAATCACAGGTTAGTGCTGAAAGCTTAATTGCATTTAAGGTATGTCTTGATAAAATACTGTTAGCCAGCCAGCATTCATGTAAGCTAGGTATTTACACTTTTCTTATTGTATTGCCTATGATATGAAAATGTTACATAGGATGTAACAAAAACAGACCAAAAATCAAAACTAGCTATAAACATTGATAGTAAACTGGCTTAACTTGGACCTCAGCTTGTATGGCTCTGTTCTAGTCATCTAACTACTCAAAGCTCTTTTTCTATAGCAGGTTATACTACCCCAGCCATATCCATCCATACATTCATGGTGGAGGCTGCTATCTAGAGTGACCATCAGTATCAACTAACCCAGTTCATGCACAGCCATTCCCATTTACACACCACTGAAACAGAAAATTTGGGCTAAGTGTCTTGCCTTTCCCTCAAGGCATGTGTTATGCACACTGAATAATGGCAATGTGGTTCCATAAGAAAAGGTGGTCTTTATTTTCATCCTTGGTAACTGCAAACAAAACAGAAAGACAGTCTTGTTTGAGAACCACTGTCTAGTGCTTCTTTGCAGACTGTCTAATACAATACAGCTGAGCTTCCTTCCTGCTGAGCCAGGAGAGCAGGGTCAGTTGATAACAAATCAGTACAACTACTGACACCTACTGGCCAAAATGAATATCGCCCTGCAGGCACATTACCCCGAATTTCCATATACAGTGTGCGCGCTGCGCACCGAAGCGTCGCGGGTTTGCTCCGACCGAAAGGCGAGCGACCTCGCCCACTGGAAGCGAGTCTAGAGTGCTGAGCCGTGGCGCGCAATCCTGATCATCAGGAAGAGATCACGGGAGAACTGCGAGTCCACGCAGGAATAGCATGTCAACAGCGGACTATTTTACCTTTTGGGGTTAATTTATTATCCTTTCCGCTATAAGTCCATGATATTATTGCTTCCTCCATTGAGTGAGTACATTAGCAAATCAAAAGGTGAATGTTTGCTTAAAGGATCTGTGGTTTTATGCAAAATTCTTTGGCTAAAAATCCCTCAAACTTAACTTTTCCTTGTCAAAGGTGCCACTTTAGCTCTGTGACCCACTGAACTCTCAGTGACCCTTTGCTCTCGATGGAGGACGAGACGTAATGTTGGTATAGTGATGATTTGCGGTCGGGAGTCCGTGCATTGTGTTTTATTTTGAAGGAACCGGATGTTCTACTCTTGTGACTTCCATGGTTGGTGCTTTCTGAACGACGGTGAATTTAAGAGGTTTGGCAGCGCTGAAATAGACCTGCAGCTTATTTGAAACGAAGCAGAGCAGAGTGGCGCTCAAAGGCAAACTCCTCTGTCAGTGGTGCTGTGGTAGCTCTGTTACCCACTGAAAAACTGGTGACCTGTTGCTTGTGCCACAAGATCAAATGTAGTGTTGATGTAATGTTTTACTATCTGGAGTCCATGTATTGAATGCTGTGATCTATCTGTCTATCTATGTGTTGTGATTCAAAGATGACTGAATTGTTTTCCATTTTTCTGTTTGTCACAGCAAGCACCATAAATTGACCCGGTAAGTATCGCGAGCGGAGTGGCACCTCTGAGACAGGCAGGAGTGCATGCAGGGGAAATTGCAGACTGACTAGAAAGGCAGCAATTTGGCCCAGATTGCTGCAGATTTAGTCTGTGGAAACTGGGGGAAGGGACAGATTAGATGGACAAATAATTTATTAATCATGAGAGAAATTCAAGTCATGTGACTGCAGGAGGTGGGGCTTAGACCATGCATTTTCACTTGAGAGATGACCAACTCTACCTACTGAGCCCCAGTCGCCAACACAAGGGACATTAACATGTCACCATGTTAATATGTCAAAATAAATATTATTTAACTGCATTTTGAGATCTGCATAATGGACAGACAGGTGGATGGATGAATAGATGTAAGGACAGAAGGATGGATGCCTTATTGATCTGAAGGAAAACTCAAGCATCCAGTAGCAGCTCACAAACTCGCATAAGCTACAAATTTACACTTTTCCTATTGTATTGTATAGCATAAAAGAGTTATAGAGCAGTGGTTCTCAACTGGTCCGGCCTCAGGACCCACTGGTCTGTCTTATGACAGATCGCAACCCAAGTTTTAAAAAAATTTTAAACAACCCACGACACAAAACTGACACATTTTGTACCCTCTTTCCCTATCATGATGTGTCAATTTTTGCCAATTTCACAGAGAACTTGTGAAATTACTTCATTATCATGGGGAAAGTAGCCATTTATTGCAAGAAGAGGCGATAAAATAGTTGAAATATTGATCAAACATTTAAATTTACCCAATTTCGCAGTAAAACTGGGTAAAGTAAAGTATGTCCAACAGGGACTTAAGGACTTTTGCTACCATTGTTTTTCAGACACCTAATCAGAGCCCACTGAAAACTGCTCCGCGACCCACTTTTGGGTCCCGACCCACCAGTTGAGAACCACTGTTATAGCAAATGTTGCTTGGACAAAAATGGAACAAAAAAGCAACTAATACAGTTATTTCCATATATAAGATAGCAAATAATTTCTATAACCAGACCAGTTATACTGTAAATTAAAAAAAGTTGAAATGAATGAATGAATGGATGGATGATTAACTATATGAGTAAATATGCATTGATAAAAAAGTAGACATACAGACCTGTAGCATCTGATGTCACACAGTCAGTTCTGTCTGTCCTTGTCCTGCTTAGACAGCAGATGGGGAATGTTGTTTAGGACTGCATGCTAGTGCTAAGTAAATACTCATGTCCACTAATTTTCCATGTTATAATATGTGTAGTTACCTGAAAATCATTTTGAAATATTCAGAAATGACCTGTTTGCCACACAGGTACTCATTCAGGCTCATGCAAGCACTTGGTTAGGTTTACATTAAGTTTACATTAACAGTTTCAGCATAATCTTGTGTACTAGTGACATTCAACTGAATAAAATGCCCAAACAGAGAGTACTAACAAATACCTCTTTGTGTAGTCTGATGAGCATATTTTGACATTTTAATTAAATGCTAAACAAAGTGGTGTTGTCATAGACAGCTTTAAAGGCATTGAGGTTTTTGTACGCTTCAGTATCACTGCCTGAAAAACACCTTTTCCAGTTTGCTCTTCACAGGTCTCTGTGTTTGTGAGCACCCTTGAGGTGACTCACTTGATTTGACAGAGTCGCTGACATTTGTTTCTGGTAGTTTAAATCTATTTTGTTTCTTTCTTTTACTTTTATATCTCCTTAAAACAGAGAATATAATAACTGTCTAGAATGCACAGTAGTATCATGACACTGCTGCAGTCCACTTTAGTGCCTGCAAAATGTCTATAGACAGTTAAAACACAAAATAAAATTAGACCTGTGCGTTATACCTTGTAATTGTGCATGACAAAGGTCATGTTTTGTATGGAGGCAGAGCACGGTATGTGTTCTTTAAAGGTGCATTAGTGGAATAGTTTTAGCAAAATTAGCATTAAAGTGTCCAAAAACAAAGAGCTTTCTCTTTGAGACAGCTGTCTACATTAAATGCTTTTAGTCCTTCTCTGTGCCAGTCCTTCCCTGCATTAACAGAGAGGTGCTCTACAGCTGTATGTCCAGGATGACAAAAGAGTCTCTTTAAGTTTAATAAAATAAGAGGAGCAGCTGTATGTTTGATCTGTGATTTTTTCATCATAATGTGCAAGGACTTTTGTAAGAGGGGGTCTCAGCAAGAGGCTAATGCTATTGGGCCCCTTAGGAGAAAAAAAACACAAAGGTGCTGGATCCAAAAATAAACAAGCAAAAATGAAGAAAGATCAGCAAACCAGGAAGCTCCTGTTAAAAGGTTTATTTCCCAACATGCACTTCTTTAGACTTGAAAATGTATTTGTAGATCTCCATATTACATATATGGTACATATACATACATGTGACCCTACACAGCTGAAGTCCAGCATCTTTAAAATAAGGTTAAGAAAATTGAAATATACTTTCTTCAAATAACTTCATGTAAAAACATGAAATATGAGCAGAGCAAAGACATACACAACATGCACAGCTAAGGCATGTTTGTGTCATTACTATCCACACAGAAAACATTAAATGTCTGTAGACTTTCATATTCACCTGTGCATTAACGTACAAGGATATGAATGAAAATGATTTACAAACATAGACCACAATTATTATGAAGATCTTTTTAAGGATCTCCACTTATGTTTGCTAAAGCTCACATTGCTAAAGCTAACTTAGCAATAGATATTGGAGATACATAGCTAGTATGTATCTCCAATATCTGTAAGTAATGTAGCTAAACTTTAGCAGGTATGTAAGCTACATATACCAAAGCCAGTTTAGCTTCATTCGCTTTTGTAGTATTTATACTTTGTTTATCAATAAAGTTTAATTCAAGAAGAAAATCTAAAACTGGAAATACGTTGTTCCGACAAATTACGGAACTTTCTTTCTCAGATTTACAGCGTCTCCCTAAAGTCAGGAATAGGCAGAAAGCTGGGATTCAGTTCGTGCTTACTGTCACAAACGACTCTGTTAAGTTACTTTTATGTACCTGCCTTAGTGGCTGTTTGGTTGAGCAAATTCACCTGAGACTGCTTAAAAATACATGAATCCAGCTGGGGGCAGGTGTCAGTCTCCCTCTGTTACTCACCACTGAGAGCAAATTACCCAGAATGCAGCATAGGTGGAGTATGTGTATTTTGGGGGTATCATCAGTCAAAAGCCAAAATGAAGTTAGATTTTTCATTTGGTGAGTATATTTCAAGGGACTAATTGTTCTTTATTATTTGCAGTTATTTGCTGTAACTAAATAGTCATGTATAACATAACTATTCAGAGTTTAAGCCTTTAAGCGCCAAAGTTGAAAAAATTGTGACAAGCAACATTGCTGAATTAAACAGGCTATAGCTGCAAATATGGTCCCTATGTTGTTACTACTTTACACCAGGAGATGGCGTACATGAGTAACTTCAATCCCAGCAGCATTTGTGGGTGTGTTTCTATTCAAAGTTTTGGAGAGGGAGTTTTGAAAGCCACACCCCCGGTCGAGGAGACGAGGAAGCTTTGGTTGTAGTCGGAGCGTAACAGAGAGAAAGAGAGCAAATTGTAGCAAGAATACTAATAATGCTGGAAGGAATAGAGGAATATTCACACTCTAACATGACGTTCAGTCGTCCGATAAAACCATGAGTGAGACTGACGGTGCGTCTGTGAGCACCGACAGAGTCTGTGCCCCATGATAGTCCACAAGCAGCACATACCGAAGCCAATGCTTTGCCTCACTGTGGCCAGGTTGGGAGTAATCGGAGAATGCCGAGGAGGGGACGTGATGGGGGTATCAGGCTGGTCAAAACACTGCGAATAATGACGGAGGTAGCAGGGAAAAAAACACCGCTGAGGTAGGGCAGATGTGGTAGAAGCTGTGGGAGAAAACACACAGCCAATGGCGATGGAGGCCGCCTGGTGATGTCAGAATATGCAAATTAGACAAGTGAATTTACTCCCATCACAAACTTTGGGTCATACTGACAATTTTTCTCATTTGCCTTTTTGTCTAACCACTTTCAAGCTACAGCCTCTTGCAATCTTGATATCAAAATTGAATATTTTCTTGAAAAAAACTCTGGCACCCAAAGGGTTAAATCGCATTCGCTGCATCTCTGTGGCTGCCTCCAGCACACCTGAGAGACCTCAGCTCAGAGACAGCTTGTCTCTCTTGTACAACTTTTGAGTTTTACTCAAACTACACCCAGAATGCTTGTATTTCTTAGGTCAATGAAAATGCATCATTACAGTGTTAAATAAATCTACAGCTACTAAATCCCTGTGCAGATTTTTAAGCGATATAAAAGTTGCAAATAGCTCATGTATGGAGCTCCACACATATACTAAGACATGCTGCTGAAACCTGCATGAAGGTGAGTTTATCTTAGCTTTTATTTCATCTAACATTAATGCAAAGTTAATCAGGAATTTGGTGTTCAACAACTGTTCAGAACAATCAAAAATAAATGTAACAATATAGATGAAATATAGGCTACATATAAATACTGTGTATGAGCGACAGGTGAAGCTGAAATAACTGTGACGGAGGAGCTAAATGAAAATAGTGACACAGCAATTCAAAGGAACAATAGGCTCCATATATATAATTTGCCTTGTTAATGCAATCAGCTCACAGCACTAAACTCAAAATGAACTGTTAAAAACCCTCTCGCGTTATGTAGACATGCATTCATCTACTTTTAATGAGCCAGCCTGGGATTCCAATACAGTTAACAGTTCTGAGCTTTTCAATCTTCAGCATGACCTCCATTACCAAGGAGGACTCCACCATATTGTAATGAACAAAGATGGAAAATGTAATTTTTTGTGTGCATGAGTGCTTGAATTTTTTTCCCAGTGGAGTCTAAAGGGACAAAAAGAAAAATGGAGTTGGCTCTAGCAGTCAGGAGTGTGAATTCACAAGCTTTGCTCAATAATGGCCCATTGGTGAAAATGCAAAGATTCCATACACGCCTCCTGGATTGTTCTAGATGAGTTAGAGCACGAGAAACTCTCTGTGGCCCAGGACAGGGTCAATCAAGTATGAGCAAAAACAGACGGAAAACATATGTATCAATTAAGACCCACAGATTATTCTTGGCATCACGGTAATTTTACAGCTAAACCTTGGGTTTATGTTTAGGCCCTAACTGTGGATGAGTTTCTACACACCATGAAAACATGGTTAAAACTGTCCCAGCTTTAGAGCCCTATTTAACCGGAATGCCATCACTAACACGTTTTATACAACAGGCATTTTCCTCTTAGCCTGCAGGTTCTGGAGCTCATATCTTATGTTTTACTACTCCATTGCTTCTCTGTCGAAGGTTAAAGAGTTAATATAGGCCTCCATGTATGAATTCAAATACTGTACATTATTAATTTACCTCTTATTTTGACTCATCGATCATCATCTGAACTGAATGGAGAATCAAAATCTGTTGGGACATTCAACTACTTCCAAGGTGAAAACATCATGTTTGATAATCCATTGGTATGAAGTAATGAAGGGCAGTTTAGACAGTTCTCAACTGGCTGATTTGGACACAAAAGTGGTTTGCAAAGCCATTTTCACTGGGTCTCTGATGTGTGCCTGACAAATTTGTGGTAAAAAGTCAATGATGTACTTTAATTTTGAAGGAAATGTCTTAATGCCATGTTTCTTCATGAATATTACAAATATTGTTTTCTTTAAGGTCATCAATCATTTCTAATAATGTTTAAGGTAACATTTAGCTGACCAGACTAGCCTCAAAAGTGCAACTCATAACACAAAACTTTAATCACACACTGCAGTACACACCAAGAGCTGTAAAAGACAAAAATCAGCATGTCTGTGCCCTTAAAGAAACATATATTAAAAAGCAGTGGGATAAGGTGCTGCTGATAGCAGCAATACACTCACTTAAGATCAACCTTGCAGAGAGTCTGCCTCAAGCATCATGCGGTGTATCTGTGATGACAGCAGCTTCACCTATGGCCTGAAAGTACATGCAGAAACACAGACAACGCATGCATAATGCTCAGTTCTCTGACTGCTGATGGTGACAGCAAAAGGACTTAAATAGGAGGACACTGGGCCATCCAACTTCTTGAGATGCATGACCACCAAAGACAAGAAAACGGCAGGGTCAGCAAAACTGTCCTTTCAAGTTTTTTTCTTTCTTTTTTTTTTTTTTTTTTAACTTCTGGGTAAGGCAGTACACAAGACCAAACAAACACATTTTGACAAGCAGTCTTTGAAGAACACCTTGTATAAAGATATGGCCATAAGATATAGCTTCCCAGAAAAAGTTAAGCCACTCAAAACTATAACATCTGCCAATACATATATAAAAGTACATATGCAGAATTTAAAGCATAGATATACATCAAAACAGACCTATGGCACAACCTCCTAAAGAAGTTTTTTAACAGAAATTTCCTCCAAAGTGTTAAAATATTTTCTAAACTGCATACCTGCTTCTGCATCATAACTCACACGTGCATATTGACATTGCAGATATGAAACTGTATTGTTTAGCCCTGCTAACCACCATCCCTACACTATGACCTTCTTTATACCACATGGCCACCACTGCCTATACAGCATTACCACCTAAACTCTATGTAGTGATGCTACGTACCCTAGCACATCACCCCTAGTAGCCCTCCTGGTGTTAACATAACACATGGAAACAACTGCAAAGAGAACCAAAGAGAAAATAGAGTGACAGAGAAAAAGGATGGGGGAAGCAGAGATGGCTGAGGTGCCCTGGTCTGGGCTAGTTTTTTCCCCCAAGCATGGTCAGGCTGACAGCCATAATAGAAGATAAGATAAGCGTCCCATCTTGAATGTGTGACATCAGAGCTGTCACATAGGCCTTTTTGAATAGTCATTTCCATGTTGCTTTGCTTGAATCACACACTGATGCTCTTCTGTATTTTTAGCAGTCATTGTTTTTGGTTGCTGATGAAACAGGAGGAGGTAAATGGTGGATCTCTGTTACATTTCCTCCTTCTTGTGATTTGACAACATTTGATCACAGTAGAGCCACATTATAGCAGCTTTTGAGCTCCTCATCCTGACAACATAACAAACAGTATAGGAATGATAACCAGCTACCTCATATAAATATCTTTACTCTGGAGATTAAACTTCAGGAAACAAAGCTCACTTTCTCACATGATTAATTAGCTGAACTAAAGACAAAGAGATCCTCATCTTTTTCCTCAGTGATCAGAGGGATTTTTATGTATTCTAGAAGTATCCGTTCGTGTTGGTTGTGTAGCCTTCAGAATAATAGCCCTGCCATGTCTCTTCTCCCTGTTCAGTTGTTGCTGAACTAATTTTCTATTCACGCTTTCAAGAAAGCCTTATCAGGGGGAAAGTTGTAGGATCGTAGGGTGGTACAAAAGTTTTAATGATGAAAGTGCCAGCAGCAAATTGCGACATGATTCACTGGAGTCTGCAAGAGCCTTTTTTGACAGATGAGACAATCATCAGAACGGGAAAAAAAGGGAATAGACCGATTCAAGTCAGCCGAGAAGCAAGAGAGAGTTTGTACTCAGAAGGAAGGAGGCAATAAATGATTTTGGCTTTTCATTAAATAAACCCTGAAGCTACTTAATTTTGCTTTTAATGAGCCTGGGGGGCTTTTGTAAAGTTTTAAGAGTCCTTGGAAATCCTAAAACATTCACTTTTTTACACATCTGAATCCTTAAAGGGTTTCCTCTATTTAGGCGGCTGTATTAATCATGTGTCTTCTAATAGAGTCAGTTTCTTTACTGCAGAGTCAGCTCTTTTTTGCTTGGACATCCATCAAAGTGGCGTGGATGATGAGCAAGACAAATGGACATGCTTACATTAACTATACATAGACACCTTCAAATAATATTTACATGCTGCACTGTTAGATAAACAGTTGCCTAATTGCACTATTCCACAGCTCATAAAGACTCTCGGCATCCATTAACGTGAGGTAATTAGTTGTAATTTGCATCATTAAAGACAAAACAATAGCATAATAGTTTATGAATACTCAATCAGAGCATAATTACCTAGCCTTGATCTGCATCTTCAGGCTGGAGAGATGCAAAAACATGCAAAAGAGAGTCGAGAGCCTTTGTTGTTCCACCGCCGGCCTCCGCTTCCTCCCCTGCTTCAACGCCAACGCACTTCCTGAGCTTTAACCAACCCTGAAATTTGGCGATTTAATTGCTACTGGCCCATTTTTTGCTCCCCTTCTTCTTAAGTTGGAGGAAAGTAAAGCGCAGAGAAAAGTTGATGTGTTGTCCTGTGTTGGAGACTTTTCTTCAAGATGCCGTTTCCTCTCTGTTGGATGTCGAAAGGGAAGGATCGTTAGCTGCTGAGAAGACATAATGAGGGGCGCTCTGGAGAGGAATATCATGCTGCATGATGGGATGTGGGCGGACATTCACTGAGGGGACGTTTGCAGTAACCATGCATGTTCACACATCGCTGCCTACATATTTACACTACGTCCACATCTTTGTGTTTTATTCCTCTGTTTGAAGGCAAACCTGTACACACTCTTTGTATATAGCTGTTGAGTAATTATGCAGCCTGCAGAAACTTCCATTTACTGGCCTTGGGGATGCTTTAGATCTTTGGAGTCTGTTGTCAAATGTCATCTTTCAGAAGCTGTATCCAGAGGCAGAGAATCGCCTTAAAATTACAATCTTCTGTTTACAGCTTTTTTTTGCATTTGTTTTTGTAGGGCTCACTGTTTTGGTTCCAGAGCACTTTGACCAGTGCTTACTGTTGCTTAGTTCAAAAAGTTGACTTCTGCATCCCTCATAAGGGCCCATTAAGGCTGGAGAAGTGTATTTGTACTCATCTTGTTCGGGTCAGGATCCAGTCACACAACAATTATGTCTAGGAAAAAAGATACAAAGAACATACACGGCCTCCACATGGAATCCACACCCTGATATAAGCTGGCAGTAATCCTCTTTGCTGTTTAGTAACTGTAGAATATAAAGACGTAGGTGTAACAAAGCACATAAAGAAGAGAGTGACGTGATCACAACTAGCAAGAAGACAGCAAAGATTCAAGTCCCACCAGCTTGTTATTCCTCCCCTCAGCTTCTCTGTGCTCTTATAAAAAGTCTCTGATGTGAAACTACAGGGTCAAAGAAATGTTGGGTCAGTGTATTTTCTGGATCCCCACCAGTTTGCCTACAGAGCCAACAGGTCCACAGAGGATGCTGTAGCCACAGCCCTCTATGCTGCTCTGTCCCACCTGGAGCAGCAGGGGAGCTACGTGCGGCTGCTCTTTGCAGACTACAGCTGGGCATTCATCACCATCCTCCCCCACAAACTGGTGGTCAAACTGGGGTACCTGGGATTCCCACACTCCACGTGCAGGTGGATTCACAGCTTCCTGACTGGTTGCAGCGAAAGGGTGAAAGTGGACCACAACACCATCATCAAGTTTGCCGATGACACCACAGTGGTGGGGCTAATCTCTGGGGGAAATGATTCCGCCTACAGGGATGAGGTGGAGCAGCTGACAGCATGGTGCAGCGACAACAACCTGCTCCTGAACAAATCCAAGACCAAGGAGCTGGTCATCGACCACAGGAGGAAGAATACAGACATTTGACTACTGTTCATTGGCAGGGACTGTGTAGAGAGGGTGGCAGACTTCCCCTTTCTGGGAGTCTACATCAGGGAGGACTTGACATGGAGCACGAACACCTCTGAGCTGCTGAAAAAGGTCCAGCAGAGACTGCACTTTCTGTGAGTGCTAAGGAAAAACAACATCGCCCATAGACTGCTGCTGTTCTTCTACAGGTGCTCCATTGAAAGCATCCTCACATACTGCTATGTGTGTGGTTCAGCAGCTGCACAGTGGCTCAGAGGAAAGCCCTCTAGAGGGTCATTAACACTGCCCGGAAGATCATCAGCTGCCCTCTCCCTGCCCTTGAAGAACTGCACAGATCCTGTTGTCTAAAGAAGGCTGAGAACATTGTCAAGGACACTTCTCATCCTGGTCACTTCCTGTTCGAACTGCTGCAGTCAGGCAGACGATACAGGGCAATGAAAACAAGGACAAATAAATTCAGAAACAGTTTCTACCCAACAGCAATATCAACACTGGACAAAGCCATAAAACAAGCGCTGCTACTGTTTTTAAGGGTTGGTGCTATTTGATTTGACAACAAATGAATGTTTGATTGTGTGTCTATTGTGTTTTTATGTATTAGTTATTGTTCATTTTAGCTTTTTTAAATTGCTTTCAATACTCCTTGCACGGACTGGGTGGCACTTTACATTTTGTTTTACATGTTACAATGGCAATAATTCTTTTCTATTATGGAGAAGACTGTCAACTGCAGTTTGGACCGTAGCTGGAACAAAACTTGCTTTGATTTTGGTCTGGTTGTTTTAGAGAGAGCTTAAGGGCGCATTCACCCCAGAGCTGTTTGGTCCGCTTTAAACGAACTCTAGTCCGTTTTCCAGGATAGTCCAGTCCATTTGGAGTGGTGTGAAAGCTCAAAGGAACTCTGGTGCTGACCAAACAAGCAGACTCAAATACGTGTCGGTACCTCACTTGGCGTCTGTGAAGCCATAGCAACATGTCGTAGTCGGTGCTGATTAATTCGTCTCATGTAAAGAAGGACATGCTGGACAGCTCACCGCCTTGCTGACTGCTCATAATACCCCGATGCAAGAGCAGAAACCCCAAGACAGCGTGAATTCGGTGTTTTATCATTGTTTATGTGGAAGAAAAGACCGGCAGAAGGAGATGAATTTCCGGATTCGTCTTCTTCTACGCCTTCTTTTCTTCTCGGTCGCCTTTTGTTTGTGACAACAGCACCCCTAATGGGCAGAGGTTGTAGGTGTTCAGATGGTTTGGTTCGTTTGGCCAAGAGCAAAGTGAATGCAAACCAAACCAAAGGAAAGTGCAACAATGTTGCAATTTCTGTTCCAAAACAGACTGAGTCCCCCGGACTATCAGGTGTGAAAACGACCCAAGAAGTTTGTATTTAGTCATGGGAAAACAAGTAACGATGCTGTGGTCTTGTTGTCCCAGGATAACAAGATAAATAAGTTAAGATATGGAGATAACTACCAAAAATTACTTGTTACAATGGCAAAATTAAATACAGTAACATATAAGGGAGCTTAAACCCTCTGAAAGAAGGCCTTTCACACACTTTTGGGCCACCAGTAGTCGATGGTAAGCACTGATATTGAGAAATCCTGTACTGGCATTAGCAGCAGCTCTAGACTGAAGATGTAAACTCTTGAAAAGATGAGTCTGAGTAGTTTCTCCTCCACCATTGCACAACAGTTGTTAATTGCACTGTTCTCAGAGGTGCTGCCGCTTTTTAATGTTCACTCTTTGGTGAAAGAGAGGAGACGTTAAACAGAATGGTTCCTCTAAAAGATGAACTGAGAGGTCTGTGAATGCAAAGAAGAAAACACAAAAACAGCAGGTGCATAGGCTGGCCTTGCACTAAAAACTCTGAAAACACTGAATTGCTTTGGGTTTGAATGGTAAATGTGCCTCAATGAACACATGCTTAAAAAGAAGCTAAACATAAAATGTTTGGACCCTTTCTCTGGTTGAATTTGTTTGGTTTTAGAATTTCAAGTAAACTTCTACCATCAGGTTGTAAATTGTAAGGGGATTATATTTCACTCAGTGATCTTAACTGCCATCTTGTTGAAAATGATGTTCAAGTTTCTATGTTCCAGGGTTTGGAATTGGTGGAAAAATCAAATGCCAAATCTAAAGGCTTCTTTTGAAAGGTTTCCTCCTCACCAAACAAAAACTGTTTTCTTTGAGTGAATCCTCTGAGGGTTTGAAATGTCATGAATGCATTTCTTTCTCCCAGAAAAACTTAGACGTTGTCTAATTAAGTGCCTGAAACCTTCATGTTTGCAAGGAATATTTTATTTTCAGCAGTCTAATGGGACCTTTTTGATCAGTGGAGTAGCATGAAACAAGTGGCAAATTGGTAGAACAATGTCTTCACAGACTCACACTTGGAAAAGCCAAAACTTTGCAACTATATTTGTCTGATTCCTAGTCAAAAATATCTTAGTGCTGCTGATATACAGTGCCGATGAAAAGTATTCAACCCTTGGATGTTTTTCACTTTTATAGATTTTATAAATCAATCATGATCATCATGTAGCTTTTTGGACAAAACTAAACTGTCATAAATGTCAAAGTGAAAACCGATTTCTGCAAAGTAAGGTCAACTGAATAAAAATATGCAAGGTAAAATAAGTGACTGTATAAATACTCCAGCCGCACATTCTCTATTGGATTGAAGTCTGAGCATTGACTTGGCCACTCCAGAACATTTACTTTGTTGTCTTGAATCCGTTTCTGTTTAGCTTTCACTGTATGGGGTCATTGTCTTACTGGAAAATAAATCTTCTCCCAAGCTGTAGTTCTCTTGCAGACTAAATAACATTGTCCTCCAGGCTTTTCCTCTATTCTTATGCAATCATTTTACCCTCCACCTTTACAAGCCTTCCATGGCCAGCTGCCGAGAAGCATCCCCACAGCATGATGCTGCCACCACTGTGTTTTAACAGAGGGAACGATGTGTTTGGTGTCTGCCAAACACAGCAACATGTCTAATGGCCAAAAAGCACCATTTTGGTCTCATCAGACCAAAGAACTTTCTTCAACTTCCTCTCGAGTCTTCTATATGCCTTTTGGTGAACTCTAGACAAGATTTAATGAGTTTCCTTCAACAGTGGTTTTCTCTTTGCTACTCTCCCATAAAGCTTTGACTGGTGAAGAACCTGGGCAACAGTTGTATGCAGAGTCTCTCCCATCTCAGCTGCTGAACCTCGTAACTCCTTTAGCGTAGTCGTAGGTGACTTGGTGGCCTCTCACTAGACTCATTCTTGCATGGTCACAGTTTGTGAGGACGTCCTGATCTAGACAGATTTACACATGTGACATATTTCTTCTGTTTCTTGATGATGGATTGAAATCTGGGGGATGTTCGGTGCTTTTGGAATTATTTGTATCAATTCTCTTACTTGTACTCTCCAATCACCTTTTCTCTGAGTTGCTTGGGGTGTTCTTTTGTCTTCATGGTGTAATGGTAGCCAGGGATACAGATTAACCAGTGACAGCACCTTCCAGACACAGACGTCTTTATACTATAATGACTTGAGGCACATTCACTGCACTCAGGTAATGCTGTGAGACTACTAGCACCAATTGGCTGGGCTTCTGATGAATAAGGCTGGTCACCTTTACAAATAACATCTGATCTCCCCAAATCTGAGGGTATTTTTGCATGCAGGACAACACAAACAAATCAGGGACACATCCAGAGGGGAAAAAACAGTGAACTACTGCAAAAGGCTATTTGAAAAACTCCTTTATCAAATAAATGTTGAATTTAACATCAATTAAGCAAATTGATGATGATTCCTCATGGAGTCTTTGTTCTTAAATATGTGCAGGTGGGGATAAAATAAAATAATGTGAACACAGCTAGAGAACAACACTGAACACCTGGTAGGGATTATCACTCATTGATTTTTCTTTTCAAGATAAAATACTATTAATAAAGAGAATCTCATTGAGCTGGGTCATTTTCTAGTCATATAAATGCCTTAAAATAACTTTTTCACCTTCTACATACTGTAATTTTGAAGGTAATACCTCTAAGGTTTCTTTATCCTGTGGCCTTGTAGAAACAGTGAACTTTTAGAATCCTTTTATCACAAACTGATTGGTTTTGGTTTAATAGATGCCACATAAAGAAGAAAGCCATTAAAAAGTGCTCATTTACGCATTGTAGAAAAGATGGAATCCGGTGTTTTAGGATCCCTACATAAACGAGGGGCTGAATTGCGAGATATCTGTGCTTCTTTCCTCCACTGTCTGTTTTTATCTCCCCAAACTTAATGGAATGCTAAATAGCTGGAGTGCTCTTTTAATTATCAGGCTTAGATGCTGTATTTTTCCTGCCTAAACAAACCAGTTCTGTGAGTTTTCCAGACAGCTGCTGGACAAAATCTAACCCTCTTCTGCTTTGTCTGAAACTGCACATTACTGAATGCCTCACTTCCCTTCTAAATGGGTTGTTTTCTCAGTTTTTATGCTTCTTTGTACTCATGAGATTTGAAAGATTGATGCCAATGCCTTTCAGATACTTTATCAGTAAATTGTACCTTATGAAAGGCATGTTCTTTATGGACGTGTTTATTTGAACAGAGATGTTTTACATTCATCTGACAGTCAAAGATGGCGACATGCCATACCACAGTCCTTTGTGGTCTAAATGAAACATCCGCGTCATGCTTTGGTTAAAATATATACAGATCAAGCCCCACAGAAGGATTTTGACCCTGTCTAAACAAGCTTTAAACAGCCTTTCACAGAGGTTTTTGGCGTGTCTCTTTAAATGTGAACAAGCTCATTCTCAGCCTCTCTCTGTCATATGTGACAACATGAGTTTAGCTGCTTACTTCTATGACAACTTGTCAGCGATCCCCTGGTAAAAAACAAAAAACAAACAAACAAAAAAAAAAAAACGTGGCTTCTGATTTTTTTTCTGCTAATTTTGAGACAGACATCCAGCATTTCCCCTTTCAAAACATGCAGATCAGAAGCTAACAATGCTAACCTGACCATGTGCATGAAAACAAATAATTTTGCATGCAGTTTAGCTGGTAATAAAGCTTACTGTGAGCATTTGGACTTAACATCCCCCGTTAGTGGTTGAGCCACAGACCGTTGGTGCAGACCCATCCTTCTGTAGCAGCCAGGCCTACATTGTACTGCCCAAGCCTGATGAAACAGTCAGGTGTAAAGAATTTGGCACATATGATTTTTTTTTTCAAACTACACAAAAGACATATCCTTTCAAAATCAATCAATCAAGCAAACTTTATTTATATAGCACCTTTCAAACAAATTCAATTGCAGGTCAAAGTGCTTTCCAGGATTGTACAAAAGTGATTGACAAAAAGGTATCATGGTATAAAGGTTTAGAGACTAATGCACACACAAGTAGTTCACTAAAACAGTGAAAAAGATAAAAGATAAGAAAAGAGACAGAGATAAAAGACAAATCAGAAAAGGGAAGAATTTATGAAATAAGAAACATTAAAATTTGCATAAAAACAGTAAAGGTTGAAATAAAACAATGATAAAAGATTTAACATCCCAAATAATTCAAAGCCTATAAAAATGGAAAATAAAACATAGATGATCATAACTAGAGTTAAATAAAAGCCTAAAACCCCTAAAATTAAGAGTTAAATTTTCTATAAAAAAAATAGAATAAAACATAAACAATGATTGTGATAATCTGTATAGTCATAAAAATTATAAAGTACTACGTAAAAGCCAGACTGAATAAGTGTGTTTTTAGCTTGCATTTAAAAATCTCAATATTCTCAGCTCCTCTCAGATCCTCTGGCAGGCTGTTCCACCATCTTTGAGCATAAATACTGAAAGAAGAATCACCGTACGTTTTAGTTCTGCTCTGTGGAACAGCCAAGAGAGAAGTGCCAGAGGATCTGAGGGTCCGTCCAGGTTCATAAACTAAAATCATCTCTGATAGGTAGTCTGGGGCGAGGCCATGTAGTGCTTTATAAACTAAAAAAAGAATTTTAAAATCAGTACGAAAACTAACAGGCAACCAGTGCAAGGACTTTAAAATAGGAGTAATATGTGCTCTCTTTCTGGTCTTGGTCAGTACTCTTGCTGCCAAATTTTGGATGAGCTGGAGCTGATTTATTGTGTTCTTTGGTAGACCAGAGAGAAGAGCATTACAGTAGTCTAGACTGTTAGTGATAAACGCGTGCATTGGTC
Organism: Cheilinus undulatus; assembly: GCF_018320785.1. NCBI lineage: Eukaryota > Metazoa > Chordata > Actinopteri > Labriformes > Labridae > Cheilinus > Cheilinus undulatus. Next base: position 7,823,598 of record NC_054871.1, on the reverse strand, counting down.
TCTCAGTTTGGCTCAGAGAGAGAAATGGTCTGACTTTTGCAATGTTTTTTAAATGATAAAATGTTGTCTTTGTCACCCCCCGCACATGAGCCTTAAAATTAAAATCACAATCAAAGATCAACCCAAAGGTTTCTTGCTTCTTGACATGGATTTAGTCCTATTTTGTGAAGTATGGGGGTCAGTTTCTCTCTCTGAGCCTTGGATCCAATTATTAAAACTTCTGTTTTGTCCTGGTTTAGCTGCAAAAAATTCAGTGACATCCAGGCTTTTATATCTAAAATACAGTTAAAAAGTGAATCTATTTCTGTGGTGTCATCAGGAGACACGGCCACATAGAGCTGAGTGTCATCAGCATAGCTGTGAAAAGAGATGCCGTGTCTCCCGATGACACCACCCAGGGGTAACATGTACAAGTTAAAAAGTAACGGTCCTAAAATCGATCCTTGTGGTACCCCGCTAGTTACCTCATAGTGTTTGGAGGAATGATCTTCAGTAAAAACAAAGAATTTTCTATCTCTCAGATATGAGGCAAACCAGTTAAAAACATTTCCAGAGAGGCCTATGTGACTACTTAATCTTTCTAAAAGAATCTGGTGGTCAACAGTATCGAAAGCAGCACTGAGGTCATGCAGTACCAGAACTGATGGCTTATTGTTGTCAAGGTTGATTCTGACGTCATTAACTACTTTAAGCAGGGCTGTCTCAGTGCTGCGATGTGTCCTAAAGCCAGATTGAAACATTTCTAATGAATTATTTGAGTTTAAAAAGGCACTCAGCTGATTAAAAACTACTTTCTCTAAAATTTTGCTTAAAAATGGAAGGTTAGAAATTGGTCTAAAACTACTGGGGGTTAAAATATCTAGGTTCCCTTTCTTCAAAAGAGGTTTAACTAAGGCTGTCTTAAAATTAGTAGGGAAGACACCAAGCTGTAAGGAGTGATTTACTATTGCAAGGACATCTTCGAATACTGAACTAAAAACAGTTTTAAAAAGAGAGGTTGGAATTGGGTCGAGGGAACACGTAGAGGGCTTCAGTTCTGTTACTGCTTCCCTGAGTATTGCAGCATCAGCCAGGTCAAAACAGTCCATTAATATTTGCACAGGGTATGGGATAAAGTGCAGAGTGCTGGTTTTGCTGGCAGATACCAGATCTAATGGCAACTATTTTATCCCAGAAATAGCCAGCAAATTTCTCACATGTAGGTCCAGGAAGCATTGCACAGTTTGTGGTTGAGGGATTTAAAAGAGAATGCATGGTGCTAAAAAGCAGTCTTGGATTTTGACTGTTACTGTTGATCAAGTCTGAGAAGTATTTTTGCCTGGAGATTCAAATTGCTTTATTGTAACATTTGTTTTTTTCTGTTAGAATATCATGATCAATTTCTAATTTTGTTTTCTGCCATCTACGTTCGGCAATCCTACAATCTCTTTTAAGTGCAATGGTCTGACTGTTTTTCCATGGAACAACTTTTTTAGTACTTATTTTCTTAGTTTTTATTGGTGCAACTTCATTAAGCGCTGTCCTCGGTTTATAATTAAAATCAGTAACTAATTGGTTGGTAGATGAGGGTAAAACTGTATTCTGTAAGGCTGTAATATGTGATGTGAATGCTGTGGCTACTTTGGGGGTAATGTAATGTTTTTTTAACTGTACATTCTCTAAAACCAGGGAGAGAGTGATCAAAGCCGTTAAAAAATATGCAGTAGTGGTCGGAAAGAGCTAAATCAGTGGCAGATGAAATGTTGATGCTGAGACCATAAGATAGAAAATATAAAAAATAAAGTCCAGCCATTTCTCCTTAGGTCCCCTGAGGCTGGAGTGTGATGTAAAGACACATATTGGTCTTTACAGCCAACAGCAGAGCAGCTTCTATGCTGAGCTCCCCTGTTGACGGGACTCTAGCTGTACACTTCCAAAAAAAAAAAAAAAAACAAGCTTATATCTTCACAAAAGTTTGGCTTGGAAGCTGTTGATGGAGAAACCAGGGTAGAGCGGTTTTGAATTTATTTATAAAAGAGGCCAAATTCCCAGCCTCCTTAAAAAAGAAATATTCTGACATTCTTGTTAATGGACTGAAGTCTTCATCACACACCTGCACAGGTGTCTGACCTGCACAGTTAGTTAAAACATTTGTTTTCATTGGGACACAAATCTCTCCCGTACTTTGCACTTCACTGGAGTTGTGAAAATCCTGCAGTTTAAACAATATATTCATTGTCCTGAAGAAACACAAATTGAAGCAAATTTAACAATGAATAATATCTGGAAAACAGTGTGACAGAGCTCTGCATGTCTGCTAGTAATGGAGAATAATAGCTTTGAATAATATTGAATACAGTAAAACAAAATCAGCTAATTTGACATTACATTTTTAAAATCTAGAGCAGAGGTGTCAAATTAAAAGCCCAAATGCCAAATCTGGCCAACAGTTGTACCCGACCCTCAAGGTCATATCAATCACCACTGCCAGAGCTAAACCCGTTCATACACATACATAAACATGTACACACCACCAACAAAGCATATTCTTTTGTTTGTCTGTCGCCTTTTCTTCTTTCTCATTTCTTGACAACAGGAAGCTTGGTTCCCCCTTGACATTTTAACTCCATTACATCAGGCCAGCAAGGATGATGGGTACACAAGGGCTGATGGTAACTGTAGTTTCCCTTCACTCTGCTACTATCTCAATAACACACCTCGCTACCCAGCAGCCGTCTACTGATGATTTAATTCTTGTGGAAACATAAAAGGTCAGTGTGAGACTTGCTAGATTGAGGACAATGAGCGTGAGTAAGCAGAACAAGCTGTGATGACTAGGGTTGGGTATCATTTGAGTATTTTCCGATACCAGTCGATACACAAAGCTGGTGCCTATACGGTGCCTGAATTGGTACTTTTGAGGAGAAAAACCTGTGTTTAAAGTCAGCGGGAGAATAAAAGCTGTCAGGGTATCATCGGAAACTGGTGTAGCTTAACACATAAATCACACAAAATCCATCATGTATTGTCTTTTATCAGGTGGCAGGGTATCAAAATGAAGTATCAATATCTGGGTTTTAATACGATCTGGTAGGTATCGGATGTGTCAGTACCGGTACCATGACGGTATCAGGTTTCAATACTGATCCCTAATGATAACTAGCAGCAGGGCCTCAGTAAAAAAAAAAAAATGAACCTGAAAGTAGGTTTATTTTAGTGTAGTTTAGTTTAGTTTATTTGTTTATTAAGGGACAGGGTGCAATGACATTGATCATTCATATAAAGTAAAAGAAAACATGGTTGCACCAGATTTAGCGAGTCACTAATTTCCATCTGTTGTACAACATAAAACTGACAAAAAACAAACATAAAAGTCCCAAAAACAAGGGCAGATGCCTGACAGGACCACAGCTGACAAGACAAAGTACAAAAAATACACTAGTAATCTTATAGAGGACGATAAATATGTACAAATTGTATAAGGGTAAGAAAGTAGTCTAAAATTTTCACACATGTATTTTAAAGGCTAAGGCCTAACACACTAGATACATAAAACCATAAATTCATCTTGTTCTATGTAAAGTGCAGAGTATTATCATAAAATAACCATGGTACAGTATAATCAATATATAAATGCAGGAAGTCAATTGATATGTCATGTCCATTACACATTAGCAGCATTAAGAAGTGCCTATAATGCGACACTGAAATAAAAAAGTAACCAAAATTCATCGGTAGCATTATGAGCTACCAAGCTTCAGAAGCTACATTATAAAATAACCAAGATGCAAAAGCAGCAATATAAAAATACGGAAAGGCAATAGATACACTATATTGCCAAAAGTATTCAGTCACCCATCCAAATATTTGAAATCAGGTGTTCCAATCACCTCCATGGCCACAGGTGTATAAAATCAAGCACCTAGGCATGCAGACTGTTTCTATAAACATTTGTGGAAGAATGGGTCGCTCTCAGGAGCTCAGTGAATTCCAGCGTGGTACTGTGATTGGATGCCACCTGTGCAACAGGTCCAGTGGTGAAATTTCCTCACTCCTAAATATTCCACAGTCAACTGACAGGGGTATTATAACAAAGTGGAAGCAATTGGGAATGACAGCAAATCAGCCACTAAGTGGTAGGCCACGTAAAATGACAGAGCGGGGTCAGCGGATGCTGAGGCGCATAGTGCACAGAGGTCGCCAACTTTCTGCAGAGTCAATCGCTACAGACCTCCAAACTTCATGTGGCCTTCAGATTAGCTCAAAAACAGTGCGTAGAGAGCTTCATGAAATGGGTTTCCATGGCCGAGCAGCTGCATCTAAGCCATACATCACCAAGTGCAATGCAAAGTTTTGCATGCAGTGATGTAAAGCACGCCACCACTGGACTCTAGAGCAGTGGAGACTTGTTCTCTGGAGTGACAGTGTGGGTGTGGAGTTGTTTTTCAGCAGCTGGGCTTGGCCCCTTAGTTCCAGTGAAAGGAACTCTGAATGCTTCAGCATGCCAAGAGAATTTGGACAATTCCATTCTCACAACTTTGTGGGAACAGTTTGGGGATGGCCCCTTCCTGTTCCAACATGACTATGCACCAGTGCACAAAGCAAGGTTAAACCCTATGGATTAAGAATGGGATGTCACATAGGTTCATATGCAAGTCAAGGCAGGTGAGTGAATACTTTTGGCAATATAGTGTTTGTCATGACCAATACACAATAAGAGCATTAAATAGTGCCTAAAATACGACAGTTAAATGAAAGAGTAACGAAAATTCATCAGTTGCATTATGAGCTACTAGGTGCATCAAACGATTTGTGTTACATATTTATTGATCCAGAGCTTCACAGACTGATGATCTCAGAAGTCACAAAAAAAGCAGATCCTGAATGGACTATCAGGATTTATGTTTTCAGAAGGACTGGGATGGCTTATTTCACACATTTTTTGCAGGTAGGGATTCAGGATATCCCAATATGTGCAAAAAAAAACGCCAAAAAGGTGTTTTTTCACATGTTCCCTTTAAATCTAATACAGCCATGAAACTGTAAAGTTAAGACATTTAAATCTGATCTTTATATGCATTATCTTGGAAAAAGATGTGTATGATAATGAGATACTTTAATTGCAGGCCTTGCTCATACATCTTGGCCATTCATCTTTGTAAAGCAGAAAAAAACACTCCTTAACCATAAAAGCTGCCTGCCGTGCAGTTGCTAATTTGGTGTAACAGCACCTTTGTCGTCCCAATTGAAACGCTGCCCACAGTGTGCAGGATCATTGCATATGCATAAAGATAAACTGAGAAATTACCCCCTGTGCACACACACACCCTCTCTCTCTTACACATACACTCCTCACACACCTGTACAGCGCAGACTGGCTTTGATAGCCGTCTCACCTCTCTGCATGATGAATGGAGATTAAAGAATCGACACATGCACGCATAAGAACAGAGGTGGCATGCACGCGCCTTCCTGCCCACTGTCGCTCTTACACTTCCTCTCCCTTCTGCTCACCACCTCCCCCACCCTAACCCAGATGGTCGGTCCGAGCTACAGAGCTGTGAAACACTGAGGCCACAGAGCATCAGTCCAAGGGATTCTGACTTCCCAGCTGAGCTTTTAGCATGCGCAACAACGGCCCACAGCCACTGCATATGATGCTATGTGCCAGAGAGAGACGGACAGAAAAAGGAAGACGGATAGACAGAAAGAAAAGAAAAGAGGCAGAGAGAGAGAGAGCAGACACAGAGACACAGCTCCCCACAGTGGAGCTGTATTGTACCGTCTACAAAACACCATAGGAGACGTAAAAAAAAGAGATGTAAAAGCTTCAACGCGAGCAGAGCTTTATTTACTTCAACTACAATGCAGCTTTTCACTGCTGCTCCTCACAGCAGCGTCTATAGCTCAGTCCCACTCCCTCTTTAATGCTCCACATAAGTTTTATTTATTGCATTACAATAGAATGGCTTTACAGCTCAATGAAAAAGAAGCTTTGTAGGACATGCAGGCCCTGGAGATGCTCTTTCACAGCCTGAGGCATCAGAATTTTCCCAAAAGCACATTATGAAGTTTTAATCTTTTATACTCCTGTCTTGCTTCCCTTTGTGTTCTTGTCTTGACTTTTTTTTTATTTCAGATCAAATCCTGCAGAGAAGGGCGTGGTATGCTTGGAACTCAGCAGAGATTAGGGTGTACCCTGCAGCTTTCAGTCCAATATAATGTAATTAGAGAGCGGGTTTGACATGGCCAAACATGGCTGAGAGAGGCTAATCAACTGTCTGAGTCACTCTCCATGTGCAATCAGAGGGAAAGCCAGAGAGAGACAGCAGGAGATTGAACTGATTAAAAATTAAAATCCCAGACCAAATATGTTCTAAGAGAACTTAATTACAATTACAGTTAGTCATTGTATTTAAGTTTTGCAGTAATTTCCCCAGTCTATGCATCCATTTTTACCTCTCTTTGACCTCACTGATGAAGTGACTTGGATGAAGAACTGCACAGTGAGGTGCAATGGACTGAAAAAGCATGTGGACACCTGCATTGACTCTGAGGCTAGAGATATACTCGCAGTAGAGTATACTCTACTGCATATGCAACAGCTGTCAAGCATTTCCCAGTGCTATGGGTGTGCATATCATCAAAATACACAACGAGGTATATTCATGACTGATAGGGAGAGAGCAGATACAATATAAAGTGTTGTGGAACTACTTGAAAATGTGTATGCAGATCTAGAAATGTGCACACCAATGTTACACAGGTTTAGCATGGCCCATTATGTCTGTCCAGCTTCACTGTTACCCATTAGAGCTATTTATGAAAAAGCATGTAACAATTTCTCTGCATGCATGATTTTGACATGTTAAGTGAGAAAAGCTGTTAAATAAGACACCCCAGCATCTTAGCTCACTTCTAAGTGTCCATGCATGCTCCCTTTTTGCACATTTATTTATGGGTTACCTATTCCTGAGTTTAGAGGCTGGCAGTGCTTCTTCCTTACCCTTGTTTTGACCTGTTTGCTGCATGTACCCTGTGTGTCCTGCTATTTTAAGTTCTTCCTCAATGAATCTCCCTACAGGTATAACTGAGCCAGGGAAAATTCAGAATAAAAGCGTTATGAGCAAACAAGATGAGTATAAATACCAAACCTTGCTTTTACTATATGTAATTTTCATGTCTGTTTGGGTTGGCCTTCTGTTCTTTAGAATCCTGGGTGTGTGACGCACGCATCAGGCGCATGACATGTGATGCTTAGGCAGACGAATGGAGAGCCCTTACTAGTTAGTATGTTCTCTAATAAAAATCTAGCTGTGATGTAGCCATGATGCAACCACCACAAACATATGATATAATCAGTACGGACTTCATCACCAAAAGGAACTTATTGAAATTGTAGGCAATTATCAATCCCCCTCACACAAAATGATACAGACACACATTAGTCCTGTTAGACACTCAAGATGAGTGAATGTTTTGCCTCTGCAGTTCAACCGTCATAGACTGAAGGCATAAAGGTGTGTCAATGTCCCAAAAAAAGAAAAAAAAACTGATACCACACACTAGAGCGGAACCATAAGAATATTGCAACAAAAAGTCCTTAATTAGAGCACTGATGTCCTGCTTTCCAGCTATGTCACTTCCCTTGGATATCAGTGTTAGATAGCTGAGTCTGTGTTGTCCTGATTCTGGTATTGGATTTGTTCTTTTCTAACCCATGTGGTCCAGTGCATCCTCATTCTTTCCACAGTGTTCTGGGTCCATGTAGGCTGGCGGAGGGGCTGAAGGTAGCAGCAAGTGATGCTTGGTCAGGGCAGGGAGAGTTCACCACTGCCTGGATTCATCATCACCGGCTGCACATGTAGCAGCAGCTTGCTTCTATAAAAAGTAAAATTTTTCAGCTACGCTGCAGCCAAGCACAGACTTAGCTAAGATTGCTGGCTCAGCCAGCCCATCCATCCATCTACTTTCACCACTTTTCCAATTTTGGCTGGCAGCGCTCAGCCAGTATTAAAGTTGAAATTCTTAACATTATCTGCATAATCATTGGTGTGGCTTGGCTGGACACTTTACAGTTAAAAAAAAAAATTCAGACATGTTCTCTTTCCTGCAGCCGGTGTGTTGGTTGTTGTTGCCCAGACGGTGGCTTTGGCCCCTGGCAGTTCTCCAGTTGTTGCCACTGGAGAGTTTTAGGATTTTTCTGCAGCTTTGGTACATCCAGTTAGCTCAGCTTCCTGCTGTTATTTAACTTTTCTGTATTTTGGTTTCTTTGCTCCACCTTTGCATTTTTCACACATATTTGTTGTACTTTTTACAAGTTCCAGCTGCCATGAAAAGTTACATGTGCAGGAGAGCAAGTCATTCATTGGACATGAAGGCCTTTAAGGACAAATTTTATCTTAAAAATGGTTGGTGACTGAAGCTCAGTGTTTCTGTAAAAACGCTTTCTCTCTCTGTCATCTTTGTCATAGCCTTGACTTTGTCAGAGAAGTGCCTGGCTGATAGAATCACATCCATTTCTATCTCTCACTTCATACAATTGTCCAAGAGTCCTGACGTGAATTCGCCAGATCAGCTATCTTTGTGATACACACACCTCGTATCGTGAGGGAATCTTTCATTTTTAGCTGCTGTGATGGATCAAAACTATACTATACTATATCCTTGGCTTAAAAATTCTATCTGCTACACCACTCCAGGTGTAGGTCTCTTTTGTTAAATGCAAACTTCATTCTGGGAATAGACCTTTAAAAGCTCCTACACTAAAAGTGCACAGAAGGTCCATATATTTTGGTATAAGCAGACAGAGCGCCTTGACTGAGAAATTTTGTTATTTTTATACCTCGCAGACCTAAATGCAAAAATCAATTAAACCATAAGTCAGTGATTGGTTCCATTTACATCTAATAAGTTTTGCTTATTATTTATGATTTGACATTTAACATAATGGTCCAGTGTCATTCCTCATTATTATAATATTAGGACATTACTATAGGAGAAAGGGCATGATTATAATTAATGCAGTGTAATACACTGTGAGTAAATTTGCATATTTGTTGGTAAAATGTAACCATCATTGCTGTTACTCCTGACATCAACAAGCCCTTTGAATGAGCACCAGCTGTGCAGTGGTTCATGGGTCTGCTATATGTAAAACTGCATCTTTAATCCCTCAGAGGGGACAGGCAAAGTCAGTGGAATGTGTGGAGAATAGTCAATCATCTACTAAGTATGCATGAGCGGCTTTGGCATTATTCAAATCAGCACTGCCCCTGGTGAAAATGCAGTCAGCCAACCTGTTTCTAGGAGTCTCTGTTGCCAGATCAAATATTTGTAAATGGGTCTTTTCTAATCCTTTGGTTCTACAGTCGACCTTTTATATACTGGACTCTTTTATTCTGGGGTTCAGGGACTGTGGGGGTCACTGCTCTTGTTGCATATAATTATCCCTAATGTAGAACAAATTAAACCTTATTTGCTTTGCATTGGGCAGAAAATTTCACACATGCAAATGGGACCAAAAAGCACTTTATCATAAGAAAGCACAATCAACAGTACTCGCATCGTCAGTAAAACTAAACATGAATAAATAATGACATGAAACTGCTTTAATGTAGGTGTTATTAGTCTGCTTTGAACCAAGGTTGTCATCAAAGCCCTCCAATGGCCTTCACAAGCCAACCAAATGATGGGTATTTACATAAATGGTTTATGTAAATGAACATTATTATGTGTAGTTTAATTATGAAGGTCTCGTCTGACTGCAAAGGTGGGTTACTTTAGTCAGACCTTGATGTTGCACTAAACAGATGCTCTCTACATTCAGAGATGTTGTATTCACTTTGAACAGTATTGTTGTGTGTTATGAGCAGGGTGAGAAAAAAGTCCTTTAAAGCCCACAGCTACATTTGTGTGTTTTTGTGTGTAAAGATGCACAAACCTTCTAAATATCTACACAGCAAGCACACATTTAAAGTCCTTAGCTGCACCTAACATATGAAATATTCATGAGTTACATATTTTAAAAATGTTTTACATATGTCGCCTGTTACTTGACCCAAGCTCAACCTCTTTGAGTCGGGTGCTTTGGCATAATTTAACTCTAGATATCTCTTGTTACAAGTGTTGCCTTCATTAAATAATATTTGCATTAATGCATGGCCATTAAAGCTGCATTAGGCTAAATTGAATATATATATCCACTTGGAGACAGTGTAAATAGTTGTTTATACAACACTGACATATTTTCCTCTCATTATGACAAGCATGCTGGCAATAATTGCCTGTTTACACATCCAGCAGTCAAAGACCAACAGCATCCACTTAGACTCATGTCTTTAGCACCCTGACAAATGTAAGCCAATAAACAGTCTCTCATTTGTTGTATTTAGGTCTCTCAAACTCCTAAGGAGACAAAGAATGCTGTCATTTTTACACAAGCTAGCTGCTAACTCTGTCAGCTTTGTTTCGGTGCAGTGTGTCTGATGCTTGTTCTTTTTGCTTAAGCTTGCAATGCCTTAACCTCAAAGTGTTTTATCTATTTTGGAAACACTTGATAATAACTGGACTTTTGGTGACATCAGCAACAACCTCCAGGGGTCGTAAAGGAGTGAGCCTTTACCAAAGTAATGGAGAGGCTAAAGTTTGGAGAAAGAAAGGCTCTTCCTCATGATCCCACAGTGGAGGTAATGTCATAGTTTGGGCTTGCATGGCTTCTCCTGGGATGAGCAACCAAACTGATTGGGAGATCCTTCATCATGCAGAAAAAAATAATGACCCAAAACACACCGCCAAAACAACAAAGGAGTTCATCAGGGGCAAGATATGGAAGGTTTTAGACTGTCCAAGTCAATCTTCAGACTTAAACTCAATAGAGCATTTTACTTGCTAAAGAGGAGACTGTAGGTCTCCCAAAACCAAAAAACTGAAAGAGGCTGTGGTGAAAGCCTGGAAAAGCATCACAAAAGAATGCCAGAGTTTGGTGATGTCAGAGGGTCACAGTCTTGATGCAGGTATTTTCAAGTCTTATTCAACTCAGTCTAAGTCTATCTGATGTAAATACCTGAAAATAAAAGCTGAAATGTTGATTCGTTGTCTCATTTTCATCTTTTGATGTCAAGCCCAAATGTGTTCAGTCTACAGCAAAGATGATGGAATTCACCTCACTTTTCCAATACTTTTGGAGAGGAGTGTATTAGTGGACTTTGTATGGCTGTATTCAGAGAGGACAACTGTGGATAGAGTCAGAAACAAGGATGAGAAAGTGGGGGGTAGTCATGCGGGAAAGAAGCCACGGGACAGACTTGAACTGGGTGCATGGGGCACAGCCTAACCACTAGGCCATCTGCACCCCACTTTAAGGTCTTCCATCATCACTGATCAGTACAGATGCACTCAGAATTTCTAAAACATTGTATCCAGTCGAGGCTGAAAGGACAGCATGATCTTGTTTTAAATAACCTTTATCTGATTGTAGAATCCTTCACAGATTAATGTAACTTACAATAAAGACTTTTAAAAAGTTCTTGGATACATCAACATTGGGTTTGCTTCTATATTTGAATACTGAGTACTTCTTTTTTAAGATCTTTTTCTGGCTGAGAGGCCGTACTCATTTATAAAGAAAATACTGACAACAAGCAGCAATATACACAAAAATATAAGACACATGAGTGTAATACTTTAAACAGTCATAAAAACAAATGTGTGAGAAATTCTGACCTTCTACAAACTTTATTGTTTTCTAAAACAGGAATACTTAAACACTTCCCAAAAAGGAAAAGCTTTGTTTGTTTAAACTGCCTTCTGCTGAAAACAGCCGCCTCCTGCTGCTGCAAATGAGGAAACAAGTAATCATTGACTGCATTGTAAAGTGTGCTTTCTTACCGTCCAGCAGTGATTTATGAGTCTGGCCCTGAACCGGACTCTGGCATCGTGTTTCTCCCTCTGCCAAGTGAAATGTTTTTGTGTAATAAGAAAACTTGGTTTGCATTTTTGGACTTTGACCATGACTGCTTAGCACTAGCCAGAAGTAAAGTTGGAGAGTTAAAAAAGTACGAAGCACAAGCACAGCTGCTCTGGGTAACTGCAGTTAAATATATTTTAGAGATCATGCTGCTCTGTGTTTTAGGTGTCTGCTTTTCATGTCATCTGTCACCATCAACCAGAAAAGGTAAGGCATCAGTAAAAGGTGTGCAGACTTGAGTTTGTATAGAGCGCCTCTAGTCGTCACCCATTGACACCCACTGACTCCTCATTCCCACAGTGACGGTGAAGGCTGCTACAGAGTGGACATCAGTATTAACTAATCCTATTCCTATGTATACATCCACATTCACACATCACTGATGCAGCAGTGGGAGCAATTTAAGAGTCTTGCCCAAGGACACATTAACACATTACAGCAGAGCTGGGCATTGAACCCCTGACTTTACGGTTGAGAGACAACCAACTCTACCATGAGCCATGGAGCGCTCTATTGAGGATAAGTGAATAATTCAATGTAATGAATGATTAAACATGTGCCTATTTATGTCAAATAAATGATTATATTAAGCCTAATCAACCACCCAAACAGTGCAAACAGAAGCCAAGTCTAGAAGCATTAGCATGGTTGCATTATGTAACAGACGCAGTTATTTTAAATTTATATTGAAAACACATTTCACCTTTGAACCACTGTAAAGGAAATGAAACAGTAGCTACCAGTGGGATTTAGTTGTACTGGAAGAGGGTAGCAATGGCTGCCAGTGTGATGTTAAACTCAATGTAGCTGTAGTACAGAGGCAGTTTTATCAGAATTAGGCCACACTTCTAAAAAAAAAGTGCAGAAAGCTTTTAATGACTGAGTTTGTGAGTGTTATGGGTGGGGTTCGGTTGCACTGTGAGCTGGTGTACTGTACATGGATATAGGTATAGTATAGAGGCAATTTTATCATAACTGGGCTGCATTTCTTTACTAAAACAAAAATAAACACACACTGAAAGCTCCTCTTGGCAGAGAAAATGCTTTTGCACTTCTCCCGAACGCCCTTGGCATGAGTTTCATCCAACAATGAGCTCCGTCGCTTCATAACTACAGCAGTGCCAGCCAGTCAAACTCAGGTTAGTACCAGAGCTGAGCATGCAGAGTACCTCATTTTGTCATGTCACTCTAATTGGCCCCTATTGAAAGTGACAGATAATGGAACAGTCATCCAATCACCATCTTATAATTTCTTAATACGTCCTGCCCTTCTCAAACACTTTGTATGGAAGGTTTATCAGATGAATAAATGCATCCACAGATGTATGAAACAGTCTGTCTAACATGATAGGTTATATTGGACCAACAACAGCTGTTTTGGGATGTTTCATGCAGATAAAGAGAATTGGAATCCTGTTTTGAAAGTCTATAACCACCAGCAAATATGTGTTAAAAAAGACTATTTGTTTATATATAGGCATGCTGTGTATCTATCTTTTTTAAGGCCTTGTCCACACAGAGACGAAAACATTATATTGCCTTTCTTTTTGAAAAAGTTTTACATAAACACAGGATCTTTTCAGGAGATGTCTGCGTAAGCACAGAACCACTGAAAACAACTGAAAACGCTGTAGTATATATGCCCAGCCTGTATCTGGTGCTGTATTGCTGCCACAGAAATACACCAAAAGAAAGAAGAAGATCACAGAAAACTGACAGACTTTCTTTTAGTTGCCCTCCTGGTTGTTCTCTGCGTTGGATTTAAGAACATATGGTGTATGTTGTTCACGGTGGTGGAAAAAGCATCAGATTTTGCTGTAAAAGCCATAATAAGCTCAATAGCTTCTGCAGAACGAACACGCCCCTGTAATCCGCCATTGTTGTTTTGGTTCGACGGCGCATGCGGCGTAGGTGGGCTACGCTATATGTGACGTAATTGTTTCAAGAAAGATGCAGTTGGCTGTCCGCATGTAGATGAAATGGTAAGCGTTTACAGGTATGTTCACTCTGGGACCTGGTTTCAAAAAGTATTATTTACGGCCTCCTAAAATCGCGTTTCTGTGTGGATGAAACACCAATACAACAAAAAATCTTTTGCGTTTACGCCTGAATTCGTCTCCGTGTGGATGGGGCCTAAGACTGTTGTTAAGAACTCTGCTCTTTAATACATATTTTCCTGCAATTGTGTTTTTTTTTTGTTTGTTTTGTTAGACTTCTGCTTTGAGCTTTTGCGATTCAGCTGCTCCAAGTGCCTTGAAATGCCCCCCCTGGGGACAAATAAAGTTTTATTTTTTATTTTTTTATTTGAATGTGTGGCCATGTGTGAAATTTCGCTGCCGCACTTCAAGGGTGATAACAAAGGACTTGTGATGATGAGGAATCAAACAGATTTCATGCATCAACAAGATGACAAAGATCCATGAAAAGAGTAAATATGGGGTAAATACCTTACATGTCATACATTCTTGCCTCAGAGCGTACATACAGGCCGTCCCTCCATGAGTCACAACCACATGTAGGCCACCAGAAAGTCTTTTTAAGCAGCATAGTGTTTCCACAGCTGCTATTTATGTGACCAATTCCCTAAACACTATTTTACTTTAACTTCATTTAACCTCTGTTTAATCAAGTTAGTCGAACTGAGATCAGAGATCTCTTTATCAAGGGAGACCTGACCAAGACTGGCAGCAGTAAACAGAATGTCCCCGGTCTCATTAGGACTAGTGACTGCATGCTGGCTTTATTAAATACTTAATCATTATGATTACTATTATTGTTGGTCAGTGATGGAGCTCAGAAATCTGTTGTGAATAATGCAGCGCTGCCACAGCTGTCATATTAATCATTAATAATGTCAGATAAGTCAGATAAATTAGATGTCACTGTCGCCGTGTCTGTCTTCGAAGTTAGGAATAGATTTCTTGTTTTAACAATGAAATAAAAAAGGAAAGTAAAACAGAAGAACAAATCACCAAAAAGCATAAAAGTTTAAAAGACACTAAGAGCTGGAGGAACAACAAATCAAACTTAAGTGAAGAAGTAAAGAAGAACAGTACTGACTTTGGTATTTGTTAAAGACTTAGAGGAAAAGAAATGTCAGACTGACTATAAGGATGCAGAAAAACACTCAGGTGCTGCAATCAACTGTTTAAGCTCATCATCAATGGAAATGTTAGGTTTTATTGTTAGTCATTTCAGCTGTGTAGGCTAATTTTGAGCATATAACATTGCTCTTACTTGCTTTGGTTGGACTTACAGCCAAGATGACCTATGACTGGGGATAAAGAGGAGAGCTCTCTTGATATTTTACTTTTAAACTGAATAATAACCACTCAACAAAAAAGTAACTGTATGTACAATTCAGCCTTTCAAAAATGTAAATCATTTTCTTAAAACAGAATCACCTTTTATCAGTAATGTTACCAAAGTGGATGGGCATACTTAATTAAACGATTAGGGTAATGTCAGACTTGATAGCTAGGCTGTAATGTGCACAAATGTCAGGATGCCAGAAAAAAAGGAGACAAGAAGTGGCAAATAACAGGTTAAAGTGGCAAAAAAAGTGGCATAAAACTACAAAAATGGGATAAAATGGCAAAAGAAAGGGCACACTGGGAAACCAGTGGCAGAAAAATGACAAAATAGGTTAAAAGAGACAATGAAAATTGCAAATTTGGTTAAAAGAGGTACAAAACAACTCCAGCAAAAAATGGGTCAAAAGTGGTCAAATAGGGCAAAAACAGGCCACAAAAACAATGGCAAAACTGTGAGAAAATGGCAAATAGGTTAAATGTTGCAAAAATGAAAGAAAAAGTGGTGAAACTGGTTTGAAACTGCATAAATAAATAACTCCAACATCAGAACCCATTAAATGATGACAAACTTTTCAGCTCCAAAGTTAGCTAACTGTTAGCCAGGACACTGCTGCTACTGCTCCAACACACGTGCATTGATATCATCAATAAATCACCACTGGGGAGAGCACATTCAACCTGCTGGGTTTTTAGGGGACCCTGCTAAATCTGTGGGCAGGACTGCTTACAGCCTGGAACAAAAGAAAAATGCATGTTGGTCTTTTTTAAATTAAATGGTTCAAATAAAGCTGAACAATATCAGAGACAACTATTTTTTCTTTTTTCTTCTATGATATGCTGTGTTACAATCCAAGAAGGAAATTCTAATAAATGCAGTGTCTTTTTCTGCACAGCAATTAAAACTCCAAATAATCAAATGTTTTTACTAAACTCACTGCAGCTGTATCAAACACAACAACGTCTCTGTCAGCAGGGACAGAGAAGGAGCAGCACGTTTCTTCAGAAACTTTTCAAATAAACTTCTCTCTCGTAACTGAGTTTCTTCACCATCATCACTTATTTCTAACAGCGTTCACACTTCCATTTAGTCTGCTTGAGCAGCGCTGTGATTGTCACTTCTAATTGAACCAAAGCTCGCTTGAGCTGCATGTCATTCACTCAGCACGCTGCAGGTATGCCTGCTAAAACTGAACTATCAGCAGTACATATGCATCATTAATAGTTCATAGTCAGAGTGTTAACAAGCTTTTTTTTTTTACACTCTGTGGACACACAATACCTCATAAACATGGCACTAAAAAGCTCAATGTGCAGCACAGCACAGGTGTCTGTCCTCGTCCCACCTGATGCAGTTGTTATGTTAAAACCGAGTACTTGTGTTGTTGAAAAAGTTAATGAACCTTTGCTCCAAGAGATGTTGGGTTTCTATCTTAAGAACACAGGAAGTAGCTGTGCCACAGACAAACCTAAAACCTACTAAAGCCTAAAGTATGTGGTTCATTGTGTTTTATGAGTATATTGAAGCAATCTCATGCTTTATTGTCCTTTCAGTACACTTTGGTTAAACCATGTTAGTGTCTCCCTGCAGCCACAGTGATGTAAATAAGTCCACTACTGCTCCTTAAAGTCTCACTTCAATTTTAAAACAAACAAAAAAACTCATAGACAGCTCAGTGGACAAGTCCTCTTCATCTTGTGACTTCGAACATTTACTTTTTCACTAATTCCTTATTTCCGTTTCAATCCATAACAAGTTCCTTTTTCCATGGTTCAGGTCATAATCTTCAATCCACTCAAATCTCCTTCTATTCTCTTAAAACCAAAGGAGGTCTGTATCCAATCAGAAAGTCACCCTTACTTTAAGACAGTACAAAATAAATTATTAAATAAAAACTGTTTTAATGCAAAACTGTGAAATCCCAAAATGTGACAAAAAGGTGAGATGAAATAGGATTAACTAAAGAAATTCTGAGATTAATTGCAATTAAAAATGTTGATTGTTTGGAAGCCCTATTATTCACATATTTTTCTTACCAATTTGAATTGGGAACCCTTTTCTAAAAAACAATTTAGGAAAATCCACAATAACTCTTCCTACAAGTGACTTATTCATTGTATAACTAGACCAAAAGGATTCTGTGCAAAGAAAAAAAGTCTATCCATCCATCCTCTTCCGCTTACCCTGGATCAGCTCACAGTGGCAAGCAAAGCAGGTCAACCCAGATTTTTCTCCGCCGCAACATTTTCCAGTTCCACCTGAGGGATTCCAACGCTCTCCCAGATCAGATGGGATATAAAATCCCTCCAGCAAGTTCTGGGTCTGCCTCGGAGTCTCCTTCCTGTTGGACATGCCCGTAAGATCTCCACGGGAAGGCCCACAGGAGAAATCCTGATCACATGCCTGAACCACCTCAGCTGGTTCCTTTCGACATGAAGGAGCAGCAGTTGTACTTTGAGATCCTTCCGAATGTCTGAGCTCCACCCTATCTCTACTATCTCGAAGGCTTAGCCCAGACAACCTCCTGAGGAATCTTATTTTGACTGCTTGTACCAGCAATCTCATGCTTTCAGTCATTACCCAGAATTCATGACCATAGGTTAGGGTTGGGACATAGATTGACCAGTAAATCGAAAACTTTGCCTTTCAGCTCAGCTCCCTCTTCACCACAACTGCACCAATCTGCCTGTCAATCTCACGGTCCATTCCTATCTCACTCGTGAACAAAGACTCAATCCCCATCCGGAGGGAGCATTTAACCGTTTTCTGGCAGAGGAGAGTTTCTCCCAGAAATGCCAAACAGGGCTTCTACCCTGAGCACACAAGATGTTAATATAAATGTATTGTGTTTATCTTGTCTGTGACATACCAATGCTGAACAAATAAAACAAGGTCAGTATGTCTCTGTATTTGTCACTTTGTTGTGTATTTGACCATGGTTGTAGGAACAAACTATTAAAGCATCCCATCATCTGGACTCTTCACATGTGAGACGTAGCACACATGTAAGTGGTCTTAAAAGCCCTGATTTGTTAACATGCATGCTGAAATAAAAATGAAGCTGTCCCACAACAGTTATGCATCTATCACACACCCAATTTATAAAAACTGTTACAGGTAACAAGAGCTGTTTGATCCATGTCACACCCCAAACATACCTTAAATGCCTTGTATAAACAAGGCATTTAAGCCAACAACTTTACGATCTGTGACTGGCCTTGTGCCTGGACTGTACCCTGAGAAATAAGTAAACTGTAGACTGACACGACCCAAATCACTGCACCATTAGCGTCCTTTACTTTGTCAAAATAGGGCTTCAAACACTGTGCATGCACAATGTTCAGTTCTCTAACTCAGTGCTTTTCAACCTTGGGGTCTGGACCCCCATGGGGGTCAGGAGTCTCCAGTTGCCCTAAAAAAAAAACTAAGAATATTTTTCAATTTGCGCTGTTGCCACTTTACACCAATACTGTCAAATTTTAAACCCCTTTCATCATTTTCCCACCAATTTTAAAACATTTTACCATTTAACACCTATTTTTGTCAGTTTTAAACTTTTCCAACACTTTTTCTGCCTGTTTTTGCCACTTGTAAATCCATTCTTGCCACTTAAGCTTAATGTTGCCTCTGTTGACTCATTATTGCTACTTTTAATCCCTTTAAACAATTTTTTACACCCAGTTTTTCCCAACTTCATTTCACTATTTGATATGCCCATTTTTGCTTGTTTAACCAAATTCTGCCAATATCTGCCTATTTTTTCTTTCTCAGTTAACCCTTTTTTTGCCAGTTTATTTTCATTTTTAATCCCATTTCTCAGAATTTCCACCCATTTTTGCCCATTTAAAGCCATTTCAGCCACATTTTAACTCCTCTTTACCATTATTTCTGCAAATATGTGCCATTTTAACCCATTTCTACCTTTTTTGCCATTTTTATCCAATTTTTGCCACTTCTCACCCATTTCTGCTTTTAAAATCCAACTTCACCACATTCTCCACCTTTTTTGCCATTATTAACCCACTGTAGCAATTTTTAAACCATTTTGATCCCTTTTTCAACAAAAGGGATCTAAATTTTTAAGAAATATGAAATATGGATATCACATTTTAACTTTACAATGGACCATGGTTTTGTTGTGCTCCACTGGCCCCCAGTTTGGCTGGGCCCCAGAAAGCTCTCCCATTTATCCCCTTTATGGACGGCCTTGTCTGCACATGACTTTTCTTGATGTGCATGGTTGTGTTCAGCCACCTTCAGGTACAATGGGGGTTTCTGGTCTCTGGCACCTTTATTTTGAGCTGAAATGGTTGAGAACCACTGAGCTAAGTACTGATGGAAGTATCAGACAAACTTTCATTATAGATTTGACTGGTTGCTTTTTTCTGCATCTTAAGGTCACTGGACTTATTGCAGATCCTGAATGGTGACTATTGCACAGGCCACGTAACTGAGATGAATAAACAATATCAGCTCTTACAACCCCATTTCCAAAAAAAATGTGACTGTGAATAAAAAAAAACAGAATGCATTGATTGCAAGTGTGGTATAGAGGGGATCTCATCTCAAGAAGGGGATACTGCACAATGGTAAGCATGGCCTTGTCCCAACTTCTTTGAAATGTGCTGCTGCTATCAAATTTGAAAATGAGCTAATCATTTTTATGAAATGATGAACTGTCTCAGTGTCATCATCTGAAATGTTGTTTAGATTTTGTTGGGAATAAAATATGAGATTTGCAAATCATTGTGTTCTGTTTATTATCTATATTTTACACAGTGCCCCAGCTTTTTTAGAATTGAAGTTGTATTTCATATTAATGAAATATTTTCCGAAGCAATATATGTGTCAGACAAATAGATGACTGATAGAAGTTGTTGAGCAATGTATAGTAAACAGGCTATTATGATAGAAATAACCCCCCCTCAGAATGATAAAGGCCCTGCATCCTCCTGCCATGGTTTATTCAATGCATTGTACCCTTATGATCGCTTACATAATACCTCCTAACACATCAAAACACGGATGCTCCTGCAGATGTAATGAAAAGAAATGGAGGGCCTGCTGAGTGAAGTTGTGTCTGAAATCAGCTCTGTCACCTTGAGGTGTCGGAGATAACAGACTTTTAAAAAGCAGAACTGTGTCTTTGTATGCCCGCTCTGACTCCAACATCTAACAATTCCACTCCATCTCACCGGCCGCTACCTGGGCTTTCATTGGCTATCGCTCTTGAGCTGAAGCTGTGATCTCCACACACTAAAAGGACTTACTCAGTACCCTGCAGATGTCTGGTCATAAATATGAAACATGTCTGATGGTATCAGGGAGCTCAGATGTGTGAGTCGCTCAGTCTGGGATTGTTTGAATTTCTAATCCCCTCACGCTCGCTATCATCCGTGACATCTTTGCCAACTAACCAGAGTATAAACCTACCTTGTCTCCTGAAAACGAGTTTTTGATATGACTACACTGTTCTCCTAATTACACTATTATGGCAGTTTAATCACTGCCTGTTTTGGCAACAACAGCGCTTAATTTAAGGGTTTGGAAGGACTGTGGTAACACGTAGACATGAGAGAGCTTTGGTGTTGAAGAAACATCAAGTTATTGGTTGAATTTCATTAAAAATGTAATGTCTCAACTCAAATCTTTTCTGACTGTCTCTGTTTTGAACATAACCATAAAATTTTAAGTAGCACAGCAATCCAAACCAGTGGATTTGGTACTGAAAGATTGTATGTTTTTGGCTGAAAATAAATCAAAGCTCCTGTTAGCTCCTGTTCCCTTTATAATAAATAGATGTATTTGTTTGTTTTTGTACATAGTAGTCTGTAATTGATGCCATCTGGCCAGCATCAAACCATGCAATCAGACTGTGTCAGACTGTGTGTCAGGCTGCTTTAAAAGCCAATCCTGTCAGTTAAAGACCCTGTAAAGTGAAATCCAAAGTTTGTGGCTTAATTCACGAGATATTTTAGAATATGGTTGCTGTAAACGTGTGAAAACACTGAGATCTACATGTGACAGAATTTTGAATTGAGGCAGTGAGAATGTTTGTTCACCTCTTTCCTGGCTTGCTTTAATTTGGGCGGGGCCTATATGTGGGCAAATGATGTCATGAGCCCACAGTGAGGAATGACCCCGCCCCTCTAACACTACAATATAAAATCACAGAGCAGTTCATCTCAGTACAGTCTGTTGTTAGCTGATGTCTCTGGCCGTGTTGAAAGTTAACAGTCAGTTAAATCTTTTTTTTTGTTCATTGTGAGGTAATTTTGCAAAATCTATCAGCCACAGTGGTCTATAGATTATTTAAAGCATCATAACAGAGATTTGAGCCAGAAAATGGACTTTGTCTCTTCTTCTGAGGTCAACAAAAGGTCAAGAGGCAGGCTAATGCGTGAGTGCTTTTCTCAATTCAGACTGTGGCACTTCTTGTAATTTGAGGGGATCGTATTTCTCCTGAGTGGGCGTGGCTTCAGCTCATTCAACAGACATGCCCACACCATCCTGGAGCAGATCTTACTGCCTCACTTTTCTTGATTCTGAAGCTTAGGGCGAAGTCCAATTCTACCCCTTAACCCTTCCCCTTATCCCTACCCCTTTGTGTTTGCCTTCCCCTTGCCCCTTGAAACAAAGTGGTAAGGGGTAGGGGTGAAAACCTTCCCGTAAGAAATGAGACCCCACTTGATTGCAGTTCATCATCACACATTGCCAATGAACAGCTGTGTCATCAGAGGTGACTATAAAGTTTCGACCATCTCGTTCATACTGCGTTGATCTTCTCCACTTATTGATGCAATTAATGACCCCTGTTTACACGTGTAGATACCCAAAAATATAATAAACTTAAATCTTCAGTGGCTAAAGATTGAACATATGAGAAAGTACAACTGTTGTGTTTTCTATAATCATTATGCCGAAAACATTTTTTCATTCATGCACCTCCTCCGTAGTCTGTTGTGCCATTTCGCACTTGAACTCAGCGCATGGAGGGGAAATTCATCATACCCCTTGGTTTGAAGTGAGGTCCTGAAAAGTCTTCGTTTCAAGGGCCCTACCCCTCGATTCAAAAGAGAATTGGGCCACCACTTCGCTTGACATGAACGTGCAAAACCAAGGGGTAGGGCTAAGATAAGGGCTAAGGGGTAGAGATGGGTTTCACCCTTAGGCTTATAAACTTAGAGATGTTTCATTTGACTGAAATTTGAACTGAGGGTTCATAACACAGTGACCTGTCATACAGCAAACCTAAATACAAATCTATTTTCACTTTAAAGGGTCTTTAAATGTCATAAATAAGGTAATCACAGCATTAAAAACTCAGATGAGACAACTAAAGGTTGTCTAGTTTGAGTAAAAATATTCTGGAGTCAATCAGATGAAATCCCTCGGACAAATTCATTCAAATATGCCTGACAGTGGTAAAGGTAAAAAAAGCCAAATTTTGACCTTTAGGCGTCTGTAGTTCAGTTCCTGTGTGTTTTAGAGGATGGTCATATTGTATTTATTTTTTTATCTCATCATGATACATATGTGTTCCGAGTTTCATAAATGTAAATGTTAGCCAGGCCCCATCTCACTTTTGGCGCCCCCTAGAGGCGACTGTGAGATGGACTTACACCGTTCCATCACCAGATGGCTATTTCCACAGGGGGGGTAATTTTGAGGGGAAAGTTTGGTGAGTTATTGGGCATGTTAAGGCCCCCAAAACAGACCTCGAAGAGGTGAAAAGTAGAAAAACAATGTGTTACTTTTTTACATTTCATTTAAGTACCAAGTCATAATAATGAATCACTAATCACAGAGTTCTTTGACTTTAAAAACTGTTGGAAATATTCAAGGTATTATATGTGCTCAACTAAAAACAAATATACTGTAGATGTGTTTGTTTTATTGAGCTTATTTTACGTATTTTCCCTTTAATTAGCAAAAGTTCTTTAAAAATTCAGTCTGCCTCATGCTTTTGTCTGCCCTTCATGTCTCTGGTAATTGTTGCTGAAAATTAGTCATAAATTAAAGTTATTATTATGAGGAGGAGCTGATAGAACAGGATATGAATTATGAGAATATAATTCAATTCAAGTCCTGTTCTGCCAGGATTTAGGATAAAGCTGAACAATGAGGAAATTTCTAAGAAAAAGACGACCTGTTATTGTCGACGGGACAAAAAAAGTGCTTTCTATCACAGTTAAGTGAGATGTTGGCAGATATGTTGCAGCTGAGCTGGTGATGAATACCACTCTGAGTGCTCATCTGACAGGTTTTGTTTGCGCCCATCATACTCTCAGCTTCTCCAGTGGGGTCATTACAGATGCAAATCCCAGTCGCAGCGGTGTTTTATGACACCTGTTCTTGTTTTCCAGGCCTTACCCTGCGAGTGTCCCGTCGAGGACTTGCAAATCAAGACGGAAAACGAGAGAAGGGCGGACAGGTAGGCTCTCTTAGCTGTCAGCGTTTTCCCTTGTCTCCCTTCACCCCCCCCCTCCCTCCCCTCTCCTCCCGATCACAGCTCTGCCATTTGTGTCGCCATCAGTCATTTTCACAGCCCCATCCCTCTCCCTGTCGCTCGCTCTCTCTCTCTCTCAATGTTAGATGAGGACATTGCACCCCACCTCTGCCTGGTACTCGAGCATCTGCCGCTTCCTGCTGCCGGTTTTCTCCTGAGAGTTTCACGTTCAGGGGCTTCAGTGTGAAATGGGTCAAAGAGACTCCCTGTACCTGTGCAGATGTCTGGTTCGTGCAGAGGAAACAGGTCCCAAAAACATGGTAGAGAAAGACAAAGAAACAATGAAACGCCAAAGAATCCAACAACGCCTGCAGAGCGCTGCATGTGTGATAAATTTGGAGGCATCCACAGGAGGGACTGCATGTAAAAATAGGCTTATAGCATTGTTTGCTGCTTGAATCTGAATGTTGAGACAGTTAAGAAGGTCCACCGTTGGAAACTGAGATGACAGTTTCATGCTTTTCATAGACGCTGTATGGAAACTTTCTCACAGTTTATTACAGGGGATGGGTGAAACATCTTAGGTGATCAAATGTGCATGAAAACCCAAGAAGAATTGATCATTTTTTTTCTGAAAAATCTAACACTATTGCAGCCTTTTAAAATATTCTATTTCTTAAAAGCAGCCTGCCCTGAATTCTGCAGTTATTCTTCATCCTCTCAAGTGAACATCATTCACCTTTGCCTCACAATCACCAGCTTTGTCACAGCTCCAAGATTCAAGCCAAACTCTCTTTTATACTTTTAATCCTTGTAATAGTTCCTTTCACCACCTATTTAAGTCTTTAAAAATAATTTTTTTAAAAATTCAAGACTTGCTGCAAAGAAGCAGAGTTTTGGTTCAAGGCCTATAAGTGTAAGCCACATTCAGTCAGATATCAACTTCAGAGGAGTCAAGACTTTATGTAATTTCAATGAAGATCATGATTACAGGACTTTTCACTCTTGTCTATCCAACATGATAGTGCCACTCCATGTGTAACCTCTATTTTTTACTGCTACAAAAAAACATCAACAAGGCCGCACATCGTCATAAATTTCATGCCATTCCAGTCATCCAGTACACACTGATTTTACACTGATTTACTGGTTTATTTTTATTTATAAAAGCAAAACAGACAAAAGAAGATCATCTGTTTAACTCTTTTTATTTCTTTCCTCTTCTTGAGTTGCGGTATATGACGGCTTTCATCACCGTCGTGATGCAGCTAAGTCTGAAGGCATTTGATTGGTGCAATGTAAACAGTATGCCCGGGCATAACCCTGAGGTAAGTCTATGTAATACATTTTTTTAAAAATATGCTGTTAAATGATGGCATGTAAATGCTAAGTTTCACATACATAATTTGTGTTAGTGTTTTGCAGTTAAAGGTCACATGTTTTACTCCTTTAAGACAAGTATATATTGGTCTTTGTTGCTGAAAAAAACACTCCAGTATTGGATTTTTGCATGTCTAAAAACCCCTCTGTTTCAGCCCTGCTTAGAACGAGCTGTTTCTGTGTCTGTGGCTTTAAATGTTAACGAGCTGTCTGACTCCGCCTCTGACCATGCCCCTCTCAGGAAACAGATGTGGCTTAATGGATGTGGCTCTCCTGATCCTCCTGTTAGCTGGCAGCAGAGTGGGAGATCGAGAGAGGAGGGCAGAACTTTCTTCCAAGTGTGGAGGGCCAACCAAACCTGGGGGTGGGGCTAACTCCCCACATGACATCATGGTGGAGGTGGGGGGGTTGGTTCTGATTCTTGGGGGATTGTGGAATGGGCAGGTGCATGTATTTATGTATTTTTGTTCAAAAAGCCTGAAGAAGTGTATTTTTCATAATATGTGACCTTCAAGGTCAATCTTTGACTGGTTAAACTTAAAGCTGATGATCTTAAAGCCATGTCTCTGCATTTTTTTCATGCTAATTGAGAATAACTTCTTCTTAAAATCGGTTGGGGATTGTTCTATTGTGTATGTTACAATAGAACAGACCCTGGGTGGTATCCCTTCACATTATTGTTTTTAGGGGGAAGTTGATTAATTAGTATAAATTTAAAAGTGACTGTGCAACCTTGCGGTTGGATAAGTCCTCATCATTCTAAACTCCCCACATCTTGAAAGTGCTCATCTCTAAAAGCCAAAACTTAATTCAGGACAAAGTTGTTGGGGCGTGCAGAGGTATTATGAGGGCAGGGTGAGCCACAGCTGCGCCTTCCTCTCTGCGTCTTCTTTGCATTGTCAACACAAGATTTGTTTAACTTTTCATAAGGTGAGAGCAGATGCTAGCTTCAAACGGCAGTCTTACAGCCATGGGAAGCAACAAATGATGCTTTCACGGCCAAAATGCTGAGGTAAAACTTTTTTATTTCTTGGGATGGAGTTTCAAAAGAAAAGCAAAGAGTGAAAGCAGGTATTTGTGCAAACCCTGGAGTTGTTTGTGCTGCAGCTCAACATGCATGGGCTTGTACCTGTGGGGTTTGTCAGGTAGAAGGAAGAGAAACTCAGGCTGCTAAGGATCAGAGAGTGTTATTTGTGTTTATTTACTCTTCAGCTCTCCGCTACGAAACATCCTTCAGTCTTTTTGGCACCGGAAAACACATGTTGTAAGTATGAGCTCCAAATTGGCTTTAAGCTTTGAGACTTAACTCGTCTGGCACTGAGGAACATTTTGAATGTTTTACTTCCCCTCTGGTCAGAGTTGTTCCCCAGTAATGACTGACTCTTTCTGATCTCTCCAAGCCAGCAAGCGTGTTGCTAAAATAAAACCGGGATGTGTTCTGTGGATGGTTCGCTCTTGTCTGCAAGTTTGCGAGCGCATGTTTCTGATGGGGCTCTGTGATCTGAGCAGCTCTTATTGGAAGTTTCTCGCTCTGTGTTTCTGCGTGTCTCTGTGCTTCTCAAGATGCCTCCAGCTCTTTTTCCGTTCCATCTTTCACTTCCTAAGAAAAAAAGCCCAAATACAAGAGACATTTCTTTGAGCTGAGTGTGCTCTGCATTCAATCTGGGCCCCATATGAAGCCATCGAAAAATGAGTGGCTGCTTTTTACATGCAGCCTTTCCCCTGATATATTTTCCCTTGGGTTTGATAAGACATCTCTTAGAAGTTAAACTGTTAAAGCTGTCAAATATATGAAGCACCCATTTCACTAAAATTTAAAAGGTGAGTATCTTTAAATCAATTAGTTTTTGTTATCATAAAGACAGATCAAGAAAAGCAGTGGAAATGTGAATTAATCCGTTCAAAGCTGAAAAACTAAAAAGAAGTATAGATGTAGCCTGCTGTTCTTTGTCTTTGAATGATATCTGAAAGCTTCTGATCTGTTTGCTCAGCCTGGCAGAAAAACAGCAGGTCAAAGTCTGCAGATCTACAGCCAGTATCTTTGTTTTACATATTTATCTAAAAGCAGACTCTTATCACTCCTCACAACTTCCCGGTCCTCTGAAGCGCTGCATAGTCTCTCTTTGCATCCACCTCATTCTGAACACAACCTATAGCTGTACTGTTTTGCATGTAATAAGAGCCACATTTAACATCCAAGCATTGGTATAATTCTGCAAACATGGCATTTCGTTTTTTAAAAGCAACATAGAGCCTGTGCATGTTCTCTCACTGAGTCCCACTGACTGTTTACCTTGAAAAGCATATGCCATTTTGGAAATCCATCCTGCAAATCTCCAGTCTGAAACAGTTGTGCCAAGTCTGAGAACTGACCTGACCAATGAGCATCATTTGAGAGGAAGACATGGAAATGGGCGTATCCATCTGCTTTGCAAGGTTAATCGTGTTCCTAACCTTGCAAAGCAGATGGATACGCCCGTTTCTGTGTTTCTCACTGGGGAATCTATCTTGCAAAGCTCCCCTCTGAACTGTTTAGGCCTGAAAGTTACAGGACCAATGAGTGACGAGGGGCAGAACATTCAGGTGTGATAGAGTCATGACGTAAGCAAGCAGCAACAAGAGGCCGGTGCAAATTAGGTGGCAGACATTAACATGGATGCTGCTAAAGCACCAGTTTTATCAGAACTTGACGACATTTCTTCGTTAAAAGAAGAACAGAAAACAGCATTGAACTGTTTAATTTTTAAAAAACGACAAAAGTCTACAGTCACCATGGTTCATGTTATGCAGTTCTCTTTGGATTTTACTCCTTGGTAGCAGCTACGTCATGTTTTGTTGCTCTGACTGGCCCGTAAAGATGTGACAGACAGAACATTCATCCAATCTCACGCTGAGTTTTTTCAAAGGCTATGCCCTTTCCCAAACACTGTCTATGGAAGGTTTTCCTGATGGATGTGTAAAACACATTCATTTGGCATGCCAGGTTATCAATGTCCCTGCCTGGATATCTAACACAAAAGACCTGTTTACTGCATGTAATTTTCACCATTTAGGATCAGACATATTTAACTCAAACCCAGTGATGCACAACTTGACACCTGAAATCTGTGGCTAAAATATCTCAATCGCCCCCTTGTGGCTGGCTGCAGTATAGGTAATAGGGACTGAATTTACTGCTATTACCTAAAAATAGGTACATTTCAAAGGAAATCAAAACATCTCAATAGATCTTGTTTGCTTTTTTTAACAGCCTGGCCCCCACACTGTCTGCCAAGAAAAAAATCTGGCCCCTGTGTAAATGTAGTTGGTGATCCCTGGCCTAGCCAAAGTGTTTGGGAAGGGCAGCACATTCAGTAAGCCAACTACAGAACATGAGTTTGACTGGCATGTATCCTCATTGTTTACCAGCAGAGGAGCCAGTTGGTTAATCAAACTTGTAATGAAGCTGTCAGGAGAAGAAAAAAATATATTTTCATCAGGACAACCTTTCAGTGTGATATTTTGCTCTTCTTTCAGTAAATATCATTGAGTTCTGTCAAAATCTGCCACTGTAGCTACATTTGAGCTAACTGCTTTACCGGCAGCAGCCATGATTGTTCACCAGCATCTTTACCACATTGAAAAGCTTTCAGTGCAGTTCTTGCAAGCTAAGTGCCATTGTTTACCAGCTTGCAGTACATCTAAACCATGCCCATAGCTACGGTCTTGATCTCTTCAAGAGATGCTGATTGGTCAAATAATCTTTCAGACACTACAAAAACATTTCACTTCGGAGCTTTGCAAGATGGATCTGCCAGATGACACATGGAATCAGGGCACTGGCTTTACAGTCGATGTCTAAACTGCCTTGTGTTCCAGTTTTATTCTTCTAAAACTGGTTTACCTTTTGAGAATTTCTTTGGACCTTGGGTTGGATTTTGTCTCTTTTGCAGAGTGTAAAGGGTTAATAAATGTGTTACAAAGCCACTTATTCTCTCACAAACCTGCACTGACTGGCTAACAGGATAGGGCAGAAGTAAACAGGATTCTAATCACTGGAATCTAGTATAGAAAACAGTGTCTGTGAATATTATGTCTCGCCTCTATAACTGCAGATATTTCTATGATGAAGGAGTCGGTGTAGCCACACTCACTCAGTCACACATGAGCTGCAGTCAGTTGGACAGCTGTCACAGCAGAAAGGACTGCATGGCTCTCAGTCAGCACTGTTCATTTGATGAGGCAGGCTGCTGCTGCTGGACTGAGCCGCCTGCAGCAGTCTTATTCCAGGTGCTGGTGCTGATGACAAGCCGGTGAGGTCGGAGTTGTGCTGCCGGCTCCGTCACATTTCAGATAAAAAAAGAGAAAAATCCAGTGCCAGCATTGGGATGTGTTTTTGTTATGTAAGCAGCTTGAGGAGTTCTGTAACTGCTTGTCCCTAAATATACCTAGAGAGCATTTAAAACATAAGCTAGAGAAGTATCCCAACTTTCTCGTTGACTAGTGATGCTCGGGTGCACCCACAGCCACCAGTGCTGACCATGCTTATTTCTGACACACTGGGCTACGTTTTTACTCATTTGGACTGACATTTGGAATAGATATTGGATTTTTGGAAGGGTTTTTGTAATTCAGGCATGTTTCCTCTAACAGTGGGCAGCATCAACTCACAAAAAATGTTTGGTTTCACCAATCAATCAAGCCCTTCGCCCATCTGAATGAGTGGTGTGTTATCAGACACAGCTCAAAACCAGTGAGTGATGTCTGACAAAACTACTTGTTCAGGTCATTACAGCAGAGATGAACCTCTTCACATCTACGCCAACATCTCTGTCTGACAATGTGGTAGAAGAAATCACCCACTCTTCTTTACAGAACTGTGAATTCAGCTGAATTGGCATGACCTTAAAGGATCTGTTTAAGGTCATGCCAGAGCATTTCAATTGGATTCAAGTGTGCACTTTGACAAGGCCACTCCAAAACCTTCATTTTGTCTTTTTTAAACCATTCAGAGGTGGACTTCTGGTGTGTTTGAATCATTGCATAACCCAAGTGTGCTTGAGCTCGAGGTCATGAACTGATGGCTTGGCATTCTCCTTTAAGAAGTTCTGTTAGAAAGTAGAGTGAATGGTTCCATCAATTATAGCATGTTATCCAGGTCCTGAAGCAGCAAGGCATTCCCAGACCACACTATCACCACCCTGTTTCACTGTTGGAATGATGTTCTTTGATGAAATTCTGTTAGTTTTACTACAGATGTAACAGGACATACGGTACATCTTCCAAAAAGTTTAAATTATGTCTTGTCAGTCCACAGAATATTTTCCCAAAAGTCACGGGAATCATCAGGATTTTTTTCTGACATGTTAGACAGGGCTTTGTGTTATTTTTTGTCAGGGGTGGTTTTGGCCTTGGAACTCTCCCTTTGGTGCTGTTTTTCCCTGGTGTCTTTCTTATTGTTGAATTATGAAAACTGACCTTAACTTAGTCAAGCAAGCCTGCAGGTCTCTAGATGTTGTTCTGGGTTCTTTGGCAACGTCCTGGATGAGTCATCCATGTGCTTGTTGAGTAACTTTGGTTGGCCAGCCACTCCTGGGAAGGTTCACTGTTCTAAGTTTTCTCCATTTGTGGATAATGGCTCTCACTGTATTTTGCTGGGGCCCAAACACATCAGAAATGGTTTTGTAACCCTACCCAGACTGATAGAAGTCAATGACTCTGTTTCTCATCTGTTCTTGAATTTCTCCACCATGATGTGTTGCTTGTTGAGATCTTTTAGCCTACTTCACTTTCTCAGACAGGTTCTATCGATGGGATTTCTGAATTCGACTGGTGTGGCAGTGGACACTTCTCATTTGTCTTAAATCAGTCTTTTGCTTCAATTGCATGATGCAACTGAGTTTGTGTTCTGGGTCTGATTTATTTTATTTATTGAACTTTTTGCACTGTCTGAATCATCACACTGTGTAATTCAGTCATCCTTACTTTAGGATGTTTCTTTGCTCATTGGGAGGTTTTGTTGAACAAAGAAAGTAAACATGTTGTTGACTGAACGAAGGTTGACTCTTGACTTCTCCATCAATCAGGTTATGCTGCCACCTGTAGGAGGTATCAACACATTCCAAAGCCAAGCCGACCAGCAAATACATCAAAATGTAAAATCTGATTGTGTCATTTGATTTTAATCACAGGTCACTGGTGATTCATATCAGCTGCAAACAAACAAATAAAATCAGAAATTAAAAAGGAATGATTGGGGCATTACCCATATTCTGGGTTAGAAGACTTCCATGCTGTCCTGTGACCTCAGTTTGACATTTTTCATAATTGTGTTTGTATTTGAGTTATTTTTGGCCCTAATTGAGCAGCTCTGTCCAAATCCAACATGGAAACTGGGACTGCCAACACTCACTGTTTGGTTTGGCTGTGCAGTTGATAGAACTGATGCAGATGTCAGTTTTCATGTGACACCAATAAACATCAAGTTTGGGGTCTTTTGATCGACCCTGGAGGTGCAGAGATGCGACCTAACTCAATCTAATTATCATTACTTAAAGTACACCCAACACCTTATCCCTTAAGTGAATTGTTCCCTTGGTTTGGTGGATGTCTGACTAATGTGTATGATAAATGACATTTGAAGCCCTAAGTATGCTCAGATTTGGAATCTTTTTTTTTTATATTAATCCTTTCCATTACCCAAAGGCGATTAACACTAGAACTGCCAGTGGGTAAAATTTACCTAATGCTGTTCTTTAATTGCATCTTACTTGATGTGTGTACGATTTTAAAGACAGTTGACTCCTCGTAAAAGTTTGTTTTAGTGCCATTAGTGTCATTAAAAAAAAAAAAAAATCTTTGCCGAAACCCAAATTTTGTTAATCGACATTTACATCTAGAACCACCATGCGGGTCAAATTTACCCCATAAGAAAGTCTTGATTTTCCCACTGTTTTATTTCATACCAGCAATAAATAGATGGAGGAATGGAAATACCTTCTCTCCAATGCAGCAATGCCTTGTCAGAAGTCGCTAGATCAACCTTCAACATGGATACAACAGGGGAAAAAAGGCATTTACCATTGTGAAGTGTCAAAAGGTTTCTCTGTGCTTTTAATGAAGAAGAATCCGGTGATGAGGAAGTTCCAGGATTAGCAATTAGTCCAAAGACGATTTTCTATATGATGAATCATCTTCCAACAGTGATCTGGTTTGCTATCTGTGGTTAATAAGCTGTTCAATGTCAGTGGTCAGTGCTATTTATGAAAATCAAGGCACTTTAATGAGAGGTAAACTTGACCCGCTGGCTGTTTTAGGTATATAGAGATCCACAGCAGTTCTAGTGTTAAATGACCCTCTTCTGAACACATATAATCCACTGTACTTTCTGATCATAGAGCATATTTACAGGACTTACTACCTGTCAGAGACCTAGTGTGTACAGTAGTATTTATCTCATCCACATAGCAGGTTATGTGACTAGCTCTTGTACATCCACTGCAGCCTGTGAGTCTGTCAGAGCAGCTCCTTGTTCCCTATTTATTTGATCCACATTTCAGCATGTTCACTTGCTGTAATTCCTTGTATTACATTCACGGCTCTGACTTATTCTTATCTGATTCTCTGCTGCAGCAAAGACTCACTTTCCCCACAGGGAGCATTAAATTTTAATCTAATTTAGGGTTTCACAACAAGAAAATTAATGACAAGAGGATCCTGCTAGTGTGTTTGTACTCTGCCATGTTTACATGAATCTAAGTCACTTCACAGAGGTGAGATAAAACTTAGTCAAATGGAATTTCTGGTAAGGTTAGATAACCAAATCTGAACAGGCTGGCTGTCCCAATGCCTTAGAAATGGTTCTGTAACCCTTTCCAGACTAATAGATATCAAAGACTTTGTTTCTCATCTGTTCTGAAATTTCTCTAGATGGCACCATGATGTGCTGCTTGTTGAGATCTTTTAGGCCGGCCACACAGACGATTTTTAAATCTGAAACAATTTTAAAAACGTGTGAGACCACAGACCATAGAACCATTTCAAACGATTTTTCATCTTTAATCCTAAGAATGCACACACTAGACGACTCAGCCAGACTGTCAGAGCACTGGAGACCACACACCTGCCGACCTGCCAGCAACCTTGCATGATCCCGTGACATCAGAAAAAAACAAACACAGATGTCTGTCGATATATCATCTTGCTGTCCCTCCACAACAGGCTGTCCAGGCATGCATTACAGATGAAGCAAAAATCATCAAACAAGGGAGAGACTCAGGATGAAATCCTGGCTGGAATGAAGCTACAGTTGTGTTCATGGTTGTGAGCAGTTAAAGTATGTATGGTCCGGCTGATGACACTACCCGGTCAGCTTGCTGTCATTGGTTGTTGTGGGTACTCTGTCAGAGGCATTATGACCTAGAATCGTAAATATCAAACATGTTTGACATTTAAGATTCGGGGTCTGGGAGGCTACGACACGATTTGGAGCAGTAAAATAATCATGTTGACACCACACATGTGCAGATTATTTAGACAAATTATCATTTGTGGCAGGCGTCACTCAGGATACGCCCCCACAATCATGTGGTAGGCAAATCTAGCCTCAAATCGGGTTTAAAATCCTGTAGTGTGTGGCCGGCCGTAGCCTAATTCACTTTGTCTGACAGGTGCTGTTTAAGGGATTTCTTGATTCAGCTGGTCTGGCAGCAATCAGGCTTGGGCAGGGTTTCTCGAACTTTTCAGGGATAGGGACCTTTTAAAGGGCAGAAAATTTTCCAAGGACCCCCACATAACCCTGATGCTGATTAAACATATGTTTACTCCTAGATGCTATATTAACTCTTTAACCTAAAAACAAGCTTTTGTCCAGTTTGAGTGGGGCTTTTTGTGATCCTTTGAGCAGCCCAATAAGAAGGCCTTTTCTTGTGCTTTTTTTATGTGTGACAAGTGATAAATTTATGTTATCTCACAATCATATCTAAGTTTTTATTGACCCAAAGTTGAATTATGTGGGAGTCATTGGTTTAGTATGGTTGTTTTATGGTGCTGTGGTCCCTATATATATTTATTTGACTTAATTACATGACATTACTTTAATAATTTATTTTCAATTATTTCATGGACCCCCAAGCTGGGGCTTACTGACTCCCAGGGGTCAAGTCAAATTGAACTCAGCTTTACAACAAAATGTGGTTAATCACCTTAAATTCCCGATATACCAAGGGGGGCAATGACTTTTCTCCATCGGGCCAGGTAGGGTTGAATGGCTTTTTGTCCCTTAATGAATGAAATTATCATTTAAAAACTGCATTTTGAATTTACTCAGGTTATCTTTGTCAAATATTAAAATTTGTTTGGTGTTCTAAAACATTTAAGTGTGACAAATATGCAAAAAAAAAGAAAAAATCAGGAAGCGGGTACATACTTTTATGCATCACTGTACATATAACGTACCACTTTGTTAAATAATATAGACATTTTAGTTGATGAATTATATATACTGTAACTTTAAAGAAGATGAGAAAGTAGGGATTTAGACAATCAGCCCATTTTAAAAGTGAAATACTGTGGTAACAA
This sequence comes from Cheilinus undulatus, assembly GCF_018320785.1. Taxonomy (NCBI): domain Eukaryota; kingdom Metazoa; phylum Chordata; class Actinopteri; order Labriformes; family Labridae; genus Cheilinus; species Cheilinus undulatus. The sequence continues at coordinate 7,788,952 of NC_054871.1, read as the reverse complement.
ATGAAGAAGCTGCACTGTCAAGTCCTAAACTTTACAGTCAGATTTCTCATTTTAGCCAGAGGGGTTGCCTTCCTGCTTGCCCTAAAAACAACGTAAGTTTAAGGCACTTTTCTTCCACCTTCACTCTAAAAACCCAGAAGTCTCATCCATGTCTTGGACAATCTTTTTCCCTCCAGCAAAGTGAAAACCCTCCTGACCGTGTCACTGTGATACCTGCTATTCAATTAAGAGCCTATATTGGATTTGATTTGCATTGTCATTAATTTCTTCACCCAGGATTGAAAATATGACAAAGTGAGGTGGCGTTCATATTTTTAATAAAGTTACAAAATGATTGATTCATATCAGTTAATTAAAAACTAGCCTTAAAATAACAGATGGGTCTTTAATCAGCATTTACTCTGATGCAATAAGGAGATAAGCTTTTTTTAGATTAAGTTATAAATGAAAGCTATTCTTTGGGATAAATTGTCTAACTTTTTTGTTCTGCAGGGCTCCCATTGATGATGTTGTGGCGTGGGGAGAGTCACTGGAGCAGCTTCTGGAGTGTAAAAGTAAGCTAAAGTACAGATTTACTCCGCTTTCACTCTCTCCGGCCTCTTTTTTAACCTCCTCTGCTGCTCTGCCCTGCACATCATCCTGAGTTGCCCTCAGGCTCCTTTAGGAGGATCAGGGATATATTCTCCCTTCAAGTTCATCAAATCCATTCGGAGATATGTTTAAGGAGGATGACACAGAGCGAAGATAAGAGGCCTAATCTGAGCTGGCGGTGTAGATAGGGTGATTTCAGCCAGCTCTCTTATTCATTTATAAAGCCGGCGCTGACTTCTGGCTTTCACCTGACTGTATTCCCAGCTTCTGTTTGAAAACGACTAAAGGGGGCAGATGGGGTTCGTCTTCTTTCTGATGTGTCTCCTCCCTCATTACTTTGCTGAAATGAATTCAGCTGATCTGTAATATTTCAGCCTGTTGTCTCCTGCGTCAAGATCAACCATCCTCCAGATGATAAATCCTCTCGTGCATCACAGTTGCTCCGTTTCCCTTCACTGTGACACATGTGACAAATCGATAAACAGAAGCGAAAATAAATAGTTAAGCGCAGGCACTCGCAATCTTTCGACGCTCATACACCTTTACATCTCGTGTGATTTTAAAGAGCAGACTGTGTTATGATTGAAGGCTCAGATGTGGACGGGGAGTGATTCATCGACGAGAACAAGCACGCCCTGGACGCAGCATTTCCGTCAATTACCGTCAGAGCAGCAGCTGTGATTTATGTAAAGCAATTTGTGTGAATAACGCCGATGCTTGCAGTTAGCTGTTTGTTTGCGCTCCCTGAAGGATTGCTAAGTATTCTACACCTGCATTAGAATTGCAGCTCCATGAATACAGCAGTGACAAAGGTAATGGGTGTGAGGAGAAGATAACAGGAAGTAAAGAAGTGTGCAATTATAAGATGTTGAGGCTGTGCACATTGGGATGCAGGGTCTGGTTTTGAAGGTTTTTGAAGTTAAAAAAGCCTCCAGTCATCCAGCACAATACCGTGGTCTCTTTGTTCGCCGTCGTCTTTGAGCTAACGAGGACTACCATGATGCACTGAGAATGAGAGCGGAATATAATGGAGCAGCTTAACCTTTAACTCCGGCTCTCTGCTTTTATCATTTGCTCTTCAAATTCTCTGATATTTAAAAAGAAGAGAGATTTAAAGATTATGTTCCCATGCACACAAATGTGTTTTCTGCTGTATAACAGACTCTTACCATAGTAGTGCACTGTAAACAAGGTCCTGTAGTAACGAGCTGAAGGTCAGGAACCCTCTGGTCATACAAAGTGGAGAAAACATGAGGAGAAAATACAAATGAGCGCCTGATTCCTGTTTCCTGCTGAAAAATACAAAGTCTGCCATACTTTGTGGTGCGTCTCGCCACATCTCATATATATGACGGTTGAATTATGATGGGGGCATCACATTTTTTCTGCCATAGTCTGAGGGTGTTTCCACATTAGTCATGATTGTTTTCCACAGTGCCTGAGCATGATTGCTTTCTCTCTCATCTCTCTTGCTGGTCTGCTGTTGTATTACTAACACTGTTCTGTCCCTGAGAACCCTTGCATATGTGCACAGGAGGTACACTGCTATAGCTAATCCCACGCTAATCTCTTCACCAGCCGCCATGTTTACAGACTTGCATTCACATCGCTTACTGAGACTTGGGGCTCTTAACTTGCTGAGTGAGGAGGCTGAAATGTTGGAAATGCACATTTCCTGGGTCAAAACAAAGATCAAGGCATTTGGGAATGCCTGGGATGCTGCTGTGCTGTGACTATTATAGAGCAGTTCACCCACCTGGACAGCGTAATCCATCGATCTGCAGACTGCGTGGCTGAGATCAACTGCAGACTTTAACTCACACATGGAGTGATTGGTTCACTGAGCAAGATAATGTGGCGTCCCGGTATCTAAGCATGCATACGAAAGTCACTAGGCAAATCCACTAGAGAATGGCATAGCTTTTTGCACCACTTTTAGCTGTAAAAATGGCTAAATAAATCGTCTTATCCACAGAGAATGTGCAAAGGGGAAATCAATGCTAACTGCACACAAAATGCACGCAACTGCTCAGCTGATCAAGTAGCACCCTGTCCCATTTACTATGAGGACTAGGAGAAGGAGTTTTTACAATTCAGCACAAAGTTGATCCTCTGACATGCAAATAAGCCTCATTAGAAATAGCACCTATTCCACAAAGGCCAGCACTATGCCACAGAGACCAAAAGGGGTGCAATCCGACACCAAAGGAGAGCAGGTATTAAAATCAGCGCTATTTCTCACTCTCACCCTTCTTGCTCCTCCTTTCTCCTCTGTTTCCTGCACGTGCATTTGACCAATCACGGCACAGCTTATTAGCATCAAACTCAGTGATAGGGCTCAGGGCTCCAGAAATACTGTATGTAGCTAAAATATCTCCAGTTTCCCCCTTGTGGCTGGCTTCTGAGGTGATAAGTATATAAGCAGTGATAAGTATATTGCTTCACTTTTAAAAGCTTAAAGTTCTATTCATTTTTAAAAGAAATATTTTTTTTACAAGAATATGTTCATTCCACCAAAATATTGATTTTAGTTTAGTTTATTTCAATGCCTGGCTCCCACAGTGGCTGTCAAGAAAAGCTGGCCCTTGTGTGAATGGAGTTGATGACTCCTGTAGTGTCTAATAACAGACTTGTACTGTCTCCTATAAACAGCTATATATCTGAGCACCAGCGCATCCTCCTTATCCTCCGTATTAAATAAATGTCTCCTTGCTTCTGTTAATCAGAATCATAAATCACATCTGTCTGAACTTGTGCTGTGAAGTTCATAGTCTGTTGCAGTGGAAGTTGCTACTAATACTCAGTTTAAAAAAAAAAAACATCCAGAACCTTCAAATGAATTAATTGAAAAAATATTGATTTACGCAGCAGGCTATTCAGGATGACTTCTCTCAGGTGTACTCTAGTGAGGCCTGGATGTTGACTGATAGCCATAGTAGCACTGGCAGGACTGTGTGTCTAACGCTGACGTGCTCAGGAGAGCAGGTTAGGAAGGGTCAGCTGCGTGATACGGGAACGGCAGCTGCATTTTCCCCAGCCTGATGCACCTCACCGCATACTGGGTGCCCAGGACCTGGCGGGCTGGTCCAGACATCAGGGGCAATTACGTGTGTCCTGGTTGGGCAGGCTGGGAGGATACCTGGACAAGGCTCATCAGGAGGCCGGAGCAGTATAGGACCAAGGTTGATGCAGCAAAGTGTCGAACCAGCATACGACCTGACCTGACCTTTAGATTCTGATGTTTCATCATATTGTCTGTGGATTATTTTCCTTCCAGTTTGCTTCAGTGCATTATAATCTGCATAAGAGATGGAGGGGAGGGCAAAACCAAGAGACTTAAGGCCAGAGTCAAGGGCTTAGTTTTTATTCTTTCTCTCTCCTCCTCCCTTTTGGGACAGCTGTAAATCAGCTACTACCATACTAAAGCATTTCTTGGCTAGAATGTCAAAACCCAGGGGGTTTGATACTCAGCTCTTGCACCCACATGTCAGAGGTTCCTTAGCAAGACACTGAACCCCTTACTGGCTACTTTAGCATCATTTAAATGTGTATAATTGAGCCTGTAGTAATGATGGACCCTCTACATGACATCCTCTGCCATCAGTGTCTAAATGTGGTGTGAACAGGTGCATGTGACCTGTTGTGCAAAAGCTCTGTGAGTAGTCAGAGGACTAGAAATGCACTGCACAAGCTGATGTTCATTTGTTCTATCTACAAGGAGAAAGCAGCTTCAAACTGATCTACACCCACACTCCTCAACTCTCACTTTTACCTTAAGCCCTGTTCTGATGAGACAGTGTCATATATTAATATTTATATTTGCTGAGGTCACATTAGAGCATGGCCAAAGCATCTAACTGTGTGTCCTTGTTTCAGTGGAGTGCGAAAATCTGATTTTTAAATGAAACTTTCCCGCAACAAATCACCTCACACGGCACCTTAAAGGGGGGCACTTTGCAAAAATTATCTCAAAAATGCAACTCGGCATGAACATCTGGCCTTCAGTGTGCTACAAAAGCAATTAACCTCAAGACGATGCAGTTAAGAGAGTCAAATGAGGCAGACAGTTGTATAGGCACACCGTGCAAGAAGGAGTATGGATTTTTTGTGATAAATATTAAAATATATTAGCTCACAAGAGGCATTTCTGAGACTTTAGAGCTTCATATTCTGCCTTTTGTGGAGAGAAAAGTCTCAAGGATATTTATTAAGAAGTCATAATTGCACATAGCTTGTGATATAACAGGGGATTATGTTTCTGGTGAGTTCATGTGCATGGTAATATCAATGGGGGGGGGAAATGGCATAGCTCTCAGAAATAGCTGACACCTTCCCCTGCAGTGGCTATATATTGTGCTGCAGTCTAGACACCATGTAATTAAGGTTTGAAAACGGAGGATTGTGGGAGAAATGGGTCCTTAAAAACCTTGTAATTGAGCTTCTGTTGAATTCCTGACACTGTCAGAGTTTCAAAGTGTTCCTATTCCCTGTGTGCAGCCGGCCAGCTGGTGTTTGAGGACTTCTTGAGGACAGAATACAGCGAGGAGAACCTTCTATTTTGGCTGGCCTGCGAGGAATACAAGAAAATTACCAGTGAGGCAGAAATGACGCTGGCTGCCAAACGGATCCACACAGACTTTGTCCAAGTTGATGCACCGAGACAGGTACGGTTTTCGCAAAGTGGGACATGAATGAAGTCAGACCTGCGTATCTTCAAATCAGCTTCAATTGCTGGCTTGCTTGCTGTCACTGTCACTCCTGCACTCTTTCATTCATATGAAATACAAAAATGTTTGCAGGCCACCTTCAATTTCTTCCCCTGTGCTGAACTCTTTCTCCTCTTTTTGAACGTATTTAACTTTCTGAGCATGATGCATGAAAATGTAAAAATATCTCCAAACAGAAGGAAGCCATGAGTGAAATAAAAGTTACTGTTTTCTGAACACAGATAAACATTGACTGCGTGACAAGAGAGGAAATCAGTGAAAATCTCTCTCAGCCAGGGCCGAATTGCTTCGACAGGGCACAGAGACTGATATACGCTCTGATGGAAAACGACTGCTATCCACGATTTCTGAAATCAGAAATCTACCAAGCTCTCCTGGAACAGCAGTGAAAGCAACGCGGAGGGAGGAGAGCTTGTCTGACGTCCCTCTGAGTGATTGATTTTGCCCTTCGGCCGACTCTCCTTAGGATCTCGGCTCTAAACAAAGAAAGGCTAGCCTATCTGAGGAGACAAAGTAAAAGGAGATGCAGAGCTGCAGGTGAGGCGACCGACAGGATGTAAGAGCACAACATGACCTAAATTATGTATTTAGCTGCTTTTGAAGTCTGTTTTTTGTTCGGATTGCTTTGTATTGCACAGAAAAGAACTTTTGCTTAACAAAAAGACTTAATTCAAGTGCTGAAAGGCTCACATTTGTAAGAAAACCATACATCAAAAGTAGAATAAGTGTTCTAAGTACAAGTGTAATTAAGTACAATTATTTTAATTTGAATCTAGGGCGTCTGAAGTTTCCTCAGAGGTTTAGTTCAAAGCTCTGAAGCTATAAAAGTTGTTGTTACCCAAATCCCTCCTAAAGTATGTTGTGAATTAATTTGCTTTAAATCCACTGTGATTGTACACTCACTGACCACTTCATTAGGTACATTTGTTCAGCTGTTCATTAGAGCAAATATCCAATCAGCCACACAGCAGTAAAGCATTGCACACAGGTTGTTTGATGCAGGAAAGTCAGATGGGTGCAGGAAGTGAAAAACACTGTGAGCTGCAGTTGTCATCAGAAATGTTCTACATGTTATGAGTATGAATCCATACACTACACTAAAAAGGATTTTTTTGCTATGGGTGCCTGACGAGGTGGCAATGATCAGAAACCACTTGGTTCAGCAGACCTCCTACTACCCACTGAAGGCCTTTGCCCACTGAGCCTGTAATTTTCATGTTTCATGTTTGCACATTAAATATGAATAGGAGCTCATGTTATGCTAATCTCCCTTACCATGAAACCTTACTTTAAACACCATGATTTGTCCATGTAGTATGTGGATATCAACCATGGAACATGATCCATAGTGTGACTAAGTTTGTCAGGATGAGATGGGCCCAGTGTGTTTTTTCATAGGAGCAAAAGGGACAGTGACATCTTTACCTTTTCTTCTCTTGGCAGTATGAAACAATGTCCCACATTCAACATTTTTTGTAGCAAATACAAAGAAATGCATTGGACTAAGTGTACAAGGCTCAAAAGTGTAAGATTTCTTATTTTTTTTATTATGGATTTAAAAGATAAATAAATGAATGCATCATAAAATAACTGACTCAGTGTGCAAAGACCTTTAGCCAGATGAAAGCAGACAGTCTTAAGGAGTCTTGTTGAGCTAAGATGCTAACTGCAACATTTTAACAGCTTTTCGCAATCATTTTGTAATAAACTTGGATTTAATGGAAACACTGATATACTATGATGCAAATAAACCATGGGGGAATCATTCTGAATTCTGAGAGCTGGCTCTTTCATGAACATAGCTTTTAGTCAGTTTTAGTCATAAAAGATCTATTTTTGGTTAGTCTAATCTAGTTTTTGTCATGGAAAAAATGGCTGTGGACGAACATTTGTAGTCATAGTTTTAGTGGACGAAATTAACACTGCAGACACAGTAAGCGAGGCTGGACAGACATCAGCTTTTAAACACAAGATCAGGGTTTACTGAGCCAAACTGTACCAGAAGTGAGTATTTTCTGACTCTGCTCTTCCAGACCTCAGACAGAAACTTTTAACATGCATCTGCTGCCATTTTTCTGTTAGTTTTTACATTTCTTTCCTAAAAGGTGCAGTGTATAAAATTAGGGAGTATTAGAAACAAGAATCAATCAGATCCTAGACTGCAGTGTGCACTTCTGATGCTTAGTGTGGCGTCAGTGGGATTTTTAAAAAATATATATTTTGCTTGCCCCTCTCTGTGGTGCTGTAGAAATATAGAAAGTGCAAAAATCCAAAATGGTGGAGTCCATGGAGGGGACCCTTTCTATGTATCAATAAACAAGGTTTATTCTTTCTAAATTAAAGATAAACACTAATTTAGACATGCATATTTACTTACATTATGCTTAATGTTTATCAAGTGTGTCCCACTTAATGCAATTCGGCTAAATATTACGCACTGCACCTTTATGTGTCAACATATTTTTTTATTTAACTAGGTTTCATAGCTGTTAACAGATGGTCAACAGATGGAGATTTTGTTTTCTGTGGTTCTTTGTGGGTTTTATGTTATAGTCAAAGTTTGTCGAAAAGTTGTTGGCACCTGAATCCCTCTTAATCACACTATTTATTTCAGTTTAAACTCCCTGTGATTCCATTAAATGCCTGTTTCCACCTTCTCTATCTATTCAGCTTTAACAAACATCACTGTGTGTGCTGCTGTAGAGTCCCATAATCTGTTTACATTTCTGAATAATCAATTATGTGCAGTGTATTTAGTCTCTGATCAACCAGCCATGTAATTGTGTTTTTGTTGGAAAAACATCACATGAAAGTATAATAATGACAACTTTAAATCATCCCTCTCTGCAGGCTCTGAAATAACTTATTTTTGATGGTAAATATTTTGTTGGAATAAAAAATCGTATTGTTTCAAGATGAATCTTGCAGCTGTTTTCACTGTGTGATTCTGATAATTATAGGACTAATGTGTGTAAGCATGCATGATGAAGTGTGTTGCAATAGCTGAGCATGCAAATGCAGGATGAATGGGGAATAGTCCAGCAGAAAGAGGGTCTACAGCTGCACAAAGACCTGTCCTTTAGAAAAGGTCTGAAACTTTCCAAAGGCCCTTTTCTCAAATCTTGTAATAGCCTATCAACTTATAGCACATCATGTCAGATTTGAAACCCATAAAGGGAGGGTATTTTACCTCCTGTAAAGGTTATTAAATTTCTCACATTTGTTGAAAAAGGGGAGACGACCACAGTGTCCTTTTAGGTAATGACAGTTTTTGGTTTGAAATTGTCAGTTCAGGAGAAAATGTGACAGGAACGATGTTCCACTTTTATATGTGACCATCTGAGGCCCCTTCCTGTTAAAAATTTTTGCAGAGGGATATAAAATCAAGGATCAAAACCAGATATTGATCCAGAAAAAGATATTAAAGACATAAAAGATGCATGGTTTCTCTGTGTGGTTATTGATTAAGCTGTTAAACCTTCTTCAAATCTCTGCACTACAGCCTGGAATGAGTACAATGATTTTTACATCATTAACATTAAGAGGAGAATGAGGCTTCTGGGGCTTGCAACTCAGCCTAGGAAATCTGCAGCATGATATTTGAGATAATGAAAAGGTCTAAATTAAGGCTAACCCTAATCAGTGCTACTGCTCTTCTTCTGTACATGGTCGAACCTACACTGCAATCCAAATTATTATGCAAATGATATTTTTCTCTTATTTTCCCAAATAATTTATGGAAATTACAGTATAATTGTCAAGCCATCAACCGTTACAGAATAATTTTATTGAACCTCCCACTGATAATGTTTTTTTTTTCTAAAACAAAACACATAAAACACACTGTACCAAATTATTATGCACAACAGAGTTTAAAACATTTTATAGGTTGTAAAGAATTGAAAATGGTCATTTGTTGAATTTGCAGCATTAGGAGGTCAAATTTACTGAAATCAAAGCTATTTCAATCAAAAACATTTTGACAGACCAAGTTCCATGTTAACATAGGAGCCCTTCTTTGATTTCACCTTCACAATTCTTGCATCCATTGAACTTGTGAGTTTTTGGAGAGTTTCTGCTTGAATTTCTTTGCAGGATGTCAGAATATCCTCCCAGAGCTGCTGTTTTGATGTGAACTGCCTCCCACCCTCATAGATCTTTTGCTTGAGGAATCTCCAAAGGTTCTCAATAGGGTTGAGGTCAGGGGAGGATGGGGCCACACCATGAGTTTCTCTCCTTTTATGCCCATAGCAGCCAATGACACAGAGGTATTCTTTGCAACATGAGATGGAGCATTGTCATGCGTGAAGAAAATTTTGCTACAGTAGGCACAGCTCTTCTTTTTGCACCATGGAAGAAAGTGGTCAGTCAGAAACTCTATAAACTTTGCTGAGGTCATTTTCACACCTTCAGGGATCCTAGAGGGCCCTACCAGCTCTCTCTCCATAATTTGGGCCCTAAACATGACTCCGCCCCCTCCTTGATGACATCACAGCCTTGTGGGGGCACAATGGCTATCCACCGACCATCCACTACTCCTCCATCTAGACCGTTCAGGGTTGCAGGAATCATGAGTAAACAAGACTGTTTGAAAGTTAGTCTTCATGTATTTCTGGGCCCACTGCAACCGTCTCTGCTTGTGAGCATTGGTTAGGGGCAGCCGAATAGTAGGTTTATGCATGACCGCAAGCCTCTGGAGGATGCTACACCTTGAGGTTCATGGGACTTGAGAGGCACCAGCAGCTTCAAATACCTGTTTGCTGCTTTGTAATGGCACTTTAGCAGCTGCACGAACCCGTCTGTGCTCTGAATCAGCCACAAATTTCTTCACAGTTAAGCTTTTGTGAACTATCTAATGTTTTCATAACTTGCCCAAGGTATGGCACTATTTGACACTTTCCAGCAGCAGAGAGATCCTTTTCTTTCCCATATTGCTGAAACCTGTGGCCCGCTTAATAATGTGGAACATCCCTCTTAAGTAGTTTTCCTTTAATTGGGCTCACCTGGTAAACTAATTATCACAGGTGTCTGAGATTGATTTCAGTGATCCAAAAAGCCCTGAGACACAATACCATCTATGAGTTAAAAAACTAATGTTTATGACACTAAAATCCAATTTGCATAATAATTTGGAACGTAGTGTGTAAGAGTCTAAAGTATGCAGGCGTGGACTGCTGTTAAAGCAGACATCCATTCAGAGACTGAAAACCATGTAGATGTTGGAGAAATAGGTTCTAATCACTGACTCTGGAGGAATACCTGTGATTATATCAACATGAAAATTGCATGCTTACAGTACTTTCCTCCATTCCCAATGACTTCCAACCATTATTTTCACTTCCTGCCCACAGCTTGACTTTCACGCATCATTGGGATCACCCAACTGCAAACATGTAAAACCAAATGGACCAAGTCGTGTTTTTTTTTCTTCTTAAATGACTGGAAAAATAAGTTTTAAAAAGCACATACCAAGAGTTTAAACAATTTTTTGCACAGAGGTTTTTCAGTCCCACAGCTTCCTTGTTCCCATGGTTATCACCCTTTACCCTTTATGCTTCCTCCACAAAAAAGGTATAAATAGAAGATTTTAAACATAACCCCAGAGGGAGTGTAGTTAAAATATGTGAACATTTCTTTGCTGAGGCAACACCAAAAGATCTGGTTTAAAATCCCCAGGCAGCACAAGAATGTTGGATGTTGTTTAATTTACATAAAACCTTCCTGAAAGTTAGAAAGCCACATGGGAATTAAAGATTTTTGCAAACTTTGAGCCAAAACCCTTCACAGCAACCACAGCTGTCTCTCTGTCCAATGTGGCAAACATTTGTTTCTTCTTCCTCTTTATTAAAAAAACAGGAGGTCATGACATGTCTTGACTTTGTTTCTTCAGCTAGCGCAGCCTCCTGTTATGTTGTTGACCTTGTGTATGGGTAAGAGCGCAGATGTTTGTTGCTCCCATGCATGAAACCCTTCTTGGACCTTACACAAAGAGTGTACATCTGCAGAGCGTAGAGCAAGCAATTCTGCAGAGAACTACCTTCTGCTGGCCTGATTGGAGGTCTAGCATTATCTGATTGTATTTCTGGCCCTGCTGGAACCCAGCATGGGCTTAATACTCGGGAGAGATGGGAAGGATAGGGAAGGAGTTCAGCTAAGGTCAAAAAGTGGGAAGAAAAGAAGGAAAGAAAATCAGGAATGTGTAATCAGAAAGACGGAGTTCAGAGGCTGGATAGAAGGAGCTGAAGAGAGGAGAGGAAGGGCAAATAAAAACAAGGAAGGTAAGAGTTAGTGGTGGAGAAGAAGGGGAGGATGAGGCAATAATGAGAACAAGAAGAAGAGAAGAGAAGGAACAAGATGAAGGGTAAGGTAGGTGAGGGATTAGAAGAAACAGAAAGGAGAGGACAGGAAGAAAGGAAGGGGATAGGAGAGGGATGAGATGGTGGGCTCGGGGCAGTGAAGCCCCAGCAGGTCGCCTTAATGTGAGCAGTAGAGGCTGAGATAATACCCCAGGGTTTTTGGGCTCAGGGAGACGCGAGTGGCAGAGTCCACAGTGGGTGGGAGATAAGGCAACCAAGCCTCTGCTGACAGACACTAACGGTTCTCTCCTCCCGACTGGGGACGAGGAAACTTTACGACGTCTCGATGCAGAAACTCCCAGAGATTAACTCCTCCGGTGGGAGACATCCAGCGCTTTAATACTTATAGGAGGAGTGATGAAAGAGTGTTTTTTCCCCCTACTATCTTACAATCTGAGAAGCCGGCAGCATTTCTCTTCCAGCCTCCTTCCAGCCAGTGTGCTGCGAGCGTGTTTGTTAGAGACAAAGAAAGAAACCCTGCAGCTGAGCCGTATGTTTCTATTGTAAATGTTTTACTATGCTGCCATCATTTAAGTCAAGGCCTTGCTGAAAAACAAAAAAAAAGTTCAGATTCAAGCCAGATATCTCAGGGAACTGAAACTTGTGCTTTGTCAAAGACTCCAAACTAAGAGTTGCACCCAGGGCCCTGTAGAACTGGGCCTGCCCATCCAGGATTCTGGCTCTCTCAGGAGCAAGATCATCATTACTGTTTGATTTGCCTGTCATTTAGTGCTTTAATAAGTTTGGTAAAAAATGCAAATATGCTTATTTACAATCTTCCTTCTGGATGCATGTCTGATAGAAAAGATATATTACAAATATGCACTATGTTTCTGTATGTTATAATAAAATTGTTGAACTGCACCCTCTGCTGGTGATCAGCAAAGTTGTTTTAAAGTGCTGTGTGACATCATGAAGTCAACTTTTCAATAGTTCTATTCAACAATTCTACACATTTCTGAGAAAATTTAGCTAAAGTAGCCATCTTTGTGGCATTGTGAAAATTTCTGAGGAAGCCAAAAAGAAAAAAACTCAAATGTACATGTCCTTAATTATTGTCCTACATAGAAGTGATGGGGGTTGCTCTGATTTTACACACAGTCATACAGATGTAGCGCTTGCACAGACAAGATTACACTAATGACACTGACATGACCTACTCTGTCTCTCTGTCTCTATCTGAGCAGGTTAAATATGAGCAATCATACCCAAACAGCATTTCCTCACTTAAACAATTACCATTCTCAAAAGCAGGCAGAATATTACCTAAAAATGTCAAGAAATGACTACCAACTGCACTTGTAGAGGCTATAATTGATCAAAATATCATCAGTTCAGTTAACTTTACTTGAATCTGTTTATTTCTGCATGTAAACAACCAGAGTGAAATACCTATTAGTAAAGGGATTATCACATGCAGGTAAATCCAGACAATCTACAAACATCCAGCATGTTGGCAGTTGAATAAGCAGGAAAGCCATGGAGAGAGTAAGGGATGCTTGTATCACTTGCCCAATTTGAAGAAGAATATTCATCCGTCATTCAAGGTCCTGGAATGATGAGCTTATTAAGCTGGGGGTTCTAAACTCAGGCTGCAGTTCAGTACTCCTATATTGGCTGTCATTGAAAGTTAATTTCCCTCAATTTACCTCTCTGTCAAAGAAATCAAAGAAACAAAATAATAACTCAAAAATAAAAAATAAAGATCAATAAGTGATAGATACCAATGATTAATATATTTAGAAAATAATATAGATAAATTTAAAAAATGAAATTAAACACAAAACAAAAGCTGGAAATGATATGAAAAAATAAAAGCAACAAGTTAATAAATACATTTATTTTTTAAAATCAAATTAATGATTGAACAAAATTATACTAAAAGTCAATTAAAGGGGACATTTAAAAAAAGTCAAAATTAATCAACAAAAATGAAATTGAAATTTAAAAAGTTCCATTATCTTTAACGAGGCTACAAACACACTCTGCTCCTCACTAGCCTCCTCTTTGGACAAACTCTGCCCTCTAGTGTCCAAGCACGCTCACAAGACGCCATCTCGTCCCTGGCTCCCTGAGGTCAAACAGTAAAATAAAATAAAACAGGGTTCAAACTGTTTTAATAAAATCAAAACTAAATAGAAGAACTTACAATATACCAGTAACTAAAAATTATAACAGAAATGTTTTTGTTTTCATGCTGTCGTTATAGATTTTGTCATGTTTCTTAAAACCAGGTGAGGTGGAGGACTGTTTGCAGCCCCCCGGCCACCAGTTGCCACTGCTGATGTGAGTGGTTTGCATGGTTGCTTTCTTGCCTTAGTGGATTTGAAACTGACTAGGCTCTATAAAAGTCTCTTAGACTCATATCACTGAATCAGCAGGAAAAAAGGCAATACTGAATGTCTCCGATTGCTTTAAATTCCAGCCCATTTCATCATCTGAGCTGCACGGTGGATTTAGATAGAGAAAGAGGATCGCTGTAGTCTTTAAATTTTCCACAGCAGCATGCAGGATGGACGCAAAAGACATCACGTGAGCTGACTCCAAATTCATTTTTCTAGTACTGGTGGATTTGTAAATTAAGTGCATGTCGCCACCTCCTGTATGAGACTGTGCACATATGCAAGTGTGCTCAGGTAAGAAATGATACTACTGATGTGAAAGCAGACCAGCAGGGGCGAGAGGAGACAGGAGCAATCATGGCACAAAACAATTGTGCATAATGTGAAAGCACCCTAAAATTAATTACAATGCTATTTGGCTTTTTGTTAATAAAAGAACCCGCATCACAGATAAGCTAAAGGATAATGTATTTTTGAAAACAGTCAAAACTAAGTGATGTTAATAAGAAAACAACACACAACACATCTAAATGAGTGGTTTTCAATCAAAATAAAGTGTTCAATCCTGTAAAATGTTGATGCCATTTACCAAGCATTCCTAATCCATTCACATGTCTGGACTTTCTGCTTTCATCTATTTAACATCAGAGATAATTGAAAAGGTTTGTTTTTCAGACAATTACTTGAACAAAAGAAGTAATTTCACAAGTCACCTCGGGCTCTGGGTGATTGTGTTTTTCATTATTTACTGACAATATATAGACTAAACAGAGACTAATCAATAGCTAGAATAATTAGATGCTACCATAATTACACATCTTGTTTGTAAAAATGTCTCCAGCCCTTTTAAACAGAGTTTCAGATGGGTTCACTCTGAATTCTCATTTTCTAAAGGCTGCAGAAACCAAACAGTGGCTGTGGATGCTGATTAGCAGGCTTCAACTCGCTGACCCCTCTGACTGGGGAAATGTCTACTCTGTCACTCTCAGAGGGGGGGAGGCTAAATTGCTATTTTAATGCTCTGTTTACAGTGGTACAGTTTAATTTAGCAGACGCTTTAGTCCAAAACCACATACATCTGATTGTTAAGTAAAACACAACGAAGGATTAAACAAAAGCATTGATAGACAAAAGTAAAAGCCCCTTTTAAATGCATATTTGCAATAAATAAATAAATGGCTTTTCAGACCTCAGCGAGTTCTTTATGGATGCACATATCTGTAGGTAACAGGTGATTAGCTGCAACCCAGTAAGGCTCTGTAGGTTCAAGACCTGGTTATGATAAGGGCCACTTCTGCCTCAGCTGTCTAAATTCTCTCTGAGACATTGTTGCCTTAGAGCAGTTCCCAGTCAGACAGAGCCTTTCTCTTTGCCAGCGCTGGAAACATCCAGATACTCCAACTTTCCTCCATGATTAAAAACATGTTCATCAGGCTAATGGTGACCCTAAATTGCCCATAGATGTGAGTTCAAGTGTGCTGCAGCCCTGTGATTGGGACACAACCAAAAATGACAAAATCATGGTACGCTTAAGCAGTTTTTCTCAACTGGTGTTTCAGGGCCCAAAAGTAGGTGATGAAGCTCTTCCTAGTGGACTGCGAATGTGCAGCAGGGGAACAAAAATGACAAAAACTCTATCTACAGAAGCCCTAAATGGACACACGGTAGTTTCATACATGTTTTTTCTATGATTATTAGTAAAATCCAGTATTTTTCTCAAAAGTTCTACCTATTTATTATGGGATTAAAATCCTAACTTTATTTAAGAGCATGCCCCAATGTTTGAGAGCAAAGTTTCAAGTTTTGAGAGCAACGCCTTTTCGTTTTGAGAGTATTTTTGATATTTGAGATCAGATTTACATGTTTTGAGAGCAAAAATTTGTCATTTTGTGTTCAGATTTTTCCATCAAAACCTTGTTTGTGCGCTCCCATCTCTTTTCTCCTCTCCGGTTTCTTCTGCTTGCATATGAAACAAAACTGCTTGCAGAAGAACAAAACTGCTCTCAGCCAATAGGAAGTGAGTATCGGTTCGACCAATCACGGTAATGCTGCATAGTTGCTAGGGGGGTTTCGCTAGATTGAGCTGAGCATCCCGTGTGGGTGGCTCCCATCTGCTCCCGCTCTGGAGCTAGCTTCTTCCACGTCAAAGCATACTTCAGGACCACTCATTGGCGAAATGGACGGCGACCAGAATCAAAAACATGAAGTAAGACGATGAGAATTATCACCACTTTTATTTTAATACTAATGTAATGGTTGGTATTGTTATTGTTAGCACGTGAAATGATGCTCTCAAATATGAAAAATGCTCTCAAAACGAAAAGGCTTTGCGCTGACTAAAGATAAGATTTAAATCCCATAATTTGTCTCCCTTTTGTGGAGAAATAAAGCTGGTTTACCCAAGATAACAAGGAAATTCTAAGAGAAATTCCCAAACTTCCATACTATTTCAGTAAAATGGAGTTAAATAAGATGTATAAATGGAAATCCTTCTGTAACGATGCTTTTTTAATGTGTTTTTTTTCCCATACCTTTTTCTTTTTAGGGTCACAAACATCAACATTTTTTGGAGTTTTCTTTTGTCTTCCTGGTGTAATGGTAATGTTTGGCAGGGTTTTTTTCAGGGGGTGTTGTGATTTCTCTTAAGGAGGAGCTGATGGGTCCTGATGCCTGAACAGTTGCTCTAAACCATGACTGGCAACAAAAATGGCTCTAAATATGGCCAATGAGGGAAATGAGGGCATGCATCTACAGTATAACTGGTGAAAAAAGTGCAGCGGTTCCCCTATTTATATGTTTAGCACGCAGCATGAGAACATATCCAGGTGTTTTTTTGTTTGTTGTCAAATGTTCCTCCATGAGTAGTTCACCTTTCTATATCACAGAGGACGAGTTAACTTTATTTATTTTTTTTAAATGAAGTGTTCACATTCTAGTGGTGTTCATAAAAGAAAAGAAAGTTTATATAAAGTTACTGAAAGTCAAGCACTTTTACCAGTAAACCCTCAGGCAGCAATGTTGAATTGTAGCTGTGTTTAGCTGCAGAGATCAGAGGATGTCGGCTGAAATGTGGACTCTACAGTATTTCTAAGTTTTTGTTTCCTAATCCAAGCTGTTACACACCAGTTATCCAGTACAGGTTGTGGGGATGTTTGGCTCCTACCTGTAGCTTTCAATGGACAGAAGGGAACTACATGAGAAAATACTGCTGTATGCCAGGTTGTAGTTGTATAAATCTGAGAAATCTGACAGAACTTTGTCCTTCAGGGGCTCCATGAATTATCAACATAAAAAGAAAAGATGTAAAGACATCTGGACTGGCTCAGTATTTCAGCTTCGCCTCTCTCTGAACCTGCAGTTCAGTTACTGTCTCTCTTTGTGTATTATCTCTATATATCAGTGAGCACATGTGACCACTAGATGGAGTCACATGCCTGGTCTTATCAAGTGTACAGTAAAAGGATCACATGAAGAAAGCATAGCAGTGCATGAGGGTTCACTGTAGTTTGTACGCAGCAGCACTTTCAATGAAACAGGTTGGGGATGAACATTTTACAGGGTGCATTTGGTACGTTTCCTGTTAATAAACACCTTATCACTACTTGCCAGAACATCTTCTGCACCTGTTATCATACATTCATGATAAATTACCTTATTTTATTTCATTCTGAGCTATAGCTAGAAATTAGAGTAAAAAGAGATAAGCTCTGTGTGCAGAATTTCTCAGCTCTTAGGGGTTTTATTCGTATTCATTCCACTTAAGACTTGTAAGCACTTGAATCATATACTAAACAATGAAAACAGGAAAAAATGTCCTCATTGCAGTCTGTCAAAGATTTCTGCTGACACCAGAGCAGTCAGAAGGATCAGGAATTGAAGTGTGACACTTGAAACAGGGACTTCTCCTCTGCAGACGCCGGACGACATAATGGGAAGCTGTCAGTCTGACTTCCCCTTGAATCTGCCCTGGCCTCGTGTTCCTCGTGTCCCTCGTCTACCAGCCCTGTTTCACTTCCACACACGCTTCTGCAGAAACACTTGCAACACTGATTCCCCACCCTGCCAGACAGTTGACAACAGTGGTTCACTGGAAACTCGACAATAGGGGATGGGCATGCATTACTAAAGGATGGGAAAGAAGGGGAAGCATGGTTAAAGTTAGCAGGACAGGGATAGGAAACTTTTTATTTGTTTTTTTAATCACTGCTAGAGGGCCATTTTCTTTTTTACAAAGTGCAGGATACCTTCAATTTAAACATTATAACTTATAATTCCCTGTAAGAAACAAAATTATAGCTTTTACCATACCCACATTTTGAAACTGAAAGGCAAGTGCTTAATTCAGTCGACTACAACCAGAGCTTCAGCTACTTTAAGCTGCTTTTGCACGCATTTACACTTCAGAGTGTCTACGGTAGACCACATCCTGATACTTTGGGTCCTCACTGAGTGCTTTCAGGAGTTCAATAGAGAGTTGTTTGCAGCTTATGTTGACTTCCAGAAGGCATTTGAGCAGGGATGCACACAGGAGGATTCTGGAGCTCTGTGGGATCCCACATTTGCTCATCCAGCTGATGTCCCTATTCCTGTACAGAGAGTGCTGTGATCGGTGGCGCCTCCTCGGATTTCTTCCCAGTTGATTCTGGGATGAGTCAGGGGTGCATCTAGCTCCTGTGCTCTTCAGTACCTGTATGGACTGGATAATGCACACAAAATATTGGGTTCACTTGGTAAGGCAGTGTAGCACTCAGGGTATCTGAGCATGCACACCAAAGTCAGACTCTTTAGTTCATTGGTACTCCTGGTTTTACTACACTCTTCTGAGGCCTGGGCTCCTTTGTAATCCATTTGTCTTCTGCTCATTTTTGTGCACCATTGACAAGACCATGTGTCTCATGCTGATGTGCCCAGAAGTGCAGGGATCAGAAGGGTCAGCTGTTGGATACAAGAGCAGCAGCTACGCCTCTATGGACACCCTGCAAATCTCCTGGCCCTTACCATATCACCACATATTGGGTGCCCAGGACTCGGTGGGTTGAACCAGACCTTGGGAGCAGCCATGTACATCTTGAAGGGGTCAGTTGGGAAGACGCCTGGAGAGAGGGGGTAGGGCCTAGCACAGGCCTGTGTGATGGTCATCAGCAATACACAAGACCAAGTTTAACATGGCAAAGTGCCAAACCAACATTAGCTCCATTACCTGACCTGAGGTTGAATCATTCAAAATATTTACTGGCTATTTTAGATATTTTATTTTCATATCTGCCTTTTTTTTTATTAAAATGCATTTTATAATGAATATAAAACCCAAACCCTAATCAAAGGTAATACTTTTTTTTTCTATTTTATGTTTTTACATGGCAGAGGTCATCATATTTTCTTCATTTTAGCATTTTCTTGACATTTGAAACTGACTTTGCCTTGAGTGAGGACGAGGGCTGCATGTGGCTCCTGGGTAGCCAGTTGTCCATCAGTGCAACAGATGACGGTGGTGGGATTGGCAGCAGCTACTAATTTCAACAATGTTTAACAGGTTTTAACTCTTCAAGCCTTAAGCTTTTTTTGTAATGATTTCGTCCCGCCTTGACTTACTGTCTAAAAAAGCTTGTTTAACATCAACCCTGTGGTGCACAGTCAAGCTCTCAACATCCTTTCTTCAAGACAGCCTGGACTTTAAGGAAATGTGTGCTGCAGTAATGTCACTTGAATTTTTCAAAAGCTATGGGACCATAATAGAAAAGCTAAACGAAAATTAAATCTCAAAGATTTTTTGTGTGGCACACAGTTAACTGCAATGACTAAGATATTTTTTGTACAAACTTGATCTCCCATCTCTTGGAGAACAAAAAGTGAAAAAAAAAAACCAAACAAAACCAGTATATCTGTGCCAAAAAAACGTTCAGAATATTGACATTCTCCCAAAAAAAGTCCTTGCGCTTTTTCGTACTGACTCTGTTTGTGCCTTTATTCAAAGCAGTTCTTGTCTAAAGTGACACAGAGGCTCACGTCACAGGCTCTCTGTCTCTCTTTCTCTCCATTATGAGCTTTTCAGGTCATCTCCACTGAGATCTACACAGCTAAAGTTACTGGCTTGATAAATAAGGTACTGTAATGGCTATGAAGGCATGGTGTCAATTTATGACTCAAAGGCTGTTGAACTTTCTATAACCTGTGTCACTCCTTATGCTATGCAACAACTTTGGTCTCAGAAGGTTGAATATTTCAACTCTTGTATTTTAAGTTTTCAATATTTTGGCAAAATATGCAACCATACAGTTGCAACAATAATCAAGGCTTATAAATACTTTAAATAACTTCTAAAAACCACAGGAAAAGGCCAGCGTAACAGACCTGCATGTGTGTGTGCTTTAAAAAATGCACAGCTCTACCTTCATTCATTAAAAGGAGCATAAATGAACCTAGACATGTTTCTGTAGAGAAACCTTTCAATGGTCTATGAATGCTCTGTCAACCTGGGAAGGAAACAATGTGAATGCTATCACATATGCTGTATTTATGATCATATCCTGCAAATTCAAGGGTTTAGTTGACAAGAAAGTGAAAAAGGTACTTTCTTCTCACATACATGAGAAACAGAAAGCTAAACAAGGACTTCCTTTTTTTATATAATTCATGTGACATGACAGTATGAAATTTCCTTCCAGACTCTTGTTTTCTGACCCCATTTCATTGTAAAAACGTTTCAATAACTAGAAAAAGCCTAAAACAAATCAGAAACTGAACTTTTTCTCTGAGGAAATTTGATGCAGCAAGGCATCTGAGAGTTCTCACTTCCACACTTCAGCCGGCCCCTCACTTGCACTTGTCACTCATATAGATGGGATGTCTGACTCTGCTGGTTGTGATGGAACAGCTCTTTTTAGAGAGCAGAGGGGTTCAGACCTAAGCACACAGGGTAAGAGAGGAACAGACTTGTTACTATGGATTCTAATCCCCGTGAAACCTCAACAAGATCATTACATATTGCTCCATGTGCTCTCCCTCTGCTCCCCACTACATCGGCAGCACCTTCATGCAGGACCCCAGGCATGATGGGATGTCAGACACTTAACACATCTTCTCATGCTCTATTTCCATTAGCAAACACAGATCAGTTCTTCCTTTTTCAGACACCTGTACCTATCATGTGTCATGCTGCTTTTAAAGCTTCCTCATGATGATAAGATGATTTTAAAGATGGCAGAAAGTCTAGTTTTGATGCTCATAAACAATTCTACAGGTAATTTTGGATGAGTCTGCACGTGATAAAGGATAAGTCAGTCACATCAGATTTCTTGTCACACTGCCCAGACATGCAAGGAAACGTGCACTAATTCAGATGTAAAAACACATCATACTAGAGCAGAACATGCTGTTCTTAGCAGGCAGTAAGCCCGTCTCAAGCCTACCAGAGTATGAAGCCATTATTTGTTTTATATAAGATAAGCATCACATTTTTACATTAAAGCTAAGCAGTGAACATGAATCAAACAAAAGTGAAAGCGCCGCACTTAACTTTGGCAGTCCTATCTCACTCAGCACACTTCCTGTCAATCAGCCGGGCCTACAGTCTGATGAAATATTTTATGATTTCCACAATTATGAAACGCTCATGTCCCAATAGCTCCCCTGAAGACGTGTCAAGTTGGTGTTAAACAGTCGTCTGATGTAAGGAGGATGTTGCTGACAATCGGGGGAAATTCTGCTGTTGTGCACACGGCTGAGTTGTGCTGAAAATACAGCTAGGACTGTACGTATTTGGAGAGTGACATTATCTTTATTATTTTCTCTCTAATAACTAGCACAAGGATCTGAAAAAAGGCAATCAATACATGATTGAAATATAGACTTTTAGCTTTAATTCAGCAGTCATTTACAGTCATTTATTCAGGGTGCCTCTATTATCAGAGGCCAGAAAGTACTAGGACACCTAAATGAAGAGCAATTCAATGGCCAGGTAGGGTCTTTTCCCTCCTCCAGATGAATGAAGCAGATGAGAGGTCTGGATAAGATTTCATATAACCTTATATGCCAGACTGTTTCATATATCCATTGTATGGGAAATATTTCACATCCATCTGGGCAACCAATCATTTAAAGCCCTGGTTCCCAACCTGGGGTCCGGGACCCCCCGGGGGGGGGGGGCCAAAGATCTCAAGGGGGGGCAAGAGGCTTTGTCTGCTTTGAGGCTGCCAAAAATAGATGTGCAAATATTGACTAAAACCATGATAAAACAGTTAGTAAGTAGTTTATGCATAGGTCTTTAGATCATAAAAGCATTCATAGACCTCTTTTAGGGTTTTATCATTGAAACAATTCAAATCTTTGTTGATTTTTGGTGTCAAAGTGTCACTTTTTCTTCACTTTTGGGTCCTGGGGGGGCTCCACTTTTCTTAGGGGCATGTAGGGGGGGCTTCAAGGAAAAATGGTTGGGAAACACTGATTTAAAGTGTAAAGGAAGGGCAAAAACCTGGCAAAATCTCAGAGGGTGACTGGACAAATGCTTTTTGTGTCTCATTACTTAAGGACCAATCAGATTGACAAGACATGATGACATAATTGGTATTACTAACAGTGGAACCAGTTGGTGGATAAAACCCAAGCCGAAGCCGGTTTGGAGAGGAGCAAGGAAAGCTTTAAGTGTGATCATTTTCCCTTCTTCGAATAAAGAAATGTCCAATTCTGATTAAACTGCCACTGAAGATACATGTCAGCTAGTCACTCCACTGGTGGCAGCCATTGTTCACCAGCTTCAAGTACAACCAAATTAAACCTGCACTTACCTCAAAGTCATGACCAGGGAAGTCAGGAGAGCAGCAATAACATCTAGAAAAGCTTTCAGTGCAGTTTGTTGAACTTCTTGAATAAAGACATGTTTCCTAGCTAATTGTATCTGCATATTGGAAGTGGAATCTGGTCAATCTATCACCTTTGCAAAGTAAAATTCCAAGTGTTAAGTTGGCATTTTGTAGTTGTTTGACTATAACGACCAATAAAGCCTGAGACAGAAAACACTTGTTTGTGTGTTTGTTTGTTTGTTTGTCATCTGTCACAGAGGTCCATTTCAGGTTAAGAGATCACAGGGCCAAAACTTTGTGCCGTGACTCAACTGACAAACATGACAGATGACCTCAAATAAATAAATAAATAAATAAAGACATAAATCAGAAATAGAAAAAACCTTTTGGGTGGCCAAATCACTTATTTTGTCCATCCTTAAAAAGAAATACTACACTGGCAGGCTTAGTCACAAGAAAGCAGAGGTGGAGACAATACACGACTTCTGAAGTAGAAGTAAAAGCACTGGTCCAAAAATCTACTCAAGTAAAAGTAAAAGTAAAAATAAAGTCTTTAATTTTTTGTTTACTTTAAGTAGACCTGAGAAGTTACTGAGGAGTTGTACAGTAAATTATAATCTTTCTTCATGGCAACAAAAACAAGACACTACAGCTCAAACTAGGATGTTCAGGTAAAGTCCCACCTTTATAATAAAGTAAAATACACAGCAAAATTGACATTGTTAATTGAACTTACATAAAGTTTAGTTAAAAACTTTGAAAGAGTTTATATTGGTCCACACTACATGTTAAAACTACATTTTTGACAGTGTTAAATATTTTACAGTATGACGGAGCTGCAGTGATTCTTGGGTCTCCTCTGGCAAGAAAAAAAAGCAAGAGTCAAGCTCATAGCAAGGCAATGTACAGATAAAGAATATTCACTATGCATCTTGTTATTTTCACTGAGTTTTGAGGGGAAAATTCTAACTATTCATAACAATCCTTTAGGAACACCTAGAGTAACAGGTGGGAACACTAACTCAGCGGATAACTTCAATCACGGTGCAAATGTGTCTCACACCAAAAACGACGACAGTCCACCAGAAACATGAGCAAACATGTACAACAGGCAACATTCAAACACAAATGAACACATCTAAATACACTTCCCCTGACTCTTTACAGAGTTGAACTAACACTGGTGGATCAAAAATGTCAAAAAACTCCAACACTGAAGACCAATTCACTCAAAAAGGTCCAACTTTGGGATTTAAAATCAACCCTGAAATATTTAACCCTGAGATATCAACACTCCAGTTTTTGCTGAGTACAACAGCTGTTTTAGGATGCGAGGTGGAATTATTCTCTCTCTTTGTAGTACTGTCTGATCAACAGAGGTGGAAAAAGTACGAGAGCATAGTACTCAAGTAACAGTACAGTTATCCTGGTTAAAACTTACTTAAGTAGAAGTAAAGGTACTGACTTCAAAATGTACCCAGAAATGTACAAGTACTCAAAAAAACTAGTCAATTACAGTACTCTGTCTAAATGTTATAGTTTCCACCCCTGCAAGAAAGAGTGTGGAAGACCACACAAGAAAACTAAAGCTTTGATCACAGAATCCTTCCCTTTGTGTATAAAACCCCTTCACACATTCTCAGAGGCTTTACAACAAGGTGCAAACCAATGGGAACATCAAGAACAGACAGGCCGGATGAGACTGAATCAGAAAACAATTTAAAAAGCCTCCTTAGGTCTGGAGTCAGATTCTTTGGACAAATAAAACCTAGACAAACTTGAACCAGACTGATGGGAGGAGAAAAGTAAAGACATGGAAAGAAGCAGCTCATTATCCAAAGTGTACCACATCATCTTTCAAACATGCTGGAGGCAGTGTTATGGCATGGGCATGAGCTGGGCATGAGCTGGCTCTGGGGTGTTGATTCATGATGTGACTGCTGAAGGAACTAACTTGATAAATTCTAAATGACTTCAGGCTTACATAAACTGTAGGTCTGTTTCAGGGAAGCTTGTCTTGCCACTGGAACTATACAATCCAAGTGACACTGGGTCTTTATAAATAATATAACGAAGAGCATGGTCAAGACCTGCCCTATTTTCAAAGTGTCATAAGATTCAATTGACCATGCATTTGCACTGCACACATTAGACTGACTTATTTTTGTGTGAGTTGGGCAGGTTAAAAATGAGTCAGTGTCTTTTGCAATACAACTGAAACTAAATCTTAAAACCCTAAAACATTACTGAATCAGATTGAAACACAAATATTTCTCCAAACAGCAGGAAGGAATGCACAGCCCATATTTGGTGTTTCCACCTGATTTATCATCTAATATTTAACAATCAGAGTCTGATAATCAGAGTCAGGTATGAAGTGTGGATAAAAATGAAAAAGTGCAACATGATCGGAATGTATGCAGCTGAAAATAGCTCTCTTTACACACCTTGTTGAAAGGTTTAATTGGCAGTTGATCAACATGTGTCTGTCTACTAGACTGTATTGGCACTTGTTAGAACAATAATGACTCATTAACTCAGTCACCTCCATGGTTACACTGCAGAACAGAGTCAGGCATTAATACTGTAACCCGAGCTCATCACTGAAGTAGACCGAAACAAATTTGGTGAATGCAGTTGGTTCAGTTCTTCAATCGTAATGAAAACAAACCAGAAACGAGGTGGAAAAGTACAGTTTTAATGACAGAGATGTTTGAAATGCACATGTAATGCCGTTGCTCAGTTTTTAATACTAAATACTACTACAAAATTTTAACGGATGCTTATATTATGCTTTAAAAGCATAGGTTCTACGGCGTATTAATTGTCAACAAACATGGTACTGCTGTTTAAGTTTCTGTGGTAAAATGTCTGTAAACATAAACCAGTCATGGATAACTGAGTTGAGGGTAACACATTACAAAGTAATCGGAGCACTCAAAATGCTCTTTTGTCGTGATGAATAAGTTAACACAATACTTCTGTAATCCAAGTAATCCATCATACTGAAAAGCCAGATTCAGACAAAAAGATATGCAAATCAATGAGACTGTTCTGGAACATCACTCGAGACAGTTTCACATGTGTGAACTAAATAGTCACAGCCTGAATCATGTCGTCAGATGATGTTGCCTGTGATTGTGTTTGCTATATGCCAATTTCTGGTTATCAGATGTTGCTGATGAAGGAGGCAGAACTGCTGAGACAGCACATCTCCAGGTCTAAGCCAAGATCTAGGCATTCAAGGATGCTTTGGATGCTTCGTTAGTGGATAAATGGAAGTGGGGCAGTTCACCTACCTTGGCAGCGTAACTGACCACCGCTTACTGTTAGACTAGATCAACTGCAGACTTGGACTTGTGCACAGAGCAATGGGTTTGCTGGGCAAGGCGTGCAGATGAAAGTTAGAGTATTTGGGCCAAAACACTCCAGAGATGATGTGTTGCGTTGCATCATACGAAGCGCCTCAAGTGCCGCCCCTAACACACCGGTAGCATCGCATCTCCGGTCCTTGGCCAGGTGCTTGATACCAGAATTAAGGCTCAGGGCTCACCTCCCAACCTCACGGGGTAGGTGAAAAGATAATAAGAGCTGAGATATTTAACTGACAGTTGAGGCCTTCCACTTTTTCTACAGCTCAAATAGAAGAGGGCACTAAATTTCTTTCTCTGTGCTCTTAAACAGGAGTGCTACTCAGCAGACAAAATGGACATAGAAAATAATGGGGGTGATCATTTGGATGTGCATCACATGGCACTTTGGTGTTTAGGGCTTTTTGGTCCCTGATCCTCCTGGACTACTTTGCGACAACTTTTCTTCTGCCCATTTTTGGGTATGGTTGGCAACAGGATGTGACAAATGCTGACATGCGAAGGAGAGCTGGGATGTGAAGTATCAACTTCTAGATGCGTTAGTTCACCTCTATGGGCACCTGGCATGCTGTCCTACACCTGGTGCTCAGGACTCAGTAGGCTGGAATGGGGCAGTCACATGCATCTCGGAGGTGGGAAGATACCTATTGAGATGGAAGATGGGCCTGATGCAGACTGGACGATGGCAATCACAAGGCCAGAGCAGTACAGAACCAAGGTTAATGCAGGAAAGTGCTGACCATGGTATACCCTCCTACCTGACCTGACCAGAAGTGGATACATGTGAAATCGGAAATGGAAATCTTGTTCTGATTGACTCTAACGGCAACAAAATATTTGTTTAAAGCAGATTAATTTAATAAAATGAATTAAATAAAATTCAATAAACAGAAACTTAAGTTGTCCACACCGTTCGCTGTCCATGCATCAGGACTGCCCCCACCATACTAAGACATGATAAAGTCAGCACTAAAGTAGCTAAATTTGTCTGTAGGAAACATGTTTTCGGCAGATATTTTAGTTATAACAGGACTGCACAAGCAAAAAATGTTTGTGTTGATATGTGCTGTTAAATTGTGCTGCCACACTAAGATCAAGGTAAGATTGTGATCGTCATGCAGGGATAATGCAGGCTAATGTGAAGCATTGCCACCAGTGTGTTACAGATTGCAAAGATTTTTAATTTTTGGTAACATAAAAGTACGTGCTACTCTTCTCTGAATGTAACAACTGGCTTCATGGCAGTCTTTTTACAACTCTAGTGAATAACTTTGCCATGCTGACAGAATTCATACGCTACTAATGAAAAATGAAGGAGCTTCAAACAGCCATAGTACAATTTTAAACCCTGAAAAACATGGCATCTTGTCCTTTCGAACCATGACTATTAAAATGCTGTCATTCAAAGTTTAATGACAACTTCACCTGACTCTCAACTGCTGGAAAAAACCGTTGGGGTGAACAAGAAATGCACTGTTCTGTCTTGTTCAGCGATATGTGCTGAGCTACCAGTCATCATCTGTTTTCCACTGCTGTAGCAACCACTGTACCAGAGGAAATCAGCCCACAGTGTGGTGAGAAAATGACTCACTCATTCATCTTTCAAGTGTCTGCCACTTCACTAAAGGTATTTTGACAGACTAGAAGAGACTAAACTATGGAGCCACAGTGTTTTGTGTCACTGTCGCCTGTTGAAGTGGAAGTGTCCTACTTTGCATTTCTGCTGTTATGCAACTGCTGCTGCAGCTTTGATCAACAATCCACATGTTTTCCTTTACTTTTGTATTCATAACTGTTTCAATTTGGTACTTTTTGTTGGATGTAGTTGGTTGCAATCATAGTCCTTCCTCTGAGTTTGACTCTTGATTGGTTCTTTTTATTATTATTCAGTTTAATTAATCAGGAAGTCTTACCTTTGGCCTGTTTATGTTTTTTGTCTCTTCTGTTTATTAGTTTTATTCTTATTTAATCTTCATCTGGATGTGTAGCTGTTTTAGATACTCACCCTTTTCCACTTCAAACATTCTTAAATTCAACCATAAGTTTTATTTTTGAAATGTACATGCATGGACTTGAGCTTGTATCGCACCTTTCTAGTCTACTCAAAGTGCTTTGACATCGAAGGTTTCACCTAACCATTCACACACTTTCACCCCGCATTCATACACTGAAGGCAGAGGTTTCTATGAAGATTGGCCATCAGGGTTAACTTATCCAATAGGCGTCCATACACATCTAGATGCCAACGACGAAGCAGTGGGAGCAGTTCTTGCCCAAGGAAACATTAACATGTGACTGCAGGACCTAGAGATTGAACCAACAACAGGGACAACTAACCCCACCTATTAAGCCACAGTCAGGGATTGCAGCTAAATGTATCACTCTGAGGCACTCAGAGCACAGGAATTACATACTTTATTGTCACTTTCAGGACACTTTGGTGAAGTCATTTTAACATCCAATTCCCACATACACCAGTTTTGCCACTTTCCACCTTGCAGCAGTTATGTTCCATCCAAAGGAGAGCAAATTCACACACTGGAAGCATTTCAAAGCAGCACAGCTCTGAGCAGCTCAAGACATGAAGGCACAAGATCATGGTAAAAATTAGGAGCCAGTACAGGAACGGTATGTCAACAGCGGATTATCTTGCCTTTCAAGGGTTGATTTGTTCTTCATTTCGACATGACTCCACTATTTTTTCTTTGCTTTTATCATGGTTAAGTACATCAGGAAGTTATAAGGTTTATGTTTTGCTGAAAAGTTTGTGTGGTTTCAGGTTAAATTCAGTGGTTTTCCACCACGAAAGTTAGTTTTTCTTCATCAGTGGCGCCAGTAACCTCCCAGTGACCTTTAACCTGTGTCACAGGATGAGATGTAATTTTGATATGTCAGTACTGATATTTGAAAAAAAAATGCACTCCATGGATTGACACGGTTTGGCAGTAGTCAGTGATGAAAACAGACATGGTACATATCCTGGTGGACTGGAGCTGAGTGGAGCCTCAGGAACATGCTGGAAATAGACTGACAAGAGATGGAGCAATTTACAACACAGTGCAATTTGTGGGCTGATTGCGGCGCAGCCATTGTATGTGGAAATTGAAGGTAAGGTCTCACGGCAAAAAATCAGCCCACCAGTGCTCATTAATCTCTCTTTTCACTTAAAAAATCCCACACAGCTCAGTGGACAAGTCCAAAGTCATCTGCACCATGGGTTATCAAACTTTTACCTGTTTTTTTGTTTCTTTTCAATCCATAGCAAGTTCCTTTTTTCTTTGGTTGAATAAAGTCATAAACTTCAATCAAGCCATAAGTCCTGATTTGCTTTCAAAAAAAAAAAAAAAAAATAGTTTGAATTGTTTTTATTGTTTAAAGCCAAAAAACCAGCCAAATATACTAAAATGACCTAATGACCTAAAAAGACCTTTTTATTGACCTTCCATATTGGTGTGTTCATGATTTTAGATAGTGTTTGTCATCCTTATTTTTTTGCAACCCCAGAGCAGAAAGTCCCCCCCCCCCACACACACACACATCTTTAAACATGATGCAGTGAAACAGTTTTGTAATATTATTAGATTTGCTTCTAATCAAACAGGAAATATGTGGGAAGAAAGGATATTCTACACTTTGCATCAGCTTCATGACTGAACCAACCTGAAACAGGAGCATCTTAGACCACATTTCAAAAAAGGGACAAGTTACTAAACCTGAAATGCTTGTTATTAGATAGTAAGAGGAAATAATGAAATCATTTCATCACTTTTTACACTAAAAAAATCACATTAGGCAAACAACATCCCGTGAAAAGTTTCAACATGATCTGGCTCAACAGAAAAAGATCATTGAGATAAGCTTCTTGACTTTGTCTTCCTCTCCTTTTTTGATGCCTGCATTCATTTGGACTGAAATACCATCAAGAAGTGGCAACAAAAAAAATGTCTTAAAGAAGGCGATTAAAACGGCTTATCAGGAAAAATGGAAGCATTGTCTTTAGAGCAAACACACTTAAATATAGAGGAAGAAGAGCTTAAAACATTAAAACCTTAAGCAATCAAACCAAAGAATGTCTTTGTTTTTTATCCTGATCCAGAGTCAACACGTGAGATGATCTCATTAGAGGAAAAATAATAAAGTGAGTGAATAAAGTCTTTGTGTTTCTAGTGGGGAGTTGTCTGAAGGATTTCTCAGGAATACAAAAGGTAAAAAGAGTTCAAAGATACACCCCAAACATGTTTGAGTCATTCAGCTAGAAAACGTGACACAGTCTGTTTAACAAAGGCCCAGGAATCTTTCTGCAGGGAGGAAAAAACTAGGCCAACATGCATATCAAGAAGGGTGTATATTGGGATTTTGTCAGCTGTAAAGTTTGACATTAATGTGTCATGGTAAGGTCCTGAAAACATTCATTATCTACTGTAAATCAGCTAAACAGAGCTGGGAGATCAGGCCTGCAGCCAAGTGAAACACAGGCGTTCTTTTATTTTCCAGAGAGTCAACCTTTTTGCATATTCTTTCCTATTTTTTTTATTTGAAGCTTTGAACTAGACATTTGGAGTGTAATGCAAATTTGCGGGAGCTGGCAGGTTACCATTACTGCAGGCAGAAGGCTACATTCAAAAATATGACTGCAAGTCTTGGACAGTCCTGGGTAGCTGGTGCTTATTCGGTGAAAATTATGAGACAAGATAGATTCATTTTGAAATTAACCTAGGGAGCGTTACGATTATTTATAAGCCAAGTAGCCAGTATTCAAAAGGACTGTCAAAATGAAATCAAATCAAGCAAACAAATCCAGAAGAGTGGTTAAAAGTGTGAGTAAACTGGCAACAATACATGAGTGATGCTGAGCATCTACACTATTGATAGTCTCGTCAGCCATTTTGTTTATAATTCTTCCAGCTATCTTCTCCATACTTTGTCATATAGACACCGTTTAAACTTTCAAAAAAATTCAGTTTCCTTTTCATTCTACTGTTATGATTTTTCTTATTTCTAACTTTTATAATTTTTAAAAATATAGTTATTTTTATGCTGTTTTCAGCTATTTCTATGCTTTTTCAGCTATTGAATGCTATTTTCAGCTTCTTTTAGACCAAAATCAGCTATTTTCATGTTTTTTAAAGCTATTTCTATGCATTTTCAGGCATTGAATGCCATTTCAGCTACGTTTAGGCTATTTTTATGCTATTTTCAGCTATTTTAAGGCTACTTTTGGCTATTCTTAAGCTATTTTCAACTGGTTTTAGGCTACTTTTAACTATTGTAGGCAATTTTCAGCCTTTTTAGGCTACTTTCAGCTATTTTTATCCTTTTTTTAGCTATTGAATGCCATTTTCAGCTACTTTTATGCCATTTATGCATTTTACCCTATTTTATGCTATTTTTATCCTATTTTCAGCTTTTTTTGTGCTTTTGGCTATTTTCAGCAGTTCTTTCACAATTCAGCTCTCAGCATCTCCATGCAATTTCAGCTGAAATTGCAATTTTGATCTAGTTTGGAATAAAATTCTCAGATCCAGCTCATTAAGAGAGAAATTTCTTTCTGATTCAGCGGATGGTTGATGCCAATAGCTGTTTGGATCAGCATCCATAAAAAAGCACTCAATCTGATCATCTTGCCCCATTTGGAATGATTTTTGTCTACTGAGCATGTCTCCCCTATGTGACATGACGTCTTTTGGGTTCCTTATTTCTGGAACCCCTCGCAGGAGCAAAACAAAACTCATCTGTTACCAAGACAACAGCAGGACTATTTGCACCACATGATAAAGATCCATTTTCATATAGGATAAAGTAAACATATGGATAATATAAGGGACAAACACAAGAGAGAAAAACAATGTAATATAATTGTGTGCAGGAGTTGAAAAAAAACAAGTAATCTGATGGTGTACAGCACAGGTGTCAAACTAAAGGCCCGAGGTCCAAATCCAGCCCTTGGAATGATTATTTCCGGCCCATGAGAACATATCATATTTGTATTATTACTGGCCCACCAGTATGAGGTCTGCAGATTTCCTCCAGTATAAAAATGTAAACTTCAACTTGAGTATTTAAATTATCCTTGTTAAGCCATAAAAATCTGAAAAGGTAAAGAGTAAGAAAAATTAGATAAAATGTCAAGGATTTGTGTGTTGTTATTTCACATTTTCAATTTTGCATATCAAGATTACGACTCAAACTTATGATACTGACTTTTCATTTCATGCTTTGACCGTTTAAACTCATAATTTGGACTTTATGTCACATTTTTATCTTTAAGATTCCCAATTTTAAATTTTAAGTCATACTTTGACCTTTTTACCTCCTTACTTTGGCTTTTTAATCCTATATTTTGACTTTTAAACACTTGATTTTAATTTTTTCTCATATTTTGACATTTAAAATTCTTACATTTTACTTTTTATATCATATTTTGGCCTTTTACACTCCCAATTTTGAATTTAAGTCATATTTTTAACTTTTTAAGTCATCATTTTGAATTCTAGCTCATATTTTGCCATTTTCAACTCCTAATTTTGGCTTTTTAATCCCATATTTTGTCCTATCAGACTCACAATTTAAAATTTTAAGACATAATTGACTTTTTACCTCGTGATTTCAAATTTTATTTCATATTTTGACCTTTCAAACTCATGATTTCAGCTTTCTCCTCATATATTTGCTCTTTAAAAACATTATTTTTCTATTTCTTATACTGTGTTCTGATCTTTTGAACTAATAAATTGGAATTTTTATCTCAGATTTGAGCCTTTAAACTTATCATTTTTACTTTTTTGAATTTCCAAATGATTTATCATCAGTGCTGTTATTTTCATATTTTATCACTGGAGAAAATGAGGTTGACAGTTTAAGGCTGTGTTGACCCTGTTAGGCCCTCAGGTTAGACCTAAATCCAGAATCCAGCCCCTGCTGTGATTGAGTTTGGCACCCCTGGTGTACAGTGATGATGATTTTCTTACAACAAAGGCAAGAAAAATAATTTCTTTTTCTGGAGCCAGAGGGCCCAAAAACATTGGTTGGGCACCGTTGAGCTCTATTGACCAAAGTGTTGCTCATGCATGTAGAGTGTTTCTCAGGCAAAAGGCGTGATGCTTAATAATAGATGAGGGTTTGATTCATTTGCAGCTTTTGTGCCCATTAATACTGAGAAAATGAGTCAAAAAGACACCGCCTAGTTTGCAGAGCATTCACAAAGGGTTCAGTGCACCACATACTACTCTGCAGAGCAACAGCACCTCTGCATACTGGTGGGCTGTTGTGTTGCAGAAGGCAGCCAGTGATGGTCAGAAATCCCACTGGAGCTGTAAGGCTCTACTGAACTGATTATTACATGCAATAGTGCAGTATGTTTTGTCACACATGCAAGTCCTTAAAACAGTAATCATTACAAGGTGCTCAGAATGGGACTAGGGATTCTGTTTCAGATTATTTTACTTAGTTGGATTAGTCTAGGTTAATCTGCAATCATTCTTTAAAAAGAGGACACATTTATTTATTTAAAAGCTTAAAGCACTTAACGAATGGTGGCTGTTAACGCTGCACCTTTCACTCAGTCATTTAAGAAAATATAACTAGCTGTGATCTAAACTCTTAAAGGTTTGCAGATGCAAAAGGAACATTTCTCTTTTCTGAAGCCTGACTGATCATGATTACATTTTGAAAGCTTCATTACCACACTAATTTGCATTTTCTGAACTTTCTCACGTCTCTGAGGATATTGCTGGTCATTCAAGCATGCAATATGAAGGGTGTCACCCGCCAAACGGCCACCTCCCTAACCTGCTGCAACCCTCGCCATCTCTGTGTGGAAAGTTTTAAATAAACCCACTTCAGCTTTTTGTAAACCACAAACGCACCACCATACACAATGAAGAGACCCCTGAGGGAATCCTGAAAAACACCACACACAGTGCAGCCCCCACCCAAATAAAAACACAGGCAGCAGCTTTGTCAGTGGTAAAATTTCCACTACAGTTTCAGGGGACATTTAGCATGAGGAACGTCAGTCTGATTTGCATACAAAACTGAAGTTATGCACGTGTGAGTGTATTAATACACAGGAGTATTCTAAATGTACAACATTTATGGAGATGGGCTTTTCTCTTCTGGTTTCACTACATGCAGGAACTTCCCAGCTTACTTCCTGTCTTCTTTCATGCTTTTTTACACACTGTCCTCACATGACTCAGTGCATGTTCCAGTAAAGAGCACACTTTGTAGCCTTTCAAGCTTTTTTAAAACTTTGTGTATCACATTTTTTTGATATGATCATCTGTAATAAATCTAGTTATACTGCAAATGTTCAGAAAAGGATATTTACTTCTAATTTTTAGAGCTTCATCACACTAGAATATGCAGCCTGTACACAGTTCATAGGCAGCTAAACCCTGTTTATCTATTAATGACATGAATGATTAATGACACTACACGACATGCTGATAATTAAAAGGAGCATATAACTGACATACAAACAAGCATTTGAAGGGTTTGCACGGCTATTTTTCCATTTGCCAGGGCTAAAATATGAAGCAATGTCTATTTCCTGTCTTCATTACTGTTTTCCTACGGCTTAAGGCTTGCAAATCAATCACTTGGCTAATCATAACCTAGGTTTTGAAGGGGAAAAAATAACTTTGGTTTGGTTCATAACAAATTTATTACATTTCTTTACAGCATTAGACTTTTAAAATGGAACAAAATAACGCTAATATATAGCAAGCACATCTTTGGTAATGTAATAAAACTTTATTCATATAGAAGTTTTCAATACAGTAAACAATAAGTTTCATAACATGCAGTAGAAAAAACTAATGAACTAAGTAGGACCCTGGAGCAGAGCAGTAGGGTTAAACAAGTTTATTCCACAAGAGCAAAGGTGTACACAGTGGTGAGTGTACTAGCTGGTGGTTTGCAGAAGGCCCTGCAGAGATGGAGGCATTGCAAAAGAGGACAAAAAAAAGGTGATGGATAACGAGAAAATTCATAGGAAACATCTTGCAAAAATCACAAGAGTCAGTTGAGAAAGCAGGGTTACCACATCGGAAGCTGTAGTATACTCTGGCGTCTGAAGGTGATTGAAAGGACTTCTTTATTGTCAAGGATTATCTGCAGCTGTGATGACTCATGAGCTGTAGCCATGACTTCCCAGTGCTCCTTCCTTCACTAACCAGTATGCAGTGAGATACAGAAAGACTTTAAAACCACAGAAATATTGATTAAGAAAAATCACAAAAACACTAGAGATCATACATAGACACACTTATGTATGCTATTCTGGTGCAATAATACATGCATATACTTATTTGTAAATGCAATTTATGTGCAATAATATCAGCACTTTAAATAACCAAGCCAAGGGCAAATGTGAACAGTTGTCTTTTTGGCGTTGTCGAATGTGAGGGTGGCAATGCTTTTTAGGCAGTGATGGCCATGTGGCAGGGTAGGTGAGATAAAGAATGTCTCTGTTTTGGCATTAAGAGCTAGCATGGAGAAGGGTGGATCTGGGAAACTTCAGATCACTGTTAAGCCCTCGGAGGTGCTGTAAGACTTACTGAAGAAAGCACTGGCTAAAGAGGATTCCCATTTGAAAACTCTGGTGAAGTGCTGGCATCTTGCAGCCCATCGGTCTGCACGGTTTTTAAGGGCTAAACTGAGATTAAGGATTGACTTACTTAGTACTTAACCTTTTAGTAGGCCACAAGAATCATGTATTTTCTTCTTATTTACTATCTTTTTTGACTAAAGGTAAAGGGAAATGTGGAATATTCCTTTCAGTCACACTTTGGTGAAAAATTCTTAATAGAAAATTTACTTGAATTGTAAAACTGGCACATTACATTACTCTTTGTAACAAAAAATATCTGAGTAATCTCACAAAATTATTTATATCAGTTGAACCCAGCATTGGTCTAAACTTGCTCATCTGATCTATTAGACAGTATTGAGCTATTTTACTTGACAACATTGATCTGCATGTTAGATGTGCATTCATAACTTGCAGGTACATGCAGTATTTATGTGAAAAAAGTTGCATCAAAAACATGATTGTATGTACATAGATAGGTGTTGCATACACCTTTGCATGCATTTCAGTGTCAATGGATTTTGTAAATGCTCAAATAAATACTTAGTCTTTGTAGAAAGGTTAATTCAATTTATCCCACTTAACTTACAGTCAGAAACATAAATAAGGACATGACTCCTTCTAGCAGCAGGTACATTGGCATGTCCTCCACGCCTGAATAGGAGTGTTCCAGGTGCTTATGGAAGCAGCAATCCAGAGGGACCACTCCCTCCAGCTCCACCAGCCTGTAGGCCATCACTGAGGGTTTTGTCCCTGTGTACCCCTAGCTTGCCATCATCTTCTCAGGATGCATGCAGCTTTATCCTGCAAGTTTGGTGCTCAGTCTCCCTCTCATCTTTCTCCTGCTCTTTGGACTCTTTCTCCTTCTGAACCAAACTCATTATGTGCTCAAGGAAGTCCTCAACAGCTTAATACTTTGCATTCCTTTCCTTTCTTTCAACCTTTAAATCAACATGTATGCATTTGTATAGCTTACAAAGACACTGGAATGATAATAATCAAAAATGCATATTGCAATCTTTACTCCAAACCAAATCAAAATTAGATAGACTAAATTTGATTTATTTAACCTTTATTTTACCAGAAAAAAAGCATTGTTGATATTAAATTCTCTTTTTCAAGAGTGTCCTGGCCTTGGCCGGCAGCGCCACATGAGACAAAGTTTCAGAAACTCAAACAGCAGTCATACACAGCCAACATAATGCAAGCTGCATAAGCAAACACCTAGACACAATAAAATCATTCTTAGCACCAATATTTATCAGAATCAACCATATTTGTAAGTTAATCAAGGCATCCACAGCCACATGTTTGCCTCTAAGTCATCTAACTTTCTCTTAAAAGCTTCCGATGAGATCTGATCATTCAGTTTCAAACTTTTTTTTGGCAATTCATTCCAAGCAAAGGGAGCAGCAAAGTAAAATGCAAACTGCATATCAAGGTCTAAAAAGATGTTTTATTGGTGAAACAATTAGGAATCTGTTCCCTTTAAATTATCCTGACTTAACCTTAACCTTTGAGATTGCAGAGATAATTACCTAATTAAGAAAGAAATCCAAATAAAAATATACATACAGTAACTATTCAATAGTTTCACTGCAGATGTGATGTTTCCACACTCCTGTAGTTGAGAGGCTTGTTCTCAGGCCTCGACTGACCTCTGTGAGTTTCCCTCTTCATTCAGCTTCTCTACAAACTCTCACTGGAATTTTACAGCTGTGAGTCAGGGACGGCACGCATCGAGCGTGAGCTTCACTCAGCTGAATGCTTATCTGAAAGGCATTCCCAAACCTGTACCAGCAGGCCCTCAGCGTCATAGGTCTACTCCTCTCCTGCCACTTTTAGGGTGAGTGCTCCAGGGAAAAGTGTTGTTTACAGACACAGTAACAGACGTTGTAGCTCCTCAGAGAAACAGGGATGATACGATGCCGAAATTTTTGTTTTCAAGGATTAAGTTTTATGAAATTAAAGATCTCATGCAAAATGTGAAGAGGCCAAGACGGTAAGCCAGATAAACTAATGATACTGACTACTGATAGAGTGACGTTTCTCAAATGTACTTTTTTCTTCTGTGAACTTATCATGATTTACATCATAAAGTTTATCTTAACTTGTTTACTTATGCCTCCTCATTGCAGAATCGATATTGTTCTTTATCGAAAGAGACAAAAAAAGGACATACAATGCCTTATGGTACAGAAAATAAACAAGGAGACAAACCC
The DNA here is from genome assembly GCF_018320785.1 of Cheilinus undulatus. Taxonomy (NCBI): domain Eukaryota; kingdom Metazoa; phylum Chordata; class Actinopteri; order Labriformes; family Labridae; genus Cheilinus; species Cheilinus undulatus. Next base: position 7,750,953 of record NC_054871.1, on the reverse strand, counting down.
TTCAAAACCAAGGTGAATCTACATTGAGAAATGTACATAATTTACTCTTATGGCATCCTGTTTGTGTAAAATTCAAACTTGTATCTCTATCTTTTTAGTTGGTGGACTGACAATGATCTACACCCAACTCTGGAAAAAATGCTTCAGGATAAAAGTAAGAAACGCCATATCTTTTAGCCATGGTGTTCCAATTTTCAGTTTATAAAAAAGTTGTTTAAAGGAAATCTGGTGTAGTAAAACCAGATAAAAAAAAACACAATAAAAAAGACTAATATAAAACCTCTACCTCTGTGCAGAATATTTAGCGGCATTTCGTGCCTTCCTGCAGTCGGAGTTCAGTGAAGAAAACATCGAGTTCTGGCTCGCATGTGAGGATTTCAGGTCAACCGCCTCATTGGATGATCTTCATTGGAAAGCCGAAAAGATCTACAAGGAGTTCATTGAGCCTACGGCCTGCAGAGAGGTCAGTGTGTATCGTGGTTTCATGGTTCATATTTGATAAAGACGGAGCTGAACGAACAGCCAGGAGACTGAAAATAAACCCTTGACTTATTCCCGCACCTTAGCACCATCAAGCATGCTTTAAGCATAACCAATTATTTTCTCTAATTCCCCTAAGTTGCTGTTACAAAATAAGGGAAAGTATCATTACATCAGCACAAGAAAAGACGCTGCATATTACGAAGAATACGTTAAAAGCTCACAAAATGAATGAAGAAATATGGATGACTACTGTATTTCACAACTTCCACTGCCTCTATTGCTGTATGCTGAAATGTTGGCACACTGAGGTGATGATATATCCTGTGGGTGTGATTCAAGAATGTTTTATCAACCCTGAATGCAGATGAGAATCTGATTATGAAAGATTTAGTCCCACCAATGCCAATTTGGGGTCAGTATTCTTGAGCAACTTAAGGTATAAGTTGCTCAAGAGCCTAAATTACAAGAAAACAGTTGAGTGCTAAAACATTTTGTTGTTGAATTGGTTCAGACTGATTTGTATTTTTTAATCTAAAATAAAGACTGGTGTTTCCATAAAGATGGAACATCCTTCACACACTTACACGTAGCCACCTCCGTGGGGGCTCCTTACTTTATGGCTAATTGCCTCCATTCATTCTTATTTATTTATTTAATGTTTATTTGTACAGGGACAAGTATGAAGCAAGTAAACCGTTGCCACACACTACAGCATTTGTAGCTTGAGCTAATTTGCAATGCCTGTCCCTAGCTGGGCTTTTAAAATACATAAAATTACCAAATACACACCAACAGTCGCAACATTAAAATGGCAACAAATTCACACAAAACAAGCTCAAAATTACAGAGACAAAACACAAAAACGTAAAATACATAATCACACAATGGTACGAAATTAGAAATGAAGTGCATAATCATCCATTGCCAGTGACCTCACTACACACAGCATATAGGGAAACCAAGCAACAGTAAGAGAGCCACAAAAATTATGTAGGGATTGTCATTTGCATAAGAGGTAGGCAAGAGTGTTCATAATATGGACACATATACTAGAGTGTAGTCACTTGGTTTGGGTCGAATGCCCTAAATGGTTTGTTAATCTGACAACAGTACATTGTCAAATCAGCTCCAGAAGCTTGTATTTTTCCCTCTGGCCCCAGTCAGTCCTAGCAATGAAGAAGCCTTTGGGAGGAAAGGTGAGATGTCTCCAAGAGCCTTAACCAAGTTCAATTGCTCCTTCTGGATCAAGCTTTGGATAGTCATTTGGTCTACTGATACCTACCTGACCCTACAACAATGCCTCCCATTGCCACCATGACCCAAACAGCTTCACTGGATCCTGGGTCTGAACATGCAAGCTTCAAGTACTGACAATGCTGATACAATCTACCCAACAACATGCCTCGTAATGGCCGTAGAGTGAAACTAGATGGGCAACAAGAGCCAACACATCACCTGGGTTATCAAGTGGGCACCTCCCTTCACTGGTGGTTTGTAAAATCAGGCCCACAACATTTCTAGGTGGCATGCAGTATACTCTGATTTCATACCTATCTACTTAACTTTGTGCTATTACATTTTTATGTATCAAGGCCGGACAACCTAACAAACAAAAAACAAAACAGTTAATGGTTACCCCTCAGAGAGCTTCTGTTTGCACTGCCTCCCCCTAGGCCCATCATTTATCTAACATCTTTCACGAACTGTGTCCATTAAGGAATCAAACACTTGAAAACAACAGCAGTACCGACTCCGTCTTATAATTGAGGTGTGCATTTTTCATAATGCACACCTCATGATTGGGGAGAGGGATGCCTGGGTCAACTTGCTTAGCCTGCTGCCACTGCAGCCAAGCCCCATAAAACTGGAAGAACATGGATGGATTAATCATATAAAGTAGGATTTGTCTCAACTGGCTTTAAGAGGGAAAGAAGGATTGGTCTGAGTCTTGTTGCACCCAAATCACACCCATGGATGATCAATACTGAGTAACAACATATTTAAGCAATTCTCCTTTGTGACTTGATAATGTACCATTTAAAGAGTTTTTAAAAAAGAGGGTTGAAACTGCTCTCGATGAACTTGCACCAAGAGCTTTATACCATATTCCAAATATGGTCCAATCAGACTGGGTTGTAACAGAGGTAAAGGAAAGCATGTGTTTTTAGCTGATTAATAGGCACATCATTGACACATATTTTCTTTGAACGCAACAGTATTTAACTCATTGTTTGACCTTTTTCCCCTCCAGATCAATGTTGACTACCACATTAAGGAAGACATCAAGAAGTCTTTGGAAGAGCCGAGTCATTCATGCTTTGATGAGGCTCAGAAACATGTTTACCTGCTGATGGAAAGAGACTCTTGGCCCAGATTCCTGAACTCAGATACCTACTTGAATCTAAATCTTAAGTCCAGAACTCTTTGGTACATTTAGCTTAAAACATGGCCATTGAAACTCTGCACCAACCATAGACTGTGTATTAGAAGTGGATCTAGCTAATGGGACATCAACTACTCATTTGTTGCCTTGTGTTCGGCATTGCGACCATCATCATCTTGTTTTATGGAACCAGTTGTTACCATAATTGGAGACAAAGAAAGCAAGGTTAGGTTAAAACTTTGTTCAATTCATCTTGGTTAACTCTAGACCCACAGGCTTCAGAGTTCTTGCTTTCTGTTATGTCAGTGCCAACTACAGAGACTTTCTTTTGAATGCAATTTGTCAGGCAGCCAATGTGGTTACATGTTAATAAAAAGGGATCCACTGCTATACCCTGACTTATTCTCCATTTTACTCTAAATGGGACCAAATTTTAAATCATCATGCTGTTTTTAAAAAGACTCTGAACTTAAGAGATAATTGACTAATATGAAAATAATGACTGAGATGATAAAAGCACTCTGTGTGTTGACATGCAGTAGAAAAGGTCAAATTGTTGAATTAGTCCAATTACAACAGGACTTTTATTAAAATACATATAGATCATACTAATCTGAATTTCTCAAAGTTAGACCAACACAAAAAGATAATGCATTTGGACATGTTTTTCCTCTTGCATTTACATATACACCTCAGTTGCACCCAAACTACAATAGGTGTGTTGCACATGCTCCACAGCAACTGTGCAAAGCTTTGACCCAAAAGTCAAATGGCAGTATATGTAGCTTAACAGTTTTCAAAATGTTCCGTGGCTTCTGATATCTCCTTTAGCAAGAGTAAGAACATGCATTACATTTTCAGCACAAGTAAAGCCAAAAGTACGTACAAAATGTATAGAAATGAAAAGCTGCCCATGTCTTCACCAATACACAATCAGTTATCAGTTGCTAACATTAGCCTGGTCAACCAGAAGAAGATCCAACAGCAGCTTCCTGATTTGGGATATGTCACAACCTACTGTAGCACTGTCAGACATACTTCCTCAAATATTTCACTTCTCTACTTGTCCTCTTAAACTGGGTCAAGCATGGTAGTCCAGTTAGCCTTATCAAGATATTGTTAAGAGCAGTCCAACATCACTTTCCATTCTATGGAGTGTCCACAATTCGATTTGGGGTAGAATAAAAACAGCCAGAGAAACACGTGTTTTCTGCTTCAAACAATGAAGAAGTCATATTTTAAAATGTTTGTGTGGCTTAAATTATCTTCTTATAAAAGAAGAGTTCTGGGACTTTTGACTGAAACTAAAGTAAAGTTGTAAAATGTGGTACAAATGACTTTAAGCCAAAGATAAATCTACCTGTTTACAGATTCCCCATACATTCACTGAAATTTTAACAGCATTTTAAAAGTTACCTCAAACTCATTTAACATGGTTAAAAAACAAACAGAGGGTATGTGATGTTAGTTACAACATCTCTGGTCACATGATGAGATCTTATGTCCAGTTTGATGGAGACCGTCTGAACAAATGTTATCATACAACTATAACTTTGATGATTTTATAATGTTATGAAGTCAATCCTTGTTCAGAAAATTCATCATTTGTATGTTTAACTCTCTACCCATTGGATTTGGGCTCCTAATAACCATTAAACTGTGGGGGTTTTTTTTGTATTTGAAGCTTTTAAATCACTTAAGACCCTGTCTTTCTCATTAACCTCTATTCATTTTGATGTTTTTTCAACCAGAAAGGGCAGGATCAGCATTATTTTGGCAAAGTACATGGGCAGATTACTACTATGAATAACTTTACCTTCACTCAACTTTGCATGTAAACATATCAACTGAGAATTTGGCCCTACATAACAACAATACAGTTTCAAGAGCTTTGGCTCTGCTTGCCAGACCCAGAGGCTCTGTCCACTTCTAATCTACAGTCTATGGTATCAACTGTTCTTCTTCAATGCTTGTCTTTTTGTTCTTTCTTACTGTATTTGGCTGAATTTGATATTTATTTCACACTGTTTGAGTTTGGAGGCATGATGTTTGATGAAATGTTGTTGAATACAAACAAGTCAAACAACTTGAAGGAAAAAGTCATGTGAGTGGAAAAAAGTATGTGAAGTAGTGGAAAAAGTATGATGTCATTATCAGCAGTGCAGACAATACAAAAGGATGGAGTTGTTGGGAATACAGTATGTGCTACCTGAATGTTTTTGTAAGTTTAGCTGGTGTTTCCAGTATGAAGAAATAAAGAATGATAAGTAAATGGTTTCTGACATGTGGAATAAATTATCCTGCGTTTAATTAACAGGCATTAGTCTCTTTATTTACTGACTTTGTGTCCAACTTTGGCTACTTTTTCACACATGAAGTGTCAGTTCCACATTCTCCTTTTTATCTAGACATACAATCAGACAGTTTCCATGCTGTCAGAAGTTGAGACAAAGGTTTATATTTATCTGACTGACTGTCTGACTTGAGCTGTGGAGATGGGCATGAGTCAAAGAGAAAAAAAGAGAACTGTTTCCACCGTTCACCCAGCAAGGAGATTCTGTTTTTGGTCACATGTTTGATCTATCCTCTAATTAGGTGCAGAGATGACTCCACACACCAGCAATAGGGTTTACCAAACTGGAAAAAAGTAACCCTGCAGTAACCCTTGATCCCGCTCGGCTCTGTAAATGGCCTTATTCTGCAGGATAGTGCCTTAAAAAGGAGTACTGAGGCAGCTAATAATAACTCAGGGGCTTAAACGACAACACTGGAGTCATCAGACAACCTGAGGCGTAACAGATCAGCCTGAATGTGCTGCCTTGTTAGGGGAATAATCTCATCATCTGCAGACAATGATGGCAGAGATGCACAACTTCTGTTCTTTAGGAAATAACCTGTAAGAGTTTTAGTCTGGGGAAAGACCACATTATGCAGTGTTACAATAATGAATTCAAAGTCAAAGATGCCTCCACTATACTTGGGTTTTTGTTACCATTTTGTCTCACCTCTAAGCTGTTCAAGTACTGAACAAGCGCAAATTACATTAAAACCATTACTTTTGTAAAAAATAAAATATTTTCAGCACCAATGACAACTTTGGAAAAACATGTGTTAATGTGTGCAAGAGCTGGGACTCAACACATATGTAGTTACTCTCCTGCTTTATGTAAATAGACTTGACCTTGTTTAGTGCTTTTTATAAAGCAGGTTGCACTTATCATTTCACACCTCAATATTCACACAGTGATGGTGAGGGCTGCTAAAGTGGTTATTAATATTGATTAATCCCTTTCATACACATCCATGTACATTCATAGGAGGCAGTTTATCTCAAAACGGTGAACTTGATCATTACTTCAATAATTTGGTAACACACTGAAGTATCGAGATCAGCACAGATTCTAGGGCTGACACCTTCCAGTCAATTGGTCGATAGGTTGGTGGATATGCTCTGATAGGACCAACATCCGGCTCATCCACTGGTCAGATCAGAACACACAGCTGACTGATTAAAATGCAGTGCTGGGCAACAGGTAGAAAGGCCCACAAAGTGACACAGGACATGTTATCTTCTGATTGTTTCACAGCGGTTACACTGTAAAGAACTCAGAAACAACATATTTTAAACTTGACACGATTATGTAGGATATTTGTACTGAAGTGCCATTAGGAATCTCTGCTGCTCTGCGTCAGAGCATCAACTCTCAAGGCCTGTTTGATTCAACAGACAGCAAATAGTTGTATTAAGTCCCTTTATCAACCCATCAAAATGTACACATCAGCATTATTGTCTGTTACAGACAGAGAGCAGAAGAGAGAAAAGACAATGTCTTCTGGTATTTAAATACCAATTAGGTGAATTTTTACCCTTCACCTTGGTTAATAAACGCTTCATGCTGTCTGATATATGCTTGTAAATTACACAGAACAGGATGGAAAAAATGGTCTTGTTAATAGCTCTGGTGAATTAATACAGTTATCTGATAATATTTTGTGGGATGTATGATGCTAAATAGTTTCCTGATGGCAGAGTTTTCCCAAGTTTTGTCAAGATGACTAAAACGAGACTAAAATGTAATTTAGTTTTCATCAGATATATTCAAAATCCACGACATTTCTCCACTGTGGGTAAATCTGTCAAAATACAATGCATCTGTATCTCTTCTGTTTTTCAGCTGTAGAAAACAAGGACTCCAGGTTTGGCAGGGTGCAAAACACACTACCATGATTTGGTACCAGATTTAGATGAGAGAATAAATACCTGGACTAAATGTAGAATAAAATGTGAGGACATTTTATAGATTAAACCAGACTAAAATGTTTTTGAGTTTCTGTCAACTAAAACTACACAAACTATAAAGGGTAGAAATGACTAAAATGTGACTAAAACTAAAAGGCATTTAATCTAAAGACTAAGACTAAAGTTGAGAATAGCTGACAGAATTAATGCTGCAAAGGCTCCACTGACGTTGGCTTTCCAGATTGATATTGATACAAATTATTAGAGGTGCATAACTGATATTTGGAATCAATATGCATTTGTCATGACAAAAAAATTCACTTAATGTCACAAAAGTAAAATGTCATTCTAAAAACTAAGGAAAATAGCACTATCTCTATCCATATGAGATGCCTCACAAAGCAGTAGGAAACAGGAAGTGATGCTGTACACTCCCTGTGTCAGTGCCACTCAGGCCTCAGTGCTGATTGGCTAGAAGTTGTGTGACATCATGATAGTCAGATAGTGTTGTTGGCAGGACATTAGGTAAGACTGTAGAGTGTGAAAACAAAACCATAGAGACTAAATAGCAGCATCAATACTCAGCCAGGCTGATAATTTGTCTACCCCTATTACTGGCATACCTCGAATACTCTCTAGCCAACCTCTCTCCTTGAATTTTTACTGAGTATATGCACGGTGGAGAAATATCATAGATTTGAATGTCCAACAGTCCATCTCTAACATTTTAGTCTCCTTAACAAAAAATAAACTCACTTTTCGTCAGAATTTTAATCATCAAATGTCTATCTTTACCTAGTCTTAGTCTCATCCTACTCCTGGGAAAGAGGTAGTGGTCGAATGATTTTAGTCATGGATTTAGTCATCAAAATTAACAATGTCTCAAAACAAGAACAAGCATTTCAGCTTGAGACTTTGCAAGATGAATGCACCTGATGAGAGACATGGAATCTAGCCAATCTATTGGCTTTGCAAAGTTAAGGTCAACTTCATTGTACCTCCTTGGGTTTAAATTGATAGAACCCAGAAAAATTTATTCTGATTTCCACAAAGGCAAACAGGCCAAACAAGGTATTTTGGCTGTGGAAATACAGCCATTGGTACTATGATACAATACCTGTATTGTTCTGAGTCGTTTTGTCAAACAAGCTTTGGTAGAAAATACACTCAGAGTCTCCAATAAGTCAGCGATCAACCTCTTTTTTGGAGCCTCCTTTACTACACCAATCCCCAGGACCCACACCAAAAATAGCTACTTATTTACCTACTGCACATACATACTTTATAAGCTATCATTAACTATCCAGTAAATGTTCTACCATTATTATAGGTGCATTTATACAGAGCAGAGAGAGCCTTGCAGAAAGAGACCCATGTTTTTGGGGGACGGACCCCTGGTTGGGAGCCAATGGGATGAATGACAAACAAGTCCATAAGTAATATAAAACTTGACCAAGGTAAAAATCCCTCTGAATCTTAACACAATGCAATAAAATAAATGCAAAAGCATTCAAAAACTGCCATGATTGTTTTGCGCAAATTTTAAAACAAAAGCATACTATAATACTTTGTTATATTTACAAAAGTACTGCATGTAGCATGATGAATATGCTGCTGTAAGTTAGGAGTAAGTTATTCTTACTGGTGTCCATGCATTGAGCTTTTAATATACCATGCAGCAGGTTTTTTTTTTTTTTTCTGATGTCAAACGTCTGTAGCTGTGAGTACACTGAGGTGTCAGGGGTTGTTCCTGATAAATGACAGAAGTCTCACATCTCCTGCATCACACAGCGCCCTATACTTCACACACAATCTGTCGCTGTTTTCTCACAGCCCAGCACGGCTACCATGGTTACAAAAAAGGAAGTGAGTACTGCCGATGGCACAGCATTAGTCAAGACCGTCACACTTAGGGAACTTCACAGATCTGGATGCCTCAGGCTAATGATCATAGCATGGCGCTGTTTAAACTGCAATGTTTCTCCACACAGTTACTGTAGAGACTCAGAAACATAATATAGAAGGGACAGCTTTCAGTTCTCACTGTTTGGTGTCTCTTCGTAACGCCTCAGCACTTTTAACCGTGTTTGGGCAAAAGAGGGAGAGCAGCATCAGTGAAGCCGAGCCAAAGGGCAGATTGTGAGAGAATGGCCCAGGGCATCAGATGGTGAGAAGAAAAGACTGGCTAAAGGCTAGAAAAGCTATATTTAATCAGGTTTCTGATAACAAGGAGACCTTTGAGGTATTTTAATCACCCTCTGAAACCTCTTTTCAGATTTCCAGAGTCTTTTCCCTCTTTGTAATCCTGGTATAGGCTACAACAGGTAACTGGTGAGGTTCAAGGTTTAATAAGAGGTTATTCAGATATGACCTTTGGCGTTTGAGGCCTACAATGACTTGATATAAAGAGGAGTCTCTATTATTTTTCATGTAGGATTGCAACCTTAGGAGAAGACTACAGGTAATAAGCATTATTTCAGTCCAATCTAGTAGACGTAGGGTTTTTTGGAACCCTTAAATCAATTGTTTCATGCCATGAAGTTGATTATGGTGGAAAAAATATGAAGTCTACAACTAATAAATGTCACAACTTCCCAACAGAAATTCTCGTAAGTTTGACTTTTCTCTCTACATTTTACTCCATTATGCCAGAGCGCTCTGCATGCACTAAAGTCCCAAATGTAAACAAACCAAATGGTAAAGTGAAAGAAGAATGATGGAGTCAGAGCTCTGACCATAAGACGGAGGAAACATTTGCAGAGTTATGGCTAAGGCTTCCTTGCTGTCATGGTGCGTCATCGAGAGATGACAACAACAGTCTGAAACTAAAATTACTGAGTGGTTATGTGCTTCAAAAGGGTATACAATAGCCTGACAATGAAAGTAAATTGGTGGGTCCAAAGATGGGGCAGGTGTGGTTTTTGTGGTTGTGTGACTGGATGACATAGTTTTTCTTTTTATGGTGTAGGTAAGTAGATTCAAACTTTTGCCTCAGGCACACCTAAGCTCGAGCCAGAATCTCAAGGTATGCCATATTCATATCAATGCTCTAAAGTCTCTTTAACAAACGTTACAGTACCTTAATTTGTAGTATAGTTGTAGTACTTATGTATGTTAATATTAGTTGTAAGATTTATATATTTATGTACAGTATTTGGGTTCCTGTGTTGCCTGTGTTCTCATGGTTTATTCTGGGTTCTTATGATGTATCTGTTCTGAGCTTGCGCGTTCTTTGTCTGTATGCATTTGCTTATTGTCTAAGCACTTTTAAAAGCCCTATTTTGAAAGTGCTGTACAAATAATATCATTAGAGAGTTACTACTAGACAAATTCCTGTGGCCAATACTACATACACCATTTGAGAACCACTGGTCTCATCTTATGGTCGTCCTCTTATTTCATCTTTATGGGCAAGAGCAACAAAACACTTGACGTCATAGGTGGTGCCGCTACCAAGGAGTAAACTCCAAAGAGAACTGCATCACGCGAACCATGGCGACCGCAGACATGTCAGTACATGACTTTTGTCGTTTTTGAAAAGAAAACAACTCACTGCTGTTCTTTGTTTTTATTTTAACGAAGAAATGTCATCAAGTTCTGATAATACTGACGATACAGCAGCATTCACGCTAATCTCTTCTGCCATGATTGCACCAGCCTGGGGCCGTGCAGATGGTTGAGTGGTTAAGGTGCTACCCATGTACATGGGCTGCCGGGGTTCGAATCCGGCCTGTGGCCCTTTACCGCATGTCTCTTCCCACTCTCTTCCCTGTTTCCGGGTCTATCCACTGTCCTTCCTCTATCTAATAAAGGCATGACAAGGCCCAAAAATAAATCTTAAAAAAAAAAAAAAAAAAAGATTGCACCAGCCTCTTGTTGCTACGTCATGACTCAGCCACTCCGGGAAGTACTGCCTCATACTGATTGGTTCTGTGACTTTCTTACAGGGCCCAGTCTGTTCAGATGGGAGCTTTACAAGATGGATTTGCCAGTGAGAAACAGAAATGGGCGAATCCATCTACTTTGCAAGGTTACTGGTCTCAGTGTTTTATGATATATTTTGAGTTACAGAACCAGTAAAGTGGCTCAGATTGATACATAAAATAATGACCTTTGACCTCCAAAATCTAATCAATCCAAGTTTTGGTGTTTACCAAATTTGATGAAAATCCCTCAGTGTGCTCATGAAAATATTGTGATTGAAATATTTGAGGTCAAAATAATTGTGGCCTCTGACCTCAAAAAGTTAAAAGCTGATCTGGTAACCCTTGAGTTAGAATCAACAGCAACCTCTGTGGTTAAAAACTGAAGCCAGTGTCGAAGTTCAGGAACCTGCAGTTCCTCAAGTGTCCACTTGACAATCAACAAGTCATGCACCCCATGATAAAATCCAGACTTTTACAGCAGATCTAGACATGTTTACAGTCTGATTTAAAAACTGACTTTGGTAGGAATAATAATGACTTTTTGGCCAAACACTTTACAGTAAATGATTCATTTTTCTAATAACTTGTCTGTTTTGGTTTAACTAAGGATATAGATTTATGTTTTATCAAAGGTATGGTTGATGTAACTGCAAACAGGCACTCTTGAGGAGGCTCAAGACCCACCTCAGTTTCAGCTCTTCATCTTGTTACTAGGCAGATCTGGAGTTAGTTTAAGACAGCGTTTTCAATATGGCAATTGCTGTGCATAAGACTAGAAAGCCCCTTTTTGTAACCAAATAGCTGACGTCACTCAGGCTTAGTCCAGTATTTCCAACAGTCAAAGGTCAGGATGGATGTTTGTGCAAAGTTTCAATAAAATCCCTCAAAGCGTTCTAAATAATTTTCACAAGCAGGGAGTGCACACGAGCCCTGCAGACCTTGACCTTTAATCTATGACCTCGAACATGTAATCAGGTTATCCTTGAGTCACAGTGAACGTTTGTGAAATGTTTGAAGAAAATCTCTCAATTAGATATCGTGTAAACAAGAATGGCCCATGGGTAGATGGAGTCAAACACATCATGCCTGCAGCCTTGGCTATTTCCAGCATGAAGGTATAATAAGAGGAATGTTGGTGAGAAATAGCTGATGTACTTTGGCAACCCAGTAAGTAACTGCTGTTAGCATTAGCATCAAGCAAGCCTAACATCCATCATAACGTTTTGTTAGACAAATAAAGCATAAACAGTCAGCTGGCAGTTCATTCAACACAGTTTACAGTCTTTTTTTATGGTTGGTGTTCAGACTAGCTCTTCTCCCTTTAAACAACACTACACTGATTAGTCTGTTTGTCAAGTCATGGCACAAGTTATGGTTCTGTGATTACCTGACAGTGACTATTGTATCAGACAAATATACCACATGGTCTAACCTCAGCATTTGGCCTCAGCAGTGGTGTTATTTGCATTAAACACTACAAGAGTGGGAAAACTAATAATTACTCGGTTTTACATTTCAATATATTTAGTAAATTAATATATCGTATTTGCTTTAATGCTTCATTTTTGACTGTGCAAAGCACTTTGAGTGGCTTTATGTATGCACGTAGGGAACTTAATTTACCTTGGAAGCACTGGATTACGTTTGACTAATTCGTCAAGTCAAGTAGGTTTTTAAAGGCATGAATGAGCTACAGTAGATCACTAGTAGGTGTCCTTTGATCCCTTTCAAACATTTGTCTACAAACTGTCAGTGATGCTAACACACCTAAGCTGCAGCCAAAGTCCTCTGATGTTGTTCAAATATATCAAGAATATCATACGTCACACACCTCCTTATGTTAATCACTCTCTATGAGGCTGAAGCTGCTTTTCCACACTAAAATTTCTTAACAAATTGTAGTAAATTGCTGTACAAAGCAGCTTAGAAGTAATACAATGACAAATATCGATCGATAAAGATTGATCTAGCTACTATGATTATTCATGCATACAGCCAAAGACTTGAGTGGAGCTTGAAGAAGTGGCCACACTTTCTTTCCTTCCAAACCCAACATTATATTTCCACAGCATAGCTGTTTTCTCAATATGCTCTTCAAAAATGATAAGAAATGGTAGGCTGGCTGCCCCTGAAATCACTGAGTTTCTTGTGATCCTCGCAGCATTAGACTGTCCCTAGCAGACAATAGAGTGGAGGGTCTTCATAGATAAGACATGATGTAAAAGGAATGATGCAACATTCTGGCAACACAATCACACTTTCAGACTACAGCTCTTTTCCTACAAGAGGAATACTAGATGTCGGACACGTGCAACACATGTACGTAGCATCAATCCTTGTTTTCAAGCACAAGTATCGTCATCATTTCAAATCCAGTGTCTCTGATGACCATTATGGGTTGTGTGATATTTGTTCTTCTGACCACAGGAATCAATACGTGTTAATCCGACAAAGAAAGAGCATCCCTGCATACACGCCCTGTCCTTTGGAAAAGTTATTTAACTTAAGAAAGTGATGACAAAACCACTTAACATTGGGATAATCAAGCTTTGTTGACAAAGTTCAAGTTTTGTTTGAACTTGGCTCTAAAACTTGCGTAAAAGCTGCTGTGAGGAACTTTCAGGTTAATGTTGGTTTTAGGGCCTCGTGTGGCCTGAAGTCCTAAGGATGTTTCACCTTATTTGTCACATTGTAATCCTAAAAAAGCACACACTAGTGCACCTGACGTTTTTACGTAACTATTGCATAAGACACTCCATACACATGAAATCTCTCACATGATTTCAGAAGGTCAAAAACATGGATGATGATGCAATGGCATGCAACATATTTAATTGTGGGGGCTAAAAAGAAAGGACAAGAATGTAGGTGAGATCCTGGCTGAGGAGAAGGTAAAGGTTGTTTGTAGTCACATGATCTCGATGACACACCCAACTCAGATGTGGGGAGACAGTGAAGAACACCAGAGGGGAATTAAGGGGTACAGAGGAGAGTTTGTACCTTAAAGCTCCACGTGGACCTGCATGCTCTTTTTCTCATGTGAAAAGACATTGGATATGATCCCTACACTTCACAAAAGTTTCCACAATTTGCCTGAAATGGAGCCAATAAAATAGATCACAAATAATTTAGTCCTGGTTAGCCAGATGAATGGAGACAAGAGTCTTAAAGAGTCTAGTACTGAGATAAAAGGCTATGGCTGAACCCCTTTCACATATTTTCTCCTGTGTTTTGTCCTAAAGAATCTTTTAAACGAAAAGGTGATGTACTATTAATCAAATAAACCTTGTGATATAAGCGACCGAGCTGTGTCATTCCCAAATAAAAGCTGTTTTACAAAATGGCTCTTATATAAGAGCCATGGGGGCTGGTTCCAGTTTGAAAGCCAGTTCCATTTCTTCCATTTTTTTTTTTACTTAATGCACATTGAAAATGCCAAACTGGAACCAAATAAAGAGCCATTTAGGGGCTAAAAAAACTGGCACTTCTTACTGAGCTGAGTCAAATGATCCAGGTCTCTAAAAGAGATCTGGCAACAAGCAACTGGATGGGAATCAGCTGAGAAGACAAGATCAGGGTTGACTGGGACAAACTGTAATGAACCAAGCTGGACTGCTTGGTGGGGCAGACCATATCTAAGCGTTATCTGACACTACTTGTCCAGGCTTTAGACTGAGGTTTTTAATCCATGTCTGGTCTGTTTCTGTGTAAGTTTTGGTCACCACTTTTGTGATTCAGATGTAGTTCAAGTTCCTCTTATTTCATCAATTTGAATAGATGCAGGTCAGGTCAAGTGTTGGGGCATATGCCCATACTGCACTTTGCCGTGTCAACTTGGGTCCTGTACTGCTCCAGCTTCCTGATGGACATGGTCCTGGCCTGCACCAGGCCTATGCCCTATCCCTCAAGGTATCTTCCAAGCTAACTGCAGTTATTCAAGTCCTCCTGAATTGAAGTCACATTCCAGACACTGACTTGGATCAGCTGTTTCAGGTTGAGCCCAAACAGTTCAGAAGAAGGTCAGATGGTCTCGAGCATCCATACTTTTTCTTCATCTCTTATCCTGTTGGGGGTCACGGGGGTTTTTAGCCTATTCCAGCTGTCATTGGAAAAGAGGCAGGGTACACTCTCTATTCAAGAGACATGAATATTACCTTTTATTTATCACATTTTGTTTAATAAACAGGGAATTTTAATGCAAATACTTTGGATTCAGAGTCATTAGCATTTATGGGAAAATGTGAAGTCACGAAGCACAATTGATGAGCCCCTGCAATAATTTGGTTTAATCAGGCATCTGCAAAGTTACTTAAATTTTATTATCTAATATTTGTCTTTGTTAAAGTACTTTGTGGCCCAGGAAACTCTTCCCAAGCAGCAGTGATGTGTCTAAAGACACTGGTAAATTCTTTAAAGCAGGAAGCGGCAAGGCAGAATGTTTTACTGTCATCAGTTAATTCAACCCCAGTTTAACCGTGACACTGGTTGTATACATCAGACAAAATAAATGAGGACTAAAAGGCGGCAGGAGTTGAAATGTCTGGCTGTGTTTTGAGTCAATAATAACATGTAATCAAGTATTCTATGATCATTTAATGGGGAATTTTTAATTTTTAAAAAAATTTCATGAATTTTAGTTATTGTAAATGACCTCTTGTGGACTTCAGACAGTAGATATGGAGCCTAAGGGCCACCAGGCCATCCGTGCTGTGCCTGGGCCCGTTTTAGCCTTAAGTCTGGTACATTGGCCAGTGTGAGTGCAATCGTTCCGTGCTTCGGTGCGGCACACTTCGTGGCCCCGGCACGGAAGGACGAGGTGGGCCTTGGCAGGGCACGGATGCAAATGAAGGAGCACAAGCGCGGGAATGTGACGTAACATGAAGCAACAACAGAGGGACCCGCTTCAGAGCACAGACAGCACAGCAGTGTGTGCCGGTTAATCTCACGGCTGATTTAATCTCTCTTATCATAAAATTATAATGCCAAACTATAAACCACTGAATTACTTACCACTAATTCTATTTCATGTCACCAAGAAGTTAAATTGTGATCTTGATCGCTGACGTGTGGACGGAATATTGTTTATTAATCCTGAGGCGTTTTCACTTCCAGCTCTTGTCAGATGGTTAAAATTGCTCTTATCACCGTGAAAAAAAAACTTTTACCTGAACATTTAATCCTGCTGTGGACACAGGCTGTCCTGTGACATGAGAGCTTGTTTGGTGCAGCACTGAACGGCACCCAAACGCAGAGAGATGCACAGTTCGTGACGCGTAAAATAATTCCGGGGGATTCAGATGGAAGACGCAGAGGAGTGGCTATAGGGGCTCATACGAGTTAAGAAGTCTGGGTTTCATTCATCGGAAGTGCTTAGAAATCTGATCAGGCTCCAGATTATATGCTGTGAGTGATAATTCTCCGCTTATGAACCGCTTTCTCTCTCTATCTCCTCACTGTGCTCTGTATAGCTATTTAACATAGCTGCTGATCCCAGGTCAGTTAAAATAACTCTAGTGTCAGATCAGATATCGTATAAATCTGTTGATATTTTACAGCCTAAAAGACAACACTTATATGTACGGAGTCATCAGCACATATAAATTCATCAACGGTGGACGCTTCGTGTGATGACGTCGGTGTGCGTGACGTATCTGTGCTCAGGCCTGGATGCATTGAGCAGTGTGAGTGCGGGCCAAAGGGGGGACAGGGGAGGGGGTCAAATGGGCTTCAGCATGGTTAGAATACGGCACGGTACGGATGGCCTAGTGTAAGTGCGCCCTAACAGTACTCTCTAAATAAAGGCATAAAAAGTCTTTAAATACATCTAAAAAAGAAAAGCTGAGAACCAGCTGCTGACACCGGTTATTGCTGTTACTAATGCAGTTAAGTCATCCATTGCCCTTGGAGCCCTGTGGCATGAAGGTTGCAGCCCCATGCCCTTGAACTTCATCACATGGGGCAAAACCCTAGAGACTCTTGTCACCGGACTGGGAGGAAGTCCCTGCACGGAAAACTTAGGCTGAACAGTGCTGGCGGTTCTAAGCTGTAAGAATTGTCAGGCTTGTTGCTGATGGTTTTGTTTGAATTAATGTAATTTTAAGGTATCAGTATGAATTTCAGTCTGTTTCATGACCTGATAAAAAGGAAGCTTCAAAGGAACAATGAATTTTTCACACATCTGCTTTTCTCCTTTCAGGTCTAAAAACAAGCAACACTGTTGAAATCCTTAAGCTGAGACTATCTCAAAGCATACGCCTTTATCGAAACTTGAGCCTCTCTCCTTTACTTAAGAGCCTGGCTGTAAAGAAATGCTATTTTGAACCCTTTTTTCCTAACGAACATGGCTGGACATCTCTTTGTAAACTGAGCATGCCCCCGCCTGCAAGATAAGACAAAAGTTCAGGATGGGATGTTGAAGCCCGTAAATTCCCACAGTTCGTTCTTCAGCAGCCTCTGCAACGCCAGACAAAATATATCACTGATTCGAAGGAGACATACAATGTCATGGGTCAGTGCTACTAAAGCTAATTCCAGCTAACTCTAGTCACTCGCCAAGAAACTGTCCAGATTACTACAAGTTCTCACACCAAGATTCAATTTCTGGCCAAGCTGGGTTGCTTCACTTCACCCTTGTCTGCCCCGGGACCCTTCAACAACTAACAGCACCAAATGTAAAGAGTGGTCTGTCGAGACTATGAGCTGACTTTGCTGTTAGCATCTATGTTAGTTGACCTTTCTGACTATCTCTCCTGTTCCTGACCTGATGTTTTAACTCTTTCAATGAACTTTACATTGATTAGTCCAAGTAGGCTTCCATGCCGATAGCACATTTGCTTTATATGGAATCAGATGATAAAATGGCACTGTTGCTTTTTCCCTTGGGTTGTTTTGTGTTCATAATGTGATTCTGTGGACAAAAGCACGAACCACCTAAGGACTGTCCTTACACTATTAGCCTGCTTCTGACCCTGCATAAGTTAACAGATGACAGTCTCACACTGTACTGTGGGTCAAGCATAAAGATCCTAGTTAGCTAGCTACCAACAAAATAAGTCATAGGACGACTAAGCACGGCAATCCAGGCCTACGTAGATGAGCATATTTGATACCACTCACAAAAGTAGCTACAGAAGTATCAGGCTCGCCAGTTGGTGTATATACCCCCAGAAATCTGGATACAATTAGTCAAAATCACCTATCCAGGAATACCCAAAATAAACTCAATACTGTGTTGGAACCATTTGGAGTTCAAATACCAGATGTCTTTAGAAAGGTAACACTCTTAGGTTTCTCCCCAAACTCTCAGACTCACCTTAAAGGCTACTGGTATTGAGTAATATGACTAAAAGTTAATACTTTTCCCGTCTGAATTGCATTGTGAATTAGAGGCTTGTAGATGACTGTGGCTGGGTGGAACTAGCTAGAAAACTCAACTCGAATAAAGCATTAAGTTTTGGCTAGTTCGGGTTCAAAGCTGATAAGGGGGCCCCAAGGAAAAAATGGTTGGCTTGGTCCACTCCAACACTGGTCTAAGGTTTGAGGAGCCAACCAATTATTCGGTCCTGTTGCTGGGAAAATTGCAGACTCAGTGTGACTGAAAGCAAGGTGGAAGCAAAACATTTCTCCTGCGCTATTTTGGCTTGTTTGTTTTGTCGTATATCAGAGTGTGAATGTCATATTCACTTGTCTGAATGAACTAGGTCAAGAGGAAATGCCACCTTTGGAACAGATTATCCAAATGATGTAGATGTAAAGTCACTTGAATATCATGGACTCTTATGATACTGTCAGCCAATTTCCTGACATATAAATATAATTCTTACCAGTGTAGAAACCCAAATGCAGGGCATTAGAGTGGGCCAGCTGTCCCATGTTTTTTGGAGTTTCCAAGCCTAATTATAGTTTTAAATTTACATTTGAGGACAGATTTGTACCCTTCAGGAGAGAATTCAAGTCTCCATCCAGGGTTTTGACAATGAAGCTAAATTTGTGGATGAAACCAAAGCAGCCTTGATGTGACATTCAGACAATTGCTGTCACTTCCCGTCTCTTTGCTGATCTCTGTTGCAATCAATTTGCTGTTTCCTCTTTCTCACATGTGTCCATTTCCTTGCATTGCGTGAATTTTCACCACACTTTTGAATTTCCCTTTGCATGCTGAATAACTGTTGAAGTGGCTGTTCTCTTTGAAAGCCTAAAAAAATCCAGCAACAGTCCATACACTGTTCTAAACTATCAAAACAGCGTGTGAAGGTCACAATTTGCCTATCACAGTCACGGTTACTGTAATTTGCATCTGTCCTGTTGGACTAAAAATAATAAGAACACATCATGCTCAGTGTTTGGCTCATCCAGAAGGGAGGAGGGGAAGATGTGCTGCAGCAGCAGCAGAGGGAGAGGAACGGACGCAGAAAGACTTAATAGGGAGTAAAGCATCAGGAGGAGGGAGGCACACATGCAGAGCAGTGTGCGTACGTATGTGTTGTTTCTGACAGCGGGGTGGGAGGAGAGGAGAAACAGGAGAAGGAGGAGGAAGGGGTGCTTCCTCTTCAGTCTGGGGCATGAGCTGCTGATGTATCACAGTAGTCCGTAGCAACAGGAAACCTCGGTATAAAAAGCAGCGTCGCAGGGGGAACCCTCCTAAGAGTCTCACAGCCGCAGCATGACCAGGACGGAGCGCCTGAGAGTTTGGACTTAACAAAACAATGCCCAGCCTAATCGTCGAACCACTCAACACACAGCAGTTCATCATGGACAGAGATGACAGGAAGAGAAACAAGAACATGTGAGTCAAACTTTGACTTGATGTGGGAGTTCCAGTAGAAGTTGGTTTAATAGAGTATCTTTTTAAATTTGCACAGCTCATTTTGCTTCGGAAGCTTAAGAGCACATCGAGGAATATTTTGGATATATCTCCTGAAAATAGTCATCTAACTTTGCCTAATCTCATGCTGTCTTCTTCTAATTACTAACATGCCAAACATGCTTAACAGATCCACTTGAAGCTAATTTAACTGCCCTTAATCCTATAGGGATATATATTCATGTATTTCTTATCTCTATGCAGTGGAAAGAACTTTATGTGCCGACTCCAAGGCATGTTCTCACACTCATCAAGCTCTGAGAGGTAAGGGGGACTTATGGAGTGTTTTGCATACATTTCAGTTTTAAAATAGCCAGCCTGCTCCTATCATTTCCATCTATGGCATCATGAAAGGATTCAAATGAACTAGAGACACCATGTTTGCTTTGGCACAGCACACAAGCATGCCAGCAGATCCCATGGTTGGACATTTTTGTACAAATTTGATAAGAACATCTGCTATGTTTTCTTGGTTAGGCTGCTCCTTGTGCCTTTTTTAAGATTTATTTTACCCCAAATTTGGTTCTGGTTGAGTAATCAAACTTGAATTCTCTCTCAGCAGGCTAACTTTAGAAGACACCCAACAATGGTCACAGTCACTGGAACGGCTTCTGGAGTCTAAATGTAGGTTGATTTTCCCCTTGAGGACGATAATACAGCCAAAACAGTGAGTTATGTTTTGAAGCTAGGACTTCAGAGAAGGCTGGAGTTGCAAAGAGTGCAAGAAAACTGTGCTAAAATTAAAATAGTTACTTTGGTCAAATGCACTGGAAGTTCTTCAAAGTATTGAGTCACTACTTTTATTACCTTAGGAAACGGCTGTAAAAATCATCTTTCTTTAATGTGCAATAACATCAAGGTAGAAGTGCCTTTATAAAAGTTAATGCAACAGCTGTTTTTGGATGTAATGTGGAATCAATTTCTTGTTGTGTGCTACTGAACGTGTAGCCGATATCAAACTACTGGCCAGTTTCATGTATTTACAGGAAGCTTGGACATTCTTATTTCGACTTTTAGTGTTCATTTTTTACTCATAAATGGATGCTTTTTAAAATGCACTGAAGGGCAATCCCTCTCCTCAAATCAAGCAAAAGTAAAATTGTTAATCATAAAAACCAATTATTTTCTAGCCCTGTAGAAAAAGCTAAAAAAAAAAAAAAGGCTGAAAAATGAGGCTGTCTTAGCTCAGTGCTCTGTCTCTTTTCCTGCTTCCATCAGATGGACTGGCGACTTTTCGCAACTTCCTCAAATCTGAATACAGCGATGAGAATATTGAGTTTTGGCTCACTTGTGAAGACTATAAGAAGATCAAGTCTTCGTTCAGGATGTCCTCAAGAGCAAAGAAGATTTATGAGCAGTTCGTCAAGGCAGAATCTCCCAAGGAGGTAACTCACAAACCCCTTTGAATTCATTCACAGATGCTTTGTCTTTCTTAGGCTGGCTTCCCACTAGACTATTCTCTATGAAGTTTCTAATGTGGCCTCATTCTAGAGCCCGAAACCACAATTAACAACTCGTTTGTGTAACTTCAAGCAGTAAAGCTAACTCACCGATAACCAACAGTGGAAATGTGATTGGTCTACCCCATATTGGTTGAAAACTAAGCAGGGAAATTTTCAGAGTGCACAGAGAATGCTTGAAGCACACAGGAAAACTATCAGAGTTTCAGAAGAGAGCAGATGTGACCTGAATGGGAGGAGAATGGTTTAAATTAGAGCAAGCAAGCATAGTCTGAGAGCAAGTGGACCTTTTTAGGACAAAGAAAGCAGATCGAAGCAGTAGAGGAATGCTATAAGCAGGGTTGGAGGTAATAAGTAGTTTTATGATATGAAGATTTCTGCTGATACTTGCAACCGATATATAAGCTGTAGATACTGATCGAAAGTATGAATACATTTGTGGAGCTTTAGGCTGGACCAACAGACCTACGCCAGCTCCGTAATTTTCTCTGTGTTTATCCTCATTTCTTCTTATTTCTGATATAAGGACCAGAGGTAAAGGTTTGAACTACATATACATCTTGATATTGCCTAATAATATTGGCATATTGGAAATCAGCAACAAACCAACATTGTGCATCCTTATCTGAAATGCACTCTCAAATAAAGCACCAAGCATAACTACATAGTTTTCAATTTTTAGCTTTAAAAAAACATGGCAGACCACAGACATAAGGCCAAATCCACACATTGGACCATTTAGCCAGACCATGAGACCAAAAACCTGCGCATAATAGGATTTCATTGCAGAGATAATTTTGTCTACTAAAACTATAACAAAAAACACCTTCCTTATTCATGACAGAGACGAGGCTAAGGCTAGCGAAAATTGGAGCTTTGTTGACAAAAACTCTGACCAGTACTTCAGCACTTATGATTGATTATGATTATTCATTGTGACATGTGCTGCTGACCTCTTGGCCATGTCACCCCTGTAAGAGATCTCGATCTCAATGGGTTTTTATCTGGTTAAATAAAGGTTAAATAAATAAATACATAAAAATGTTTTCTGATATTCCTCCATTGTGTGTAGAATCAGTGAATAAAACAAGGAAAGATTGAGTAGAGAGAGTTGAAAATATGTCAGAATTTATTTCAATTAAAGCATTGATAATGCATTGATAATAAGCATTAAGTGTTTTATATTCAGATTAATTTTACAGTAATGCTGATAAAATTAGTTCAAAGAAACTTAAAGTGTAGACTAAAATAGAAGAACATTTATTAACTATAACTGGGCTAAAAAGTTTTCAGTTCCATCAACTAAAACTTGACCAACATTTTTGAGAGTTAAAAAGATGAAAATATAACGAAAACATAAAGTTATTTTAATCCAATAGCTGCCAACACTGTTGCACAGTGGAGATCCTTCAAACAAGAGGTCTCACAGAAATTTGCATGATCAAACACGACTAGAAAAACAAACAGGTGATTCAGTGGCCACCGTTGGCCTGATTGTGGTTTACTTTGCATAAAACTAAAAAGGCTCACTCATGTGATAAGCTTAATTTCACAAGCTGGTTCTTTTTCTTTATTTAACTTGGCTAGGGGCACATTTTTTAAGTTCTGAAGTATGCAACTTCTAGTTAAGTGTACTTCTCAGGAAGCTTGCTCTCATTGGCGATTTTGTGTTTTCTGTTGGAGGTAGCCCAATCTGGGATCATATATAATATACATGATTCCATACTGGGTTGCTCAAGAAGGCTCTGACTCTACTGGGAGCAGTAAAATAATCATTTTGACACTGCACACTTGAGGATTACTGGAAAAATAATCAGTTGGGAAAGTGTGGCGTAGGGTTACATTACCTTGATTATTGAAAGGGGGTCGATTGAGACCAAAACCAGACTTTAAGTCATCTGATGCTGTGGTTCTCAACAGCTGCAATCTTAGAAACCACCACCAACTCCTTAGGGGAAAGTCAGGACCACAGTTTCTGAACATTTTTAACCAATCATGTTTATAGAATGAAAAAAATGGGCAGTTTGAACATCAGTATTCAAAAACCAAGCAACAAAACAAAGAAATAGAAAGAAGAATGTTTTAAAAGCATATTTTGACACAATTTTTTTCACACCTTTGAAAATGACTTTAAAACCCACTTTTGGGTCGCAACCCATCAGTTAGGAACCACTGATCTAGTGTGAAGACATTAATAAATGTTTACATCCTTAAAGTAGGCTGTAAAGTAGGAAAAATCTGGCTGGGAGGCTTCGACTTAATCAGTGGCAGTACAAGAGGATCCCACACAAGGGGACTGTTTAGACAATCAGTTTTGAAAAGCGTAGAACTGGGAAACGTCTCCCTGATTGCTAAATAGGGAAAATTGAGCTCAATAGGGCTAAAGTTGGCCTAATGTTGTCTAATCTGTTCCCAGGTCTACATATGCTTACATCTTTAAATCCTGTTACATCAGATTAAAAATGAAGATACACTGACAGTATAAAGTGCCTGCTCAAATGCTGGATCTCTGATCTCTGGCTCCCAGCTAAAACCCCCTCATTCCAATCTCTCCGTCTCATTCCAGATCAACATCGACTATCACACCCGAGAGCAGATCAAACGAAGCGTCAAGTCTCCCACCCTGCACTGCTTTGACGATGCTCAGAAGATCGTTTATGGGCTGATGGAAAGAGACTCGTACCCGCGGTTCCTCCGCTCGGACATTTATAGAACTCTCCTGGAAAACCTTGCTGCTGATGCTGCGAAGGGTTGAGGAACGCAGTCCCGGGGGGAAAGAGAGAGGACGGACTTAAAAACCATAACTGGAATGTCTGAGCTCCTTCAGGAGGAAAGACTGAACACAAAGAAGGAAGGAGGGCCGAGCCGCGTGCCCCACGGACACAAACAGAGGCCTCGCTTCTCGGACAGCGATCCAGACTATGGAGGATCCCTATACTGAGAAGGTCACATGTGGGGATCGTGGGACAAAAAGAAGAGAACAACACGGACCCTTAAGTGTATGTTTGCACTGGATACATCTGTGGACGCAGGTCCTTTGAACAGTGACTATGAATGAACTAGTGGGGTGACTGACGCCCACGCAGTGGACCTCCTTTGACCTTCTTTGCAGAGGTGTTTCCTGTGCAGATAAAGATAGTGGATGTACAATGCAAAGGTCACACTTGAGTAGCTGTGAGTGTGTGTTTAAGAGAGTAGATGTAGTTTTTAAGTGCTACTGACACAGAATAAGCTGTCGCAACACAAGTGGGCCAATTATCTAATGAAACAAAGCCAACAAATCCATAGTGGACACAGGACTCTAAAGTGATGTGTCATCGTTAGTAAAGAGGCTGAAGAAAGCTCTGCAAAAAGGAATTCTGGGACATTTTGAAAGGAGATTTTTCTTGTTCTTTTTTAATTGGATGGGTGTGGGTTTGTAAAAACTGTGGATTTAAGCTGCCTGAGAGTGATTTTCATGCCAGTGTTTGATATTTTAATCACTTTTAACAAAGAGAAAAAGTAGTTTTTATTTAAAGTAAAAGACAAATGACTATATTTGTAACTGTGCACATATTTTTGTGAGGAAGTGGAACTAAACTCTGCACTACAGCAACTAGAAGTTCCCATTTTTGAATGGCGGTGACGTCTAATTTAACGTCATAGCACAGTGAAGACTGCTGGCCGTTGTCTTAAACTAAACCAAATTCTTCCAGCACTTAAGTTGTGATTTTATGCAATAAACTATTTGAGTGCAATGATTTTAGATGGTAGGATGTGTCACATTACATGGTAGGATGTTAAAACTCCTCATATACCCCCAGAATAAGCCTGCTTCCTAAAGCACTGTGTTTGAATGTATTCTTAGATAGTTAACTTAAACAGTGTATTATTTATTGTTCATTGTCACCATTTGAGTACAAAGTTTGTTGCAGTGTTGAAGTGCTTGTTAGTGATTTCAAAGACATTAAATTATTTAAATTGCTGCTTGGAAAAAATGTGATTTTTTGTCCTAACTTGCACACCCATAGTCTTTAGTTTCACTTACAGTGAAATAGATTATGAAACATGGCATTAGAGAATTAATGCTATGTTTGCATTAAGCTTGTCTGTTGTATGTTCAAGGCTCTATCACATAAGCATGGAAACATGAAGGCTGTGCCAAGATCTGTTAGGCTGAGGAATTATTTTCACTACAGTGCTGCTGTTGGCAAAAGTAAGCACTCAAGTGTATATATATATTATTCACAAATAGAGCTCCAGGTCTTTCAGATTCAGTTTTAGCTTTTAAATAAAGAAACCTGCTTTGCTATCATCTGGGAAAAAAGACATGCAGAAGGAGAGCATTAGTACCGACTTACATGACTATGTTAAAAAAAAAGAAAAGAAAGCTATCATATAATGCTTCTTTTCAGGTCTGCAAATTTGTTTACAAGCTTTACAGGGCAAGGCATAAAAGTATGAACTTACTTCTAGTTATTAATGAAGGAAACTGTGTGTTAAGAGTTTCCTGTTATGCTTTTCTTTTATCACTAAAAAGCATCTGTTGGCTTGAAAGTTAAGTGCCTCGGTGATCTGCTCCGTTTTAGGAAACAGGAAGCTCCCAGAATCAGCCTCTTATGAAATCAGTCAATGAGAGAAGTGAGACTGTCTAAAATGCAACTAGAGTTCATTCATTGTGAGAAGCATTTTTTTTTTAATTTTTAAACTTGTTAACACCATTGAAAATCTTTGTTTAGAGCCAGAATTCTCTTTAATTTTCACCACTGGACATACCAGTTTGCCTTTGGACATTACCCACATGGACAAAATTGTTGGTGCCCTTCCATTAAAGAAAGAAAAACCCACAGTGGTCACTGAAATAACTTGAAACTGACAAAAGTAATAACTCATTAACCCTTTAGGAGCCACAGTTTTTTCAAGAAAATATTCAACTGTGATATGAAGATTCCAAAAGGCTGCAACTTGAAAGTGGTTAGAGATAAAGGCATACTGTAAATGAGAACAATCTTCAGTATGACCCAAAGTTTGTGGTGGGAATAAATTCACTTATGTAATTTGCATATTCTGACGTCACCAAGCGGCCTCCACCATCACTGCTTCTACCACGTCTGCCCCTGCCTCCACGGTGTTTTTTTATTCCTGCTACCTCCTTCAGTATTTGTGTTTTGACCGCCCATGCAACCCCCACCATGTCCCCAGCCCGGCCACGGTGAAGAAAAGCATCGGCTTCGGTATGTGCTGCTGGTGGACACTCATGGCGCATGGAGTCACTGTGGCTCCGGCACACCGGTAGTCTCGGTCTCACCAGACGACTGAACTCAATGTCACAGGGGTGAATATTCCACTATTCCTCCTGGCGTTGTGAGTATTCTCGCTACAATTCGCTGTCTTTTTCTCTTTTATGCACCAACTACAACCACTTCTACCACTTCCTCATCTCCTCGACCGGCGGTGCATCTTTCAAACTCTCTCTCTCCAAAACAGGCCCACAAATGCTGCTGGGATTGAAGTTACTCATGTCCGTTATCTCCTGGTGTAAAGTAGTAACAACATTAGGCACCATATTTGCAGCTACATCCTGTTTGATTCAGCAATGTTGCTTGTCGCAATTTTGTGACTTTGGCGCTTAAAGGGTTAAAATTTAATGAAAATGCACTAATGAAATTCAGACATTGCTTTTGAATTGTGGCTCAACAGAATCATTTTTAAAAACCAAACTGATAAAACTGGCCTGGACTAAATTGATGGTACCCTAATATTTTGTTGCACAACCTTTTGAAGCAATCACTCTAAACAAGCGATTTCTCTAACTCTCAGCACCTGTCCACAGGTATTTTGGCCTGCTCCTCATGAGCAAACTGCTCCAGCTGTTTCAGGTTTGAAGGCTGCCTTCTCCAGACTGCATGCTTCAGCTCCTTACACAGATGTTCAATAGGATTGAGATCAGGGCTCATAGAAGGCCGCTTCAGAATAGTCCAGTATTTTAATATTAGCCACTCTTGGGAGTTTTGGCTCATTATCCTGTTGAAGGAACCATGACCTGTGACTGAGACCAAGATTTCTGACACTGGGCAGCACATTTCATTGTACCCTGTGCCAAATTCAAGACACCCTGTGCCAGATGCAGCAAAGCAGCCCCAGAACATAACCGAGCCTCCTCCCTGTTTCACAGTAGCTACAGTCTTCTTTTCTTTGTTTGCTTTATTTTGGCATCTGTGAACACAGAGCTGATGTGACTTGCCAAAAAGTTCTAGTTTTGTCTCATCTGTCCAAAGGATATTCTCCAAGAAGTTTGGTGGCTTGTTAATATGCAATTTGGCAAATTTCAGCTTGGCTTTTTCATGATTTGCTTTCAACAGTGGAGTCTTTCTTGGCCATCTTCCATTAAGTCCACTTTGGCTGAAACCGCAACAGATGGTGTGTTCTGACACTGATGTGGCGTTCACCTCTAATCTCTTTGAAAGTTGTTCTGGGCTCTTAGGTTACCATTCATATTATCCATCTCTTCATTTTGTCATCAATTTTACTCTTGTAGCCACGTTCAGGACAGTTGGCGACAGCCCCATGGACCTTAAACTTCTGAGTAATATGGTCAACTGTAGTCACAGGAACATCAAGCTGCTTGGAGATGGTCTTATAGCCTTTACCTTTAGCATGCTTGTCTATCATTGTCTTTCAAATCTCCTGGGACAACTGTCTCCTTAGCTTTCTCTGGTCCATGTTCACTGTAGTACACACCATGATACCAAACACCACAGTGACTATTTTTCACCCTTTAAATTGGCAGACTGACTGATTACAAGTTGTTTTCAGATTCAGATTCAAAAACTTTATTGTCTGTCGTGACAGAAAATTGCCTAAGGCGTGGTTCATCATTCAGTCCAACATGCAACCAAAAACACATGACATATAAAACAAGACATTCCTAAAAGGGGTAAAAGTGGCTAATGCAATTAAGTTAAACAGGATAAAAAGATAAACAGATTAACATTTACATCTTTTCTAGGGGTTCCTCCAATTTCGACCTGGCAAGTTTCATTAGTTTGTGTGTTTTTTTTTTTTGTAAATGATTCTTTTGGACCACCATTCAAAAGCAATGTCTGATTTTCATGAGTTCATTTTCATTAAATATGTATCTATTATTACTTGTGTCAGTTTTAAGTTATTGAAGTGACCATTGTGGGTTTTTCTTTATTTGGTGGAAGGGTATCAACAATTTTGTCCACGTGTGTAAAAAAGGTATTCAAAATTCTTCAATATATATTAACCAGTGTTAATTTTGTTGACTAATTATTTTCGTTATAGTTTTCGTTAATAGCCTTTTTCCCCTGACGAAACGAGACAGTAACTAATAAAAAAGTGCATATGGACAAAAACAAAACTAAAATGAAATTAATTGATATTTTAGTTAACAAATAAAAACGAGACAAAAATGTTTGACAGAGATGTCATCCAATCAGATCTAATTTGGTCATGTAGAAAGTAGGGGCAAGTTAGGCATGTATCCAATCACAGCTACTTTGGCTGTGTGGAAAGGTGAGATGAGATACGGGGGAGATCCAATCACAACTGCTTTTGCTGCGTGTTGGTGGGGTAAGCTGGGGAGAGAGCCAATCAGTCGACTAAATTTACTGTAAATTTCGTTGACTAAAACGTTGGGAAATTTCATCAACTAAAACTAGACTAAAACTAAAACAATTTAGATGACTAAATTATTACTAAAACTAAAAGATATTTTTGGCAAAAGACTATAACTAAAACTAAATTAAAAGGTACTGTCAAAATTAACACTGATATTATCCAAAGCAATAAGAATTGTGAAGAATAAGTAACAGACAATTAGTGTCTTTGTTTTGGCCAATATTGGGCATTTACAGTATGCCATTACCTCATATATAATACAGTACATTATGATCCCATAGACTGGAGATGACCCAGATGTAAGGCAACAGTCATACATTTATCTTTCTCACTTATTTCTTTACTCAAAAATGTCTTTTACTCCCAAAATGGTGCATTAGATGCTGTTCCTGCCTTCGTAGGAATGTCTTCTATATGTTTGCCGCTACACTGCCATGTATGGAGGTCAACACGGAAAGAAAGACATGTATGAAAATATGTCATGCACATTTAGTGTTTTTCAGAACCTGAGCATCCTCAAGCCACGTTTTCCTCAGGTACAGCTATGATAAAGCCAACATCTCAAGGCACACCATATTAATTTCCATGGAAAAGCATCCTTGACTTGTGCTACAGTATCTTCAGTTGCTGTATAGCTGTGGTAATATATTGTACAAATTCCCACAGTATGCCTCAATTTGCCTCTGCACATAATTTAGAAATCACTGCCTACAGCATTGGTTTCAGGGTACAATTCTGCAAGATGATTTCTTCACAGTACAATGATCTTGCTTGATTTTTTATAAAATATCAAATGTTTTCATTCCTTGTCCAAGGCATTATACTATTTGACGCTTTTCAGCAGCAGACAGATCCTTTTTCTTTCCCATATTGCTGAAACCTGTGGCCTGATTAATAATGTGGAACATCCTTCTTAAGTAGTTTCCCTTTAATTGGGCTCACCTGGCAAACTAATTATCACATGTGTCTGAGATTGATTTCAGTGATCCAGAGAGCCCTGAGACACAATACCATCCATGAGTTTAAGTGAAAAACAAAAATTGGAATATTTATGACACTAAAATCCAATTTGCATAATAATTTGGAACGCGGTCTACTTTAAAAAGTTGCCTTAAATAAAAATTTTTAACTACTTGCACATGCAAGTTGTAAAAACAACACATAGTGTATTGTTTGCCTTTGTATGTGTGAAATAAGCTTACATTTTAAAACCTGGTTTTCTTCCTATATTTTGTCATTCTGCAGCCAAAAAAAATAACAGACATAATAACCTTTACAGCTTTTAAATATGCTCACAGTTTGACAAGAAACCACGCAAAGGCATATGATATTATACACAGCCTGTGCGTAATACGGCATGCCTCATTAAAAAAGTTCTTAAAATTAAATCACAAGTATTTCATATACTTTTTAATGCAAAGTCATTTTCATGTCAGTGACTCAACATTAACAGTTGACCTGTAGACTGATCATATTATTGACATAGCCTCAGTGACACTTACTTTCCACATTCTAGACAACCAACCTCTAATTTTGCCCAAAAAGGCAAACAAATTGGCACACAAATGCTTTGATTTGTTAATAATTGTGCAACTTTTGTTGATGTTCAAGCACTAAATGAACCTGACTGGACACCGGACACACCAATATAAAAGAGGTGTTAATGTTCAACTCTCTACAAGCAAAAGGGAAAGCCAACAGATTCCCTGAAATAACAACACAAATTCAACAGTGTGATAATATTAATCAAAATAGAATGGTTGTACAGTCCACAGTGAGTCTTTTAGCTTTAATGCTTATATTGATAGTATTGTAGACCTAGTTTTTTGTTCAAGAGTAATCATGTGCTCAAATGTCTAGCCTGGTAATGTGCAGACATGCAGGGAATAAACTACAGAAATGTTTCTTTTTTATGGTATTTTATTGGTATCACAAGGAAATTTTACTGGCTTTGGATGCTTCCAAAGTAATAAAATATCCTTTTGTATTTCCCTCTAGTATATTTTTTATGAGTTTGATCTTTCCATTACGATATTCACTGACTTGGGCAGCCCCATGTGGATCAATGAATTTTATGCTTCTCCACATAAGTTGCCAATTTCATTTTAGTAAGAAGTAAATGGATTGAAATTGACAAGAGGAGACAAGATACAAACACTAAGTGATGATACTATAGCATAGACAAGGTACCAGTGCAGAGCATTTTGGCTACAAAGTTCAGGAAATGTGGGTCACAACACACTTTTGTGTCATTTGGTTTGAGTATACATGTACACAGGAGGAAACCAGAGGAAAGTTATGTAATCAAGGTGTCATCCTTTACATAACCAGCCTTCACAGATAGGAGGAAGATGGCAAAACACCAGCAATGATGAAAAGAGTATAATGAGGACACAGGTGCTGGCAGACTTCCCCTCTTATTCTTTAAAAGTGAAAAACAAAGTCATGGTGATGTTGCCAAACACGTGCTTACTTTATATTTGTAGGTTTTGGCACAAAATATATGCAAATAGGTGTAAACGAGCTCTGCCTTCTGAGTGAACATTTCATAAAATGTAAATAAGAAACCAACTCCAGGGACAAAGTTTTCTTTGTTTTCTGTGGTTTCTTGGGGCTGTCATCCCAGCATTGATTAATACTTC
Source organism: Cheilinus undulatus (assembly GCF_018320785.1). NCBI lineage: Eukaryota > Metazoa > Chordata > Actinopteri > Labriformes > Labridae > Cheilinus > Cheilinus undulatus. The sequence continues at coordinate 7,719,333 of NC_054871.1, read as the reverse complement.
TAGATTAAATATCTGTGTAAACGTTCTGTGAATCACATTATCAGACAATAGCCTCAATCAGAAGTGCACAGTTCAGGGTTTGTCAGATTTGTTGCTTTATAATCAAACTGTACTAAGATGACTTAGGTGTGCTTGCCTGGAACTATGGTGAAAACAGTTTAACATACTTACAGTTTGTTCAGTCAGGAAAATATCACTGCCACACATTTCTCATAATTTTCCTTAAGGTTTCATTCAGATATGTAACACAACTGTTTGGCAGAAGTGGTTTTCCGTCTCCACATAGGCATTAGCCTGGGCCAGTGGCATTATGGCTTCCTGGTGGTCAGTCCAAACATATGTGATTGTGGGACATTCTTCTGATTGCTATCTCTTAAGAGCACTTTAAAGGATTTATCTCAGATTTTTCTTAAATGTCCACTCGGACTTTAAGACTGACTGATTAGATTTGGAAGTCAAATGTCAAAGGTCAGGGCCATTTCACCTAAATTTTATCCTGTGAAGACAATATTTCAAGAAGGCTTTGAAGGGTTTTCCTTAAACCTTCACAAATGATCGCTTTGACTCTAAGGAATACACAGAATTTATTTTGCAGGTAAAATTTTAAACATCAGGTTATTCTACCTGCCTGTATGATTTCCATCCATCCATCCATCCATCCATCCATCCAACATCTTCTTCCGCTTATCTGGGGCCGGGTCGCAGTGGTAGCAGGTTGAGCAAATCAACCCAGGCATCCTTCTCCCCAGCGGCACTTTCCAACTCCTCCTGGGGGATCCCAAGGGGTTCCCAAACCAGACAGGATATATAATCCCTCCAGCACATTCTGGGTCTTCCCTGAAGTCTGTTCCCAGCTGGATGTGCCCAGAAAACCTCCAAAGGGAGGTGCCCTGATCAGATGCCCAAACCACTTCAGCTGGCTCCTTTCAATACTTTCAGTCATTACCCAGAGATCATGACCATAGATGAGGGTTTGGGAGGAAGACTGACTGACTCAGCTCCCTCTTCACCACAAAAATCCAGTACATTGCCCGCTGTACTGCTGGCGCTGCACCGATCCGTCTGTCAATCTTGTGCTCCCTTTTGTCTTCACTCGTGAACATGTCCCAAAGATACCTGAATTCATGTCATGCAGTAATTGGTAAAATGTAGAGGTTATTTAGTATCATGCTTATCCCTTGCTTGTGGATGTGTAATTTGAAAATTTAATTTCTTCAAATTTTGCAGAATGTCCACTCTGACTCAAAGATGAAACTATTTAGATGTAGGAGGTTATTGGTGTTGATGATTTGGCTCCATTTTTATGTAGGAAAATCAAAGGTGGAACACATACAACAGTGGATAGGGTGCTGGATCCCAAACAAAATAGAAGGCAAGGAAAATAGGGTCCACACACCAAGGAGCTGCCATTGTTGACCAAGTGATGTTTTGAGCCAGCAATCTCTTCTTCAGTCTTGTTCAGCTTGCTGGCTCGAAACATCACTGGGTAAGGAGCTCCTTGGTGTGCAGACCTTTTCTCCTTGCCTCATGTTTATCTCTTGCGTGTGAATGCAAGATCTCAAGAAAAATATAAGGGCCTTCTGTAAACTTTGCATGAACGCCCACTTTGACCTAAGGATGAACTGTTCAGATTTTGAAGGTTATTAGCCAAGATAATATGGCCCCATTTTCATCCATGCTTGTGAACACTTAAGAAAAACCTGCAAGAATTAATTCAAATTTTGCATGAATGTCCAGTCTGGCACAGGGATTACATTCAGGAATCTGTAGGTCAAAGGTCATTTGGCCTCATTTTTGATACCTTGCTTGTCTTTGCAATATCTGAAGAACACTTTGAGGGGTTCAAAGTTTTGCTCAGAAGACTTAGGAGGTAAAACATCAAAAATCAAGGTAATTCAGCTTCACATTCTTGTGAATGCTAGATCATCCGAATGATTTCATGGGTTTTCTTAAGGCTGTGCATAACTGTTCACATTTTGGTCACAGGTCATAGCTGAAAGGTAAAGGTCACATGGCATCCCTTTTTTTCCATTGCTTAAGGACATGACATCTGAAAAACTCTTCAAGGGATTTTTTTTTTCATACTTTTCACAAATGCTCACTCTGACTCAAGGATGAACTGTTTAGATTTTTGAGCTCATTGGATAAGATAATTTAGCTTTATGTTGACCCCTTGCTTTTGAATGCAGCAGTGCTAACAAACTTTGAAAGACTTTTGTCAAACTTCTAGTTTTAAGTGCGCTTAAAAGTCAAACCATTCTGTAAGCATTTATAGAAATATTACAAGAATGTGTGGACCTAAGTCTGTACCGAGGTATGTTTTTGCTAAATACTGCAGCTCTAAAAGCAACAAACACATGACAACTGAACTCCTCTCACACAGTAACCTCTGTATACCAGTGGTTATGTAAGTGAGTGCTATGGGAAGTTTCTAGTGTAAGGGGAATGGTGCAAGTAGAACAGAAACTGTGTGCAACTCCATGTTGTGCAGATACCTGGAACAAGTTTCAGCCTTTTCAAGTTAAAAAAGTATTTCCCTCTCTTTGAATCTCTTTCTGTGGAAGCCATAAGAGGACATGCATCCTGAGATTTTTATCTTACTTTATTTCCCTTAAAATAACAAGAAAATATGAGGAGGGTTTTTTCCCCAGAATTTTACTCATTTATCTTTAATACATTTCTTGAGATCTCAACATCCTAAAACCAGGATAGGAATGAGTGGAGATCTTGAGAAAACAGAGAAATTGACCTATCATTGCAGGAATCAAAGTTGAGTAAAATGTATGGATGCATGTCTGCCTCTGGGCTTCTGTATCTTCATAAAAAAAATACCTCCATAAAGAGACATTCTTTGATGATCTCCATGATGATTATCTTTCTAATTCTTGCAGGTCATCGCCAGAGCAATATACTGTTGTATGTTTTGGTCAGTGTTTGTATGTACCTTGGCTCTTACAGTCCTCTGCCTGATCCATGTGAATGCAGCATCAGTACAGACAGATAAGTGAGCTTTCACAGCTGCTTCTCTGCCAAAACTCCCCACTCTGACCTGGAAAACACGTGAGAGGAACCTGCGAAGTTTACAGAATGCACACAGAGATCAGACACAGCTGTCCTTTCTGAGTTTTATCCCACAATTACTGTTATAAACTTTCATCTTCTTTCATTTATTACTACTACTTACCTTTGCTTTCCTTTAACCCTCTAGACCACTGCAGGATTTAAGAATATTTGAGCATTTTTAAAATTATTTTTAAGCGTTATCTTTAAGAGGCTTCAGTATAGAGAGAAATTACAGTCTTAGTTGCCACCCACGTGTTTTATACATTTTTATTTTGTTTCTTGAATTGAAATAAAGTTAATGTTTACCTGGAAGTACTAAATGACGAGAAGAAAATCCTGAGTTACACTTCTACAAAAAGCCTTCCGAGAAAAAACCCCCAGAGAGGAGCAAATAGTGGATTAATGCTGCAAGGCATCCTGCTTTGTCTGTAGATTATAATAGACAATAGCACCAAAGAGACTTCTCCTAATCCTGTTAATCTGAGCCAGACATGCCTGCCTTTAACTAACAGTACCGCCCAGAAAATTGACTGACATTCTGTCATACTAAGATTAACCAGCTAATGTTGGTCAGTTAGTTCTCGCCTATGCTTCCATGATGAAGATAATCGTAATGCACAAAACTGTCTGTAATTTTGTAGACTTAAATCCTAGCAGTGGTGTAAAGGGAAGGATTCCCCTCTGCTCTAGATACACAAGTATGTAAACACAACTGAAGCAAAGTTCTGGCCCTGACTGTTCTGATTGTGGTGATATAAAGTGTCCCTGTGCGATACAAGAGTCAAACGTGACAAAAACATACACTAGATCAACATCTCAGTTTTTTGCAGTCTTTAGTGATGAAAGCATGCATCATTTTAAGAAGATGGAGGATTAAAGGGCTCAGCGCTGCAGCTCCTATGCAGCTATCATTGTTGGTTTCTACTCAAGGTGATGATGACTTAAACATAACTTTTTAATTTTTGGAACTGACATAAAAATAATACCCCTTTTGTACACAAATGGCCAAAGAAAGGAAGGTAAGTTTACACCAGACCAGGCCTAAATAAGTCTGGTCTTAAATTTCAGAAGTCCAGTTTAAGACGTTTTAAGACTTTTTTAAGGATTCAGAGCAACCCTGCTCTCTTTCAAGCATGCCCTGTGCATCTTTACACAGCACACAGCACAATCTCACTTCCTCCATTCATTTTATAGACCAAAACATGACTCATTTCTATATTCACAGGAGAAACCCACACTAATGCGCAGATCACATGTAACGATTTTTTGCGAAATTTCACATCAGTCCAAGTCATTTAAATGGGCGATTGATGATTCAAATTAGAGCCTGCTCCTTCCTCCTCGCTTGCTCACCCCCACTCAACCCCTCCTCTCTCCCTTTTTCTCTCACTAAACCTCAATTTAAACACCAAAGTTTGCTCATTTATTATGTAGATATCAACCATGGAAATATAACAAATGGGTGATTGATGATTCAAATTAGAGCCTGCTCCTTCCTCCTCGCTTGCTCACCCCCACTCAACCCCTCCTCTCTCCCTTTTTCTCTCACTAAACCTCACTTTAAACACCAAAGTTTGCTCATTTATTATGTAGATATCAACCATGGAAATATAACAAATGGGTGATTGATGATTCAAATCGGCGCCTGTTGCTTTATTCTCTCTCGCTCGCTCACCCCGCCCAACCCCTCCCTCTCTCACCAAAACCTCTTTGCAAACACCGTAGTTTGCCGGTGTATTGTGTGGATATCAGATATGGAAAGAAAAAGATAAAGGCAGACGTTTGTAGCCTACTCACAGGTCGTAACAGAGGCTGAATTAAAAAGTTAGTCTTCATCTCTCCAACTTGTCTCAGCGCTATGATGCATGAGCAGGTGCTGTATGAAGCTCTCTGTCAGGATGAATCCAGCAGGATTTTAAAGGAGTGACAGAGACACAGGCTCACAGTACGAAACTATTTGCCACATTCCACGAATTTTCGCAGTGAAGAAAAATAAAAACACATTGGACCCAGTGTGCAAGGTCCGAGCACGTGACATTTTTTCGGATTACAGATCAGACAAAAAAAAAAAAAAAAAAAAAGCATCTGAAAATAACGGACCCAGTCTAGAAAGACCTTAACAAAAATAGATCTGTGATGACTAAATGTGACAAAAAGTAGGTTTAGTTTTCATCAAGATGACTAAAACTAGAGTAAAATGTAATGTAGTTTTCGTCGGATCTGTATTTATTCTGCCTCTCACATGTAGAAAGCAGGGACCCAAGGTTTGACGGTGTAGATTTAGGCAAGAGAATAAATGCTTGGACTAAAAGTAAAGACTAAAATGTGAGGACTTTCTATGGATTAAAACTAGACTAAAATGTTTTTGTCCACTAAAACTAGACAAAAACTAAAAAGGATAGAAATGACTAAAATGTGACAAAAACTGAAAGACATCTCATCTAAAGACTAAAGCTAAAATTGAACATAGCTGCCAAAATTAACAGTAAACAGATCTCATGTTGAGCCATTGCTTGTAGCAACCTTTTGATTGACACACCACTGTACTTTCACAGTCCAGGAATAGGAAACTTAGCAGGCATAAAACCACCAGGCAGTTATTTTAGTTATTATTGTGGGTTGATTTTAAGTGCACAGTTCATCTGGGTGTGTTTTACAGTCTGTATTCACTGTCTCAGTTGCTGTGTTGTACTTCCTTGACATCCTCAATGTTCTGCACATCTTTCTTTAAACACACTTCAGTGTTTTTTGATGCTTCGTTCAAAACAAAGCCTTCAGACGGGTTAATGGTGCAGCTATGTTTTATTGGATACCACAGTCAGGACAAACTCTGCGAGTGGGTGCTGGGAATCACCTCCTGCGTAAGGCCTTCTGCACAGACCTCATGCCTCAGTGGAAACTTGGCTCTGCTCTTCATCCACTTCTAAACAGGCTGCTGCTTACACACAGTCTGCACATCATAATAAACACACGAGGTGAACAAGGCCTTTTCACCCAGCTCTGCTCCAAATGGGTTCAAACTGCGATAATCACAGCGCAGCAGGTGACGCAGATGCATGAAGGCACAGGTCGCCCGGAACATACAGATTCTGTGTCCTGTTCCCCAGCAGAGATGCCCTCTTTACGGGATATGATGATGTTAAACATTGTTCTTAGAATTTGCGCACTAAAATGTCAATCAAACTGAGGCTGATGGGAAATAGAAGATGTTTTTCTTTACTTTATAGGAGGACACAGATTGTTTCCCTAACTACAGCATGCATTCATCATGTGCTGCAATGTTCTCTTCTTTCACCGCCTGTTCCTGACTTAATTTATCTTCCTGCTTTTACACTAAACATTACAACAGACTGTACTCATTGAGTCTTTTAAATCATTAATACTATATCAGATCTATGTTGACTTTTCTGCTTAACTGTCAGCAAGTAGATTGTGCATTTAATACGACAAACATTTTCGCCTTGTATGCAAACAGTGACTGAATGGAGACATGGCCGGCTGCACGTTGCCAAGAGGCAGGAGACGGTTACTCATCTACTCTGCACAGAAAGTAGATGGGCAAGTTTGGCTGTACAACAATCACGCGTCTGATCCGTCTAACATCCTTCTACTTTTGTAAACACTGGAAAGAAACAGAGTGACTATGCATAGTGCCTACAAGGATATGCAGGTGTGTGTGTGTGTGACATGGAGCACGTTTGTGTTTTCTCTTTTAAAGCGGTGGTGAAGAGACAGTAGATAAATAAATTTATGGCAGATCAACATGGAACTTAAACCTTATATTTATTATGATTCACAGATTGGTGTTTATTTGGTTTCTTGTGGGAAAGACAAAATACATAAAGAGATGGAGTAAAGGATTTCACATAATAAAACACGTGATGACATGAGAAGCAGTAATTAGCTGTGTTTGTACATAATTAACATGCACCTGCGCACATGAGAAACATTTTGAGAACCAGGATGTCATGTGTTAATCTTAAATGCCTACAAAATTTTACACCATTATATTTCATAACATGTAACAATAGGCGAAAAGCAAGGGAGATTCCACAGTATTTAACCTGCAGAAGGCAGCGAAGAGTCTGTGGTAGAGATGGGCAATACCAATGTTTTTTAGTTCGATACGATATCAATACTTATGTAATTTTATCAATACTGATACCAATAGTGATACTTTTGAAGAAAGAATAAATTATTGGACGTGCAAACTTTGAAAAGACTCACATTTCAGGCAAATAAAAAGGGGTATGCAGGTCATTCAGAAAATCATTTAGGGAGAAACTTCAGTGAAAATTAAAATGTTTGTGCAAGCAGGTAAAAAATAAAATATAATCAGCACAAACTTGTATATAGAATTAAAATATCTACAACATAAAAATGCCCGATTGCTTTTCTTTTTTTTAAATTCAGATAGAAGGCTACATTAGCCACCTATAGCCACTAGTTTCAAGAAGAAATATAAGAAATAAAAGTCATCAAAGATTTTCATAGAAATATTTATCTTCTTATGTTTCTGCAACTTGGTCTTCATATATTTTTTTGGTGTTAGCATGTGATCTCAGTATTTTTTTTTTTTTAATGTTTTCTTAGAAATCTGAAATTTACTTGGGGACCACACTGAGTGACAAAGACAGCCAAGTTCACATCACAGACTGTAAAATGAATTCATATGCGAGTGAGTGGAGCTGCTGAAATCTGTTACTCATTTATGATTGGTCTCCAAAGTCACATGGGTACAGCAGGATCAGCAAGTACTTTTTGGTCTCCAAAGTCACGTGACACAGACGAGCAGGTGAGGCATTTTTGATTGTTCTTCAAATGAATGTCACACGGAGAAGCAGGAAGGTAATTTTGATTGCTCTTCAAATTAATGTGACACGAGGAGCAGGTAAGGCATGTTTGATTGTTCTCCAAATTCATGTGACACAAACGAGCAGCAAGGCCAAAACAGTCTTGATGAGGCAGGGAGGCACTCGGTGGAGATGCGGTGGTGAGACGTATTTTATTGTACTTATTTGGTACTTTGCTTGAGAGATCAATACCAAGAGTACTTTGTAAATATAGATATACCACTAGTCTGTGGTTTAAGGCCCTGTAACCTTGCAAAGCAGATGAATTTGCCTCCGTGTCTGTTATCAGGCAAATCCATCTTGAGAAGCTCCAATCCAACTCCATACCAATTAGTGTAATTTTAGTTTCATCAGAACTGGACCACATTTCATTCATTTGGACCAAATAAAGAGTAAAATAACACTTAAAGGTTTTCATGATGAAAAAGATGTTACTCTTTTCCAGACCTGCTTCAGGTCTATCCTATGGCTGCTGCTGTGGTAGCCATTAGCTTGGATGTAGCTATAGGAAAGCGGCGGTTTAACTGGAACTGGGCCACATTTTCCTTTGAAACAAGAACTTAGAGTCACGAATTTTACTGATGAGATTTTCCTACAATCACCTCCAGAGAATTTCAAAAAAAGTTCTACCCTTCCCAAACTCTTTCTGTGGGGGCTTTCCTGAAGAAAGTGAAATATATCTGTGCAGTATATATATGGCCCAATCTATCTAGCATTACAAGTTAAACCCTGTGCCAACCAACAAATATTTTATCCTTTTTTTTGTCCTGTGTCCACAGCCTGAGTTCCAGAAGGCTTTTGAATGACATTTATTTTGTTAGTGTACCAAAGTTAACTGCTGCTTCCCTCAGTAGTGATCATATGGTCTGTTATGCTTAAGATATTGCCCTTTAATTAAGGATATATGACCAAGACCACAATGCAAATCAATGCTGTCAAGCCTTCTCCACACAGAGATGAAAACAATTTTTTTTTAAAGTCAGAAGTTTTAAGAAATGTCTGCATAAGCAGGAAACCCTTCAAATGACTGAAAACGCTATAGTTTACATGGCAGGTATGTTAATGGTGCTCAAACTCTGCCACAGAAATACACCAAAAACAGAGAAGACTGTTAAGCAAACGCACCCAAAACTTCTCTCTCACTTTCCCCCCTGTGGTGGATCTAAGAACATCATCATCATCACCATCATCAACGATGTAACACTAGTGGCATATGCTGCTCTCCATGACCATCTGTTACTTGTAGTGGCGGAGCAGGCGCTGGAAGAGCCATAATAAGCTTCCTAGCTTCTGCTGCATGAACACAGTCATGTCATCTGCAAATCATTGATGCCATTGTTGGCAGGGTAAGCACATTTGGGGACACAAGGGTGGCATATACAAAGTCAGTGGTTTGTGTAGAAGGACGTGAACAAATGTAGAGAAAACAGAAACCAAGGCACTTTAATTTACAAGAAAAGCATTTTCATTAGGCAGGCATGTTCATTAGTTAGAGCATGATTTAAAACAGCGTTTCTCAACTGGTGGGTTAGGACCCAAAAGTGGGTCGCGGAGCTGTGTCAGTGGTTCTTGAATTGGTGCCTGGAAAAATGTGTCAAAATTTTGATCTATGGAAGTTTTACATGGACATACATCCAGACATTAAATTTCACTAAGATTTCCAGTAAAATTGATCACTTTTTTTCAAAGTTTTCAACATATTTATCTCATTCAGTAATGAGAAAAAAAAGTTTGTTTTTCCCAAGATAACAGTAATCCCTCAAGAAATGACCTCAATCTTCATGCTGTCTTTAGAAAACGGAATAGAATAAAATGTAAGCTTGGATTTCCATCTGTAAAGATGCTCCTCTCCAACACTTTGTGTCTGCATTTGAAGAGTTTTGATTATTTGGGTCATAATTTCTCATGACCACTTCTTACCAGCTTTATAGTTGACTTCTGCCTCCCTCACTTCCTCAGTAGTGAAACCAATCTGTGTAAAAAAAAAAAAAAAATTAATGTCTTTGCAGTGGTAGCAGCTGTAAACCTAGAAATTTGCCCCACGACAAGAAAAGCCACATCAGCCTCTTGACCACCATTGTTGTTGACAAAGCCATGATAAATGAAGCTGAGTAAATGTTGGAATATAATTTACCACTTGGGTAACTAAACACCAAAAGTGCTTCTCTAGCTCCTCTTAGTATTTTATGGCATTCATCAGATGTGAATTGGATGAAAAAAAAAATGAAATGCTTTAATTACAGGGTAAACTCAGTGATATACTTTATATCACTGATATATATATTTATATATATATATATTTTTTTTTTTTTTTTTTTTTTGTGGAATTTCTATGACTTTTGTTTAACTAAGGAATTGATCTTTCTATATTTTTTATATCCAAAATCTATTACAATTCAAATAAAGTCTTTTTTGTGTGTTTGTTTTTTAGAAACAGTCACTTTCCCAGCTGATTAGGTCTAATCAATCACATATCAGTCTCCCTTATTTGTCACACAGCTCTTATTTGACCTCTTTCTTGAAGAAAACAAACATAACTTTTAAGTAGCAGCAGCTAATCAAACATAACCAGCTAAAAACAAGTTATTCAGTCCTCACAGTCTATGCTAGCTGCTCTTTAACAGTTAAATGCCAGATGATCCTCTTCAAGCACAAGCAGAGCATTATTATGAGGAGTTATTTATCATTTATTCACCCAGGGCTGTCAGCTTAGAAGTAACGTCCAATCATGTGCATACAGGTGTTCAGCCTTGATATCATCTTAGTCCCCCCTATCTGATGATCCTCATGCCAGCACTCTGGCTCCCTCTGACCTCCTCCTTTACCGCTGAGGCTTCTGGTCATGTTGACTTTAATAAGATCGTCTGTCCGTGCATGTGTTTGTTGACGGGGGATCAGTTCCCCTGGCAGCAGCGGGTTCTTTGAGCTCCCTCAAAGCTTTTTCCGTTAAATCTAACTGTATCTCACCATCTTTGCTATAAATGGGCAATTCTTGACTGAAGTGAGGCTCACGGCCTGGACTACTGTAGAGATCCATTTGGAGCAGGAATTAAGGAGAATATTGTCAAGATGCTGTCAAAACAACTTAATTTATACATCAAAAATCAGTCCGTTTTTAAGCAAATGTAACTTAGATTCATGCCTGTGTATCAGACATTTAAAATCACCTCTCTGTGAAATGTCCTTTTCCATTAACTTGTGTTAATATGAGAAAAATTTAAAGCATTACACTCATCACATCTTTTTTTAAACACCCTTCAGAGATAAGAGGATATGGCATCATCATATTTGTGCCGGCCTGTCATTTGTACATGCCATCGTGACGGCGTGGCGCGTCCCTCAAACACGCCCTGATGAGTAATTCTTTAAACATGAACAGAACTGCAGGAGTGTTGCTAAGTCACACTGAATCAGCAATACATCACATTTAAGATTTATATGTCGACTGTGAAATAGGTGCACAGAGGAAGAATACAGGCTGAAAATGCCCTGAGAACATCTGGATACCATTACACTGCTCCTGTGTAGGGATGGGTAATATGGACCAAAAACAACCATACCAAAATATTGTTTAGCTGAATAAAAATATAAAATATATACCTCATTTGGTATATTTTTCCTGTAAAGTAAAACAGTTTTCATAGCAGAATAATACACTTTGGTATGACCCTAGTACAAATCAAACAATACTGAAACCTGTTCAATGACATGGCAACAGAAGTAGTACAAACTCCCATCACTGGGTAATTTACTGTTTTTAATTATCAAAAAAAAATCGAAGGCAAACTCCTATATACTGTCTACATTTCCAAAATATGTTGGCAACTTTTGGAAGAGTGGGTAGAACTGGTGGGTCTTACCTCTTTTCAAAATGCTGCCTTTCTCTTTTTATTAAAAATCATGTCTGAAGATCATTAACTCTCTGTGTATTTCAACACCACTGATCATTAAATAATGTTGATTTATGAATTTTTAAACGTGGTGTTTAAAGTAAAGAACATTTAATCATCATTTAATCATTTAATGGAAATGTTGCCAACGTATTTGAGCAATTTAGACAGTGTGCCCTATCTTTCAGTTAACAAATACTTATCGTCAACATACTTTTTAACCACTAATCCTTCAAATGAGAACACTTCATTATGTTGAACGTAAGGTATTTGACAGTACAGAAAATTTTGACAATGCCAGTAAATTGAATGGAAATGTTGCTGACATATTTGTGCAATTTAGAAATTCCTCTTTCTCTTTTGGTTTCATAGTTTACAGAAGAGCATTAAATTTTGGACTATCTGATACCCAAAAGGCTCAAGAAAATCTGGATTTTTGCACCTAAAACACATGGTATTGTAGATTATAGAAAAATTGTCACCCGTAATGTATGCAAATGTTGCACATGTTGAGCAATTAAGGTGCAGTCTCTCTCTCTAAATTAGAAATATGACTGATCATTCCATTTCTGATCTACTTTGATTCCACTGATCGTTTAATAATATAGATTTTAGTTTTAAAACACTTCAAGAGTCAAACTTTCGACTGTTTAAATATTGAAAATGTTGCCAACATGTTTGTGCAATTTAGAAAGTTCTGTCTTTCATTTGGTTGAAGATAAAAACCAAATATCATTTGGTTTATGTTCTTTTTGGTACCATCAATAGTCAAAATAATGGAGATTTTATTTCGATAGTCATAGTTTTAAGACTATAATACATGTTGCCAACATATTTGTGCAATTTAGACAGTATTTTTTCTTGATTAAATATATACCATATAAACCTATATGTCATGAAGTTTCTCTGCTTTTTCCATACAAAATGTCATTAAAATAATGGAGATTTTATCATTTGGAAACACATGGTATTTAATAAAGGAGATATGACTTTCTCAGGACAACACAAAGTGTCGCCAATATTTTTGTGCAACTGAGACAGTGCTTTCTTTTTCTCTTTCATTTAAAAGTTAATATCATTACAATTCTGTACATTTCTGACTTAATATATGGAAATGTTGCCAATGCATTTGTGCAATTAGATATTACACCCTGACTTAGTTAAAAATCATGACTAAACCACTAAGTGTCTGTACTTTAAGGAGCAAAGATTATAAAAAAAAATAATGGAGATTTTATCAATTTGGCAAATACAGTATTTAAAAGGGGAAAAAAAAGTTTTAAATATAGTGACAATGCAGCGGGTTGCCAATGTTTTTGTGCAATTATGTCAGTGTTTTTCCTCTTTTGGTTGAAAATGTGACTTTATGTCATTAATTTCCTATACTTTTTGCTGCCACCAATCCTGTAGATTTTATATTTCATACACATGGTGTTTAAGAGTTAAGAAAATTTTGATTATGTTAATATACAGAAATGTTGCCAATGTCTTTGAGCAATTTCATCAGTGTGAAAGGGTTTTTGCCTGCAATTAGGCCTCCTTTTTTATTGCTGTGCTATCAGACTGGTATCCACATTCTTTGATTCTTGTTCAAACTATCCTAAATCGAATTGAAATTCCCTTTTAGGCTTATCATTTCAGATAGATTATCTTGTTGTTAACATATTACTGCTGGGTTAAGCAAATGTAAAAAAAAGGAAAGAAAAACACTGAAGAAAGAAGAGAACAGTTCCATCATTCTCTGACAGAACTTTATTTTAGGAATAAGAGTCTGCTGTTTACGTCAGATCTTGACCTTACAAATGGAAGCCCACAGGATACAGAGGAGGGGGAGTGTTTATGCAGTGACAGCCTATCGTTGCCTCAGGCCTCTGAGAGTCAGACAAGGGCAAGTCACTGTTTACACAACCAGAGCCAATCACATTATAGACCTGTCATCGCAGGCCCCGCCTCCCGCCTGCTACGCTGCAGGTTGTGGCAGGAGAGAAGCTATAAAGTTGTCTGACAAGCCAAGAGGGAGACAGAACGAGGAGATAGGAACATGAGAGAGAGTCCTGCTGGACTGATTTCATCCCAAAACATGGCATTCACCGACTGCATGAAAACGACTGACATGTGCACCGAGAAGAAGGGGATCAAGTGAGTTAATTTCTCTTTCATGAGGATGTTTGATATTATGGTGACCTTTTAAAAGAAATTACTCACAGTTATGGTTCTATAAAAGTCTAATGAGAGATTTTTTTTTTTTTTCGTTATTTTACAGGAGGAGGAATTGGAGAAACAGGATAGGATTTCTGCTGAAGACAAACTCATCCCAGTCGATACTGCATATAATGAAAAACAGATCCTACAGGTAAGCCCCTTTAAAACACAATGTATTATTGTTATGCATAACTTTCTCTGCTTTTAACTTTTTATTAATTTATTTTAGAGTTAAACTTAATTATTCGAATTAAATTCAACTTTAATGCCCTCTGCAAAAATGCTGTAACTGGGTTAGGAACTATGGATCAAATGTCAGTAATCAATGCTTTCTTTAAACTAGTAGTATTTCAAGTTGCTGTAATGAGAATCAATTTGCAATGTAAGAGGAGGAAGAGGGACGTTTTCCTTTTAAAACATGAAACTATGAAGCACTTCAGCTTACCTAAAATCCATCCCACAGCTTATCTTCTCAGTGGTGTGTATTACAAGCACTGGCACATTTACAATGAGATAAAAGTAGGCAATTTCCTGGGGTCTTGTGCTCCAGGGGCCTCATTAAATCATTATAGGTGTGCATAAAATATCAGTTAGACATCAAAAATTACTCTTAATTTTGAAGATTTGTATTTTTGATATAAATAAGGTGCAAAGAGAGAATACACCTGTAATTAAATAGATTTTATTACCAAAAAAGGGAGTCTCTAGGAAAACCCCTGGCCCTAAAAGCAAAATCCAAGCACCTCAAAAGCCTTTATGTCTTCATATTTGCAAATTATAGCAAGGTGGATGTTTTTCTGGCTTTGAAACAATGAATTTGTGGATTCTTGGGCGGTAAAATGGCATACAATAAATGAAAATGTTAAATTTTTGAAAGGCAAAGGGACACTGCAGCAATAGTGAGCATATTTTCTTTTATTTTTATAAATAACACCTGTCCTAGAGACATGCTAGAATATGTAGATGTGGTCGGTTTGAGTTATGATACTGTCCTAAGAGCTGGTGATTAAGAACTGTTATGTTCTTTTTAAAATTTCACTACTTTGCATCTCAAGGCATTTTTGTCTCTTGTTCTGCTTCTTGAACTGTCCTAAACTAAGGTGAATTGACTTCCTGGTTGGATAGAGAGCTGCTTTGAATTTAAAGAGGAAATAAACACCTTTGGATAAATGAAGATTAGGGCGTGAGCTTTACCACAGAAAAAAGAACTTGTTATGGATTAAGAAGGAAGTAAAAGAACACTGATAAGAGAAATGCTAAATAAACACACATGCAAATGAGCTGTCTGTGAGTTTTCAAGGTGACATGAGACATGAAGGAGCAATGGTTGACTTATTTAAATCACTGTGGCTGAAGGAAGACGTTAAGGTAACCTAACCAAAGTTTGTAAAAGCATGGCATCAATCATGGGTGGAAAAAATAATTGCTTTTATAAAGGACCATAATTGCATCGCAATTAATGCATTAATGCCTATAGCCCTAGTGTTTATATGCCAGTACTGAGTACGTAGTTCTCTGACTTTGTTACCCAAAAAGAGATGCTTTAAAATATTTTTTTCACTGGCTCTGGTTTCTTTCAGCTACAGTAATTGTAGAGGAGCCTCATATTGGTCCCCCAAATCACCCCTGCTTGGCAGGATAAAACTTTATAAGATCATTCTGACTTAAAAGAACTTGAAATTTTTGCAGAGAAAGGGAAGAACATCCATGAAGACCATGCTAGTCCACTAAAAACCTGAACAAATTGGAAAGTAAATCATGATTTTTTAAACTCTAAAATGTGATCAATGACATTTATTTGGTTTGGTTTTGTGAGAATGATCCACCAGCTATGCACATTTTCTTTATTAGGCCCTCTTTTAGAAAAAAAACTTGTATATTATTTGGGTATATATATTGCTTCATGACTACACAGGATGCTGGTTTTCAAAAAAATGCTTTGAGGAGATTTTTTTTACAAGAAATTAATGACAGAATTTATTATCTGCAAAGCAGTTTGAAACTTTGTGGACAATTCTATAAAAATATAATGGAACTTTTAAGTCCAAAGACTTTAAAGTGAGGATATAGCTGAGCTTTTTTATTGGTTTTTATTGGCTGGAGTAAGACTTTAAAGTCTTACTCCAGCCTTGCATTTCAAACACGTCCTTAGCTCTACTGTCCTTATCTCTAATGGGATCTCTGTTCTCTTCCCTCAGGCCGACAGCTGATGACGTGAGCCAATGGGCGCAGTCACTTGACACATTACTCAGTCATAAATGTAAGTCTCAATCACCGCTCTATTTGGTGCACGATTACATAAAAGAGCCTCAAAGGTCGCACGGTTACTGTGTGCTGAGTCTAGTCAGTTTATTGGCCTCAGTAAAACAAAGGCTTTAATGGCTCCGCACTCACTTTATCTTTCATTAATGGACAAACAGTTGCTGACGTTGTCTTTCAACTCTTCTCCCTCTCCTTTTGTCCTCGTCCTCTTAAAGATGGGAAGACTGCTTTCTGTATCTTCCTGAAGTCTGAGTTCTGCGAGGAGAACATTGAGTTTTGGACGGCGTGTGAAGATTACAAGACCCAGACGTCGCAGAAAGAGCTGGTGTCCAAGGCACACAGCATTTACGAGCAGTTCATCAAAAGTGAAGCTCCGAAAGAGGTAACAGCAGACAGATTCTGTGAAACATTTGGACATGAAGACACAAAATTTGCATTTACTAGTTTAAAAATGGATGGCCAAATGCCAGTGAATGTAAACAAATATTGGCCTACTTACAGAGGAAGGAATCAATAACTAACCGGTATTTTTAGGACAGAATGAGTAGCTAACTGATAAAAATTGGCATATTTACAAGGCATCGAATGAGTTCATATCTTAATAGCCAGTGATTAACGAGGGAACAAATAAGTATTGAACTAGTGGTTAACCTACACTAAAACTGGCACAGTTAAACATATAAAATGAGAAAGTTACTGGTAGTTCAACAGGGATAGCAGTTAACCTACTCTGAAATTAGCCCTGTTACAAGGTATAAGAGGTGATAGTATCAGGTAGTTAACCAGGTAAAGAATGGATAACAGAATGTTATCCAATTAACTGGAACATTAGCAAAGTTTTCAAGTATCACATGTATCATTAATTATGAATAAACCAGGGACAAATGAGTGGTAGTTATTAGCACTACGTTTGGTAAAACTTTTAGGTATCTGCTTACTTAGTAATTGGTTGCAAACCACGGGAAGAATGTGCAACTAACTAGCAGTTAACCAGGGACAGAACGTGTTACTAACCGGTAGTAGTTGGTATTTTTTTCCCTGGTTAGTGGTTTGTTACTTATTTCCTAAGAATTATTCTACTTTTCATGTTAAGTGTTACAATGGGCCTTTTTGATTGGTTTTGTCTTATTCATTTTATTCAGAATTGATGTACCTGTAAGTTTAATTCAAAAATTGTTGCCAAAAGCTCATAAAGTCTGCTTTTTGTTCACAGATAAACCTGGATTACCACACCAGAAACGCCATCACCCAGAGCCTCGCTGAGCCCACTGTGACATGTTTCCTGGCAGCTCAGAGGAAAGTCTACAGCCTGATGGAGAACAACTCGTACCCCAGGTTTATCCACTCTGACCTCTACAGAGAACTGTGCGAAGCTGCCAGGGGAGAGGGCAAACTCATTAAATCCTAGTCAAACTAGACAGCCGGTCCTGAAGTCATTTGTTTACCGCTGTGACTCTGTGAATAGACCACTGATCATGCTCATCCCAGGCACTGCCGCGGGATAACAGACTCAAATGCAAATCCTGAGCATAAACATTATGGGCGTGTGTGGAAAATGCAAAACCGAGGCCATTTTTATTCCATCCTCCTGGGACATTTCAACAACAGGAGTTATGGTGATTAGGCTTGATGCTTTCTGCTGCTGCAGGCTGTACACTGCGCAATGCCAACAGACGGGATTAAGAATACATCTTCTTCACTGGGACATTACCTGCTCTTTCTTTAATGTTTGCAATGATGCAATGATGATGAAAACCCACTCCAGGAAACCTATGATTCATTATCTTTTATACAGTACTGTCTGACTTTATCTCTGCTAATATCCACTCTGCACCAATAGCTTAGACACTTCCTCTGTGACCCTAATATGTTCATCTGATGGATTTGCATGTTTACATATGAAGTGCAATTTTTATTTATATAATCATATTCATTATTTCTACCAAAGATTGTATGCAGCTTTCAACAGCTGTGAGAATGTTATGTGTTGTAAATATTGTGACTTTGAACATGCAGAATGTAAATTAAAGTTTTGGGCAGCTGGACTGCTCATGGAATAAAAGTGATTTTTTAAAAGTCTGTGATGCATTCCTTTTTTATCCAGTGTGACACTTTCGCCACCTTGAAACATGAACGCTCATTGTTAAAGCTCCAGTGAGGGTTTTTTGCTTTGTTTTGGCGACCGCTGTGTACAAGGCAGTACCTCCTATCGCTTTAATAATGTGTCCTCTACATGTCTAAGTAGTTTTCAAAGACACAACATCCCATTCAGCTTTCTTTAAACAGTCAAAGAGATCACTTTCTCTGTGACCATTTGCTGTTGAAAATAAAAGCAAAAGCATGTCTGTGGCAGTGAGTAGTTGTTTTTGAGTCTGGCACCTGCCCCGCTGCAGGGGTTTTAGGCAGTGAAAATAACTATTTTGGGGAGCAGATGGCCTTTTGCATTGGTTTCTAACCTGGGAGGCATCAGAGATCTCACGAGGGCATGATGCTTTGTCTGCTCTGATGTTGTCAAAAGATTCCACATATTTTTATGATTAGAAACAATGGATTTTTAATACATCGTTCTCATGACAAGTGTGCAAAATCTTGTTTTGTTGGGTTTTTATCAATAAACAACTAAAACTTATCCTTATTTTCTTCCCATGGGATCCTGAGGAGACTTGGCTTTTTCTAATCAGGGCTGCCCTTAAGGGAGGAAAAGAGAGAAAGCTATCAAACAGCTGCAAACGGGGGCCAGTGTTAACATTGTTAACCCAAAATACAAGCTATGCAAAACATATTTGCAACCATAAAAATATTAGCTCAGTTTGAATTTGATGGCAGCAACACATCCCAAAAAAGTAGGGACAGGGCCATGTTGACTATTGTGTAGCATTCCCTCCTCTGTTAGCAACAGTCTTTAAATGTATGGGAACTGAGTTAAACAGGTGCTGGGAGTTTTAGGAGAGGAACGTTGTCCCATTCTAGCTGCTTAACAGTCCTGGGTCTTCTTTTATGGAGTTTACATTGTGTGATGCGCAAAATGTTTCCCATTGATGAAAGGTATGGACTTGAAATATGCAAGGCCTTCCCTTAAAGAGATGACATCTGGATGGGAGAATATGTTGCTTCTGTTTTTGCTATATAATTTGCAGCTGTCCAGGTGTGTAAGCTGCACTAATGCAACCCCATACTATCAGACATGATGGCACTAATAACAAGCCGGGTTTTCTCTCTCTTATCAAGTCAACAGGACATGACGTCTGTGGTTTCCAAAATGAATTTCAAACTTTGATTCAACTGACCACAGAACAGTTTTCCATTTTGCCTCAGTCCATTTTAAATGAGCTTTGGCCCAGAGATGATGGTCATTTCTAGCTAATGTTCACATATGGCATCCTCTTTGCATTATACAGCTGTAACGGTCATTTGTGGATAGCATGGCGAACTGTGTTGATAGACAATGATTTCTGGAAGTGTTCCTGAGCCCATGCAGGAATTCATGCCTAAAATGCTCCTTTTATACCCAATCATGTGTTATGTAATCTTAGATTTTTAAGAAACTGGATGACTTTTTTCCCCACAAAAACCCAGTGAAAATTCACCCTGCCCGTTTAGGCAAACTTGGTGTACCTGAGGTGGCTGCTCCCAGCTGAGAGCTGTTGGTAATCAGCAGGGCTGGGAGGCTATATAGGGAACAGGCTGCTGCTCAGTTCGGTTGGGTTGTGAGTGTGTGAGGGTCAACACCATCAGTTGGCTCTCTCTTTGGGTTTGAATTTAAGGAAAAAGAGATAATTTTGTTTCAGGGCTTTTTGTTTGTGTGTGAGGGGGAAAATCAAAAGACATCTTTGTGTTTCTAATTTTTTTGTTGACAAGGCCAGAAGAGGTTTTCTTTGCATCCTCTTCAGCATACTTTCAGCATGAATGACAAGTTTATCAGTAACAACTGACGTTTCACAAGTCTTTCTCAAGAACACAGCACATGCACGAACACAACCATGAAATATGCAAACCATGTCGTTCACAGGAACCACCAGAGTCAATGAGGTTTAACTTTCCTCATAGTCGTTTGAGTCGGTATGTGCTTTGAAAATTTCTTGCAGATATGAAGATTCACGATCCCAAGAGGACTGAGTCAAGGTGTTATGATAATGATGATACATTTTATTTACTAAACACTTTTCAACCACCCAAAGATGCTGGAAAGCAACATTACACACAGGTCAAAACCTCAAATCACATATCAAAAGCATGTTTATAAAAGGTGAGGCTTGAGCAGGGGTTCAAAACATGTCAGTGCAGTCTTGAATATGGTATGTAGGAGGGACTGAGTCCCAGAGTGACAGGGGGTTGCTGGTGAGAAGGTTCTGCCCCCACCATGTTGAGTGCTTGGTGTTGAATGGTGGAGAAATGAGGTTTGCGTTGAAAGAACAGAGGCTACAGGTAGGAAACGTGACGCTGTGGTAAGAGGGAGTCTGGTGATGACGGGTTTTGTGTGTGAGGAGATGGATTTAAAACTGGATGCGGTATGGGACAGGAAGCTAGTGGAGATTTTGCAGGACAGGGGTAATGTGGTCACATGAGTGGGTGTGGGTGAGGAGGCGTACAGTAGAGTCCTCAATATACACAAATCTCTTTTTTTGCTTCTATTTTGTAAACCTTTGCTATTACATTTGATTTATCTATATATTTGTAAGTGCTGTATAAATAAAGTTTTATTATTGAATTCAGGTGTTTCAATCAGACCCTTTGCCACAGATGTATAAAATCAAGCACCTAGCCGTGTAGTCTCCATTTGCAAATATTTGTGATACAAAATGGAGTGAAATACTTTTAGTGTTTATAGTTCAATAAGGAGTCTGGAAGAGGTGCTGTAAGGGATGTGATATCTGTTTTTGGGCATAACTTTGAACCTTTTTAACCATTAAATTGTCTGTATCAGGGGTTCTCAATGTTGGGGTTGGGACCCTATTTGGGGTCGCGAGACACTGAAATGGGGTCTCCAGATGGCTTAAAAAAACTAAGAAAATTTTTAAATTACACTGTTGCCACTTTACACCAATTTTGCCAAATTTGAACCTGTTTTCATCACTTTTTCCCACCAATTTTATCAATTTTAACATGTCTTTGCAACTTAAAACCCATTCTTTGCCCATTTTAAACCCTTCCCACCACTATTTTTCTGCCTAATTGTGCCACTTCGAACCCAAATCTTGCAACTCTGCCTATGTTGGCTCTGTTGGCACATTGTCACTATGAACCCCTTTTACCACTTTTTAAGCCTCATTTCACAATTTGATATGCCTAATTTTGCCAGTTTCTGACTTTTTCTGCATCAACCAAGCCTTTTTTTGCCAATTTATATCAATTTTCATCCCATTTCACCAAATTTCCACCTATTTTTGCCACTTTAACACCATTTCAGCCAATTTTGAATCCCCTTTTACCACTTAATATGCCAATGTTTGCCAGTTTAACCCATTTTGTTATTTTTTTGGCAATTTCTAAACAATTTCTGCTACTTTTAAAATCCAATTTCACCACCTTTCCCACCATTTCTTGCCATTATTAACCCATTTAGCTTTTTTTTTAATGTATTTTAATTCTGTTTTCAACAAAAGAATTTACATTTTTTAAAGAGGGCTACTTACGACACAAATGAATAGAAATTTTTTTCTTGATTAAGAGTGATTATTATTCAGGTTAAATATAAAACACCAAAGCTTAACTTGACAATGGACCATGATTTTGCTGGCAGGGCCCCAGAAATCTCTCCCATTTCCCCCACTAATTCTTGAATGTGCATGGCTGTGTTCAACCATCTTCAGGTACAGTGGGGGTCCCCGGTCTCTGGCACCTTTTATTGTGGGGGTCACAGGCTGAAAAGGTTGAGAACCCCTGGTCTACATTACAGCTCAAGTTAAAAATGCTGGAATGACCATTTGCTAAAAGCTGCATTTGCTCATGATTCTAGCACCAGAGAAGCACAACACAGACACGCTAATACCTGTCAGTTGATAAGGTTAATATGTGAGCACGCATTTCTTGCATAACAACTTGCAGAAAAGTAGCAACATCATTTATATGGATCAGTACTTGGGCAGGTTAGGCACAGAAACCCTGCATACACCTGTTTTTTATGGTTCAAGCTCACTGTCACATGGGAGGTGGAGGGGTCTTAGGAGACAGGGGAGGATGTAATAAAAGATGGCACAGAAATGGCAAACATGGCATTATTTTAAGAGGTTTTAGCCTCCATATGACTATGAAATGTAATTAGACATATTCACCATTAAAGTAAATAACTAGTGAGTAACTAGTTGTGTTTCTATCACAACAGCTGTGAGGTCATTCACATACTGCAGGATGCTGGTTTATCTGAAATGTCTAGACACATAAACATACAGTAGTCTGTGAATGAAATATTTTTAGAAACATTGTCTGGATGTTTAAGCTGCAAAACAAAAACAACATTCCTCCATTTAGAACATTTCATTCCTCTTTGTGCAGCTGATGGGGGGCCACGTCACTGAGCCACCTTCCTGTACTCTAACAATGTTTAAAGTTGTAAGTGTAGAAGAAGAGAACACTGTCTGACTGACAGCAGAGAGTCCTCCTCCCTCTGCTCTCTGATACCGAAGCCGTTTCCAGCCGTGAACTCACAGTAGAGGCTGACAGAGTCCAGACCCCCGGACGTGGCTCCTGACAGGCTGACAGCTCAGACCTGTGGCCTGCTGTCTCAGTGTAATGAGATCATCTTTTACACCCACTGCCTTTTCACAGCCATATGCCCTGCTTTCCCACAGGTTAGAGGAGCATGGGACTCCAGAGTTAATGGTCTGAGCCCAGACAGTTAGCGTACTAAAAAAAGAGTACGTTATTGAATAACCTCATAACCCTGTTTCACTTCTACAGACAGCAGCATCACTCGATGTCTACTTTTCTATAACGTAATCCTGAAACCAACAGAAACTAGTACTCAGGCCTCTGCATGACCTACAAAAGCAAAGAACATCAGTTAGCAGATTATTATTATCTACATAGTCATTTTTAAAAGCTGCTAAATTCCAATGAAGTCAGGCAGCACGCAAAGCTTTGTTTACATTCTCTCTGCTGCACATGCATGAAGACAACAGGAAAAAACAAAGATAAGACAGAGAGCTTTATGCACACGAGCTGTTGTTTCGTGTGATGTCCCGATGGGAACTTTGTTGTGTTTTCAACTGTCTGCATGCTGTCGCTAATCATTTGCATTGTATGATTTTACATCTTCAGACCAAAGAGTCACAGATGTTAAATAAGCTTAGCGAACTCCAGCTCAGCAGTTGTGTTGTGCATGGCCCCAGCCAAACAAACTGTCCTCAACATTGTATCCAGGTTATTTTAAGCCACATTGACATCCACATTTAAGCGACAATATGTAGAATTTTTTTGAACTGTAATGCCTGTATTTTAGGGCTTTTTTGGGGCATATGTTCAAAATTTGTTATAATGATTTATCTAAAAAATTTGGTAGTTAATCTGGACCAAATGCATCCTTATACCGCTGTTTAAAATTCTTTATTTTGTGTTCAAAATGGTTTTTGTGTCTTTTAGGATTTACTGTAAAAAAAACTAGAAGTTAAAGACTTCCTGTTTGAGACTTAACATGGTCTTTACCAAGGACAAAGGAACTTTTGATGGATTGAAAAGGAAGTAAGGGAACAGGAAAGAGATACATGTTTGATAACCCAGGGTGCAGATGATTATCAATGTGTCCACTGAGCTGTCTGTGAGTTTTTAAAGTGAAATGAGACATTAAGGAGCAGTGGTAGACTTATTTTTCATCACTGTGACTGCAGGGAAATGTGGCTAATCCTAAGTGTACTGGAAGAGGCAATAAAGCATGAGATTAATCACAATTTTTGAAAATAAATAATTAAATAAAGCCCTAATTTTGGATCTTAGTTAATCATGATTAATGTTGATTAGTCTCGACAGCCCATTAATTAAAAAAATGATCACTCGTCTGTCATATGTATTTTTTTAGTTGAGCTCTTACATTACCTTAAATATTTCCAACACTTTTAAAACCAGAGAAATTCCTTATATTTGTAATGGTAACATGATATGTCTTGTTAAAGTGGCTGTCATTACAGAAGCACCGTAACAGACAAGACTTTTTTTTTTTGGTTGTGAATTAAACACTGGATATTACAGAAAATACTTTTACATAATGCAGCATGACTCTCTTCTGGAGGTTGTCATGTTGTTGCTGTATCTCATTCATGTTTTGTGCTACTTACTTCAGGTGGACCATGGTTTTTCTCTGCCATTGGTTGTGAGTTCAATCCTCCAAGCTCACCCATGTAATGCAGAATCCCCCACACTACTAGACATTTCCAGGTCAAGTAGAGACCAGGCATTTTGATCAGCTTGCCTACCTCTGTGGCTTGATTATTGATTTGAACTGAGCACTAAAAACCCTGCTCCAAAAGACGCATTAAGTAAACAGCAAACTGATGTTTTAGTTTTATGGATTAATTCCACATAGTGAGGGAGAAAAGCTGCTAAAAGTGGCTTTCCTGGTTTGTGCTGCAAGCTACAATGAAAGCATTCTGGGACTGTTCCCAGTGTAAACCAGGAAGGACAACAGCAGAGATGTGTGGAGTTCAGCAACCTTGATGTGGCTCAGTAGGTAGAGTCAGTTGTCCTACAACCAAAAGGTTGTGGGTTAGATCCTCACAGGTGGCTGTGTCTTTGGGAAAGACACTTAACCCCAATTTGCTCTCACTGCTTTGTTAGTTGTGGTTAAATGAGTAAGGATGAATGGGATTTGCTATTACTGATGGCCAATCCTCCCTAGCAATTAGTGTGTGAATGGAGTGAAAGGGTGTGACCTGCAGTGTCAAAGTGCTTTGAGTAGTCAGAGCATTTACTCATCCTCTTTTGTTATTGTTTTGATTGTACGTGCACTGGGGGCAGAATTCACATTCTGTATGTTTAACACAGATTTATTTATGTTTTTGGCTCTCGGATACTAAGTCAGGTCAGGTATGGGAGCATATGCCAGTTTGGCACTTTGTGTGTCAACCTTGGCCCTGTACTGCTCTTGCCCCCTCATGCCCATCAATCAGGCCCATGCCTCATCTCTCCATGTATCCTCCCAGCTGACCCCCTCCATGATGCATGCAGCCGCCCCCTGGTCTGGTCCAGCCCATGAATGCTCTGGGCACTCAGTATGCAGTGAGCTGGATCAGGCTTGGGACGGCGCATCAGAGGCCTGTAGCCTGTATCCAGCAGCTGACCCTTCCCATCCCTTCTCTCCTGAGCACATTAGCATTAGAAACATGGTCTTCCCAGCAATACCCAAAAATGCGCTGTAGAGGTGTTGTCACAAGAGAGGCCAGCCAGTACTTCTGGCCATCAGTCAGCATCCAGGCCTCACAAGAGTATAGAAAGACCAGGAGGACCAAGGACTGACAGAGTCTGCGGTTGATCTCAGCCTCATAGTTAACAGGCTAATGGGTTATGCTGCCAAGATAGGTGAACTGCTCCACAACTTCCATGCTCTCACCATTCGCAGACAGAGATTTCGATTGAAAATCCTTAATGCAATTGTGTGGATGGACCTCAATAGATACTGAAAACAGTTTGATATTGAACAGCTCAGATTGCACACGGAAATGGTCTGGGATGCCTTCATTCAAGATCACATTAGATCGGACTAATTGTGTAGTAGTAATTCATGGTATTCCTCAAAGAAACATCCCATCAATGACATCAACAAAAAGCATGGCTTTATTTCTGTCCATGCAGCCTCTCTTGGAGTGATGGGAATTGCAGCTGTAAGCACTTTGCAGGACTCTGCAAACACGTATGACGTGACTACACTGCCCTAAAAATGTTAATAAAGGAATTCTAAAGCTCAAATCATTACTCACTTAAATGCTCCATGTAGTTGACTACTCTGTTCCCACATCAGTTCAGTCAGACCTTACACAGGCATTTCAGTAGGGGCTCCTGGCCTGTTTCATTTCAGGTTCTACTAATAAGGACATTTGCGTCCCTGCTCAGCTCCTCTGGGTAAAGACAAGGTAAATAAATATTATACCAGGTAAACATCAGCAGGCAAAGCAGGATTCTCTCTGCTTGTTGGCAAGTTGACATTAGGATTTAGAGAGTGCAACCAGTGTAGCTGTGTGGCTTGAAAAAATACTGTAACCTCCAATGCTGCTGTTGTAAAACAGTGATCCTCCTAAACTCAAAGCATCCATGGTAAGGTCAGTCAGTTTTTGTAGCGAGTCCTGTCAGTTAAAATCAGTAGTTTAATGTTGAAATCTGTGTCAAAACCATTAGGAAAAACATAAGTTAGCTAACTAAGCAAGTGGCATATGGTTGCACAATGTGTTGAGGATCTGGTCTGTAAAACGGCTACAGCAAAGGTAAAGGAAATGCCCACTTTCGGCAGTCCACACTGTCTCAGAGCATGCCTGAGCCCATCAGTTCAGTTTGTTTGAGCACTCCTAACCACACAGAACATGGTAAATTTCCTTTACTCTGGCACAGATGGAAAAGGTGAGCTTTGGCACGGCATGACTGCTCATGCATGCGCACAACCACATGCCCCATGTGACATATATCTGATACCACAGTTCCTCTTGACAATCATTTTAAGTAATGGCAGTTTAAACGAGCCATATCTGACCCAAATGAGTCAAAATAAGCCACAAAGTGAGTAAGTAACTGTCATGGTGTTTGAGTTTCTGCGTTGTGCTGACTCTGTGAAACTGTGGTCATATTACAACATCAGTGTAAATCACATCTGTAGAGATGTGAGCATGCTTCAGCATAGTACAGGACAGCTGGCACTTTTGTAAGTCTGCTCTGAAACCTTATTGTGAATGGATCCAGGTAAATTCAAGAAGAAATAAGGTTTTGACAGACACTTGAATATTTTTGGGCTTTTTATGTCCATTTATAGACATAGAGCTGTGGATGGAGTAGGAAATAGGAATGTTAGAGTGACGAAGAAATTGAGAAAAGGAGCCAACCGCAGACCCAAACCTGGGCTTCCCAGTCAGCAAGTCACCCACGCCCCTAAATACATCTGCTAGGAGGAAAAATGTTTTGGTACCGGTGAAGTGAAAAGACAAGAAAAGGAAAAAATGTTTTGCCACTTATGCAGTTTTTTGTCCCTTTTTCCACTTTTGGTTTTTTTAACCACTTTTGCCCATATTTCAAATGTTGACCACTTTTTGCCCATTTCTGCGACATCTTTTTGCAATCTTTTGCACATTTTAGCCACTTTTTGTCATTTTATTACCCATTTTGGTTGCTTTTTACCCATTTGTGTCACTTCCAGTCAATCTTTGCCATTTTTGTAGCTTTTTGCTCTTTTTTTGACAATTTTTACCAATTTTTTAAACTGTATTTTGGTACCTTTTGCCCATTTTGCCACTTTTCATTTTGACCAGTTTTGCCCTTATTGCCACTTTAAACCCATTTATGCCATTTTTGACTATTTTAACCAATTTTTTGTCTCTTTTTGCAATTATTCTATTCCTTAAAAACATGTCAGTTTTTTCTCCTTTTTACATTTGACATTTGTGCCTCATTGCCTAGCTATGAAGTCTGACATTACTTTCCTTTCCTCATTCAGTTCACTGTGCCTGTCCACATTATTAACATCGCTTGTAAAAAGGTCATTCTTTTTTAAGATAAGGGTTTTATATTTAGAAAAAGGCTATATTGTACAACAGCATGAATAAATGAAATTCACGTTTTGTTGCTTTGATACGAGTGGTTCTCATTTAGGTTAAAAATAAATATGCTTATCACAGCTTAACTTTACAGTTGATGCTGATTTTGCTGATCTCCATTGGCCCCAGAAAGCTCTCCCTTTTATCCCCCCTTATGAGCAGACTTGTGGCCAATTAAACAATTTTATAATGTAACAGAAAAGTATTGATAGCAGTTTGTATAAGGACTGGTATAGTTAAGGGACATTGACAATTGCATGCAATTTGGGAAAAAAATCCAATTCACTCCTCATTAGCATTTACAGTATTAATCGTCAAACAGACCCTGTCTCATCTTTTCCACTTTGACCAACATTGTAAGTTATTTCTTCTCTTCATTTTCCCTTTTAAATAACCTCAGACACATTTTATTCAATTTTTTCCATTAAACTGCAGTTCTGAAAATGTATTAGCCATTCATATCAACAAAAATACACTTCTAAGCCCCAGTCCCCCCTTTCTGCTTTTCTGGTTTTTGTCATTGTATAATAAACCAGGCATTTAACCAAACACAAATAATCAATTTCAAACCTTTCCTGACATTTTAATAGACTAAACTAAATTTATAAGTTAAATAATCAACATAGAAAAAAAGCCATTCCATGCTTAGTGCTTATGTTATTATTCAAGGACTTTTCCCTTGTCTGGCTATGGAGCTGCAGCTTTTATGGGCCTCTGAAGCCCTCTGAGACTGCATGTGATAATGAGTTGTACAAATAAACTCGCCTTGACCTTCAAAGTGGGCCTACACAGCAAACATTCCGTTACGCAGCAGTCTTTGGCTATTTTTATGACTTCCATCTTTTTGTAGCGTCTACATCAGAGTCTGCTCACCACATCACACACTACGCTGTGTGACCTCAGTGAGATATGAAGGATGAAGAAGCTATGAAAAGATAATGACATGTTTAAGAAGAAAGCATGCATGGTGTGATAATTGAGGTATTCATGAGCGCCCTGCAGGACTGGAAAACTGTCATGCTGAACGCTTTCTGTTTGCTCATTCACGTGGCCTCACCTCACATATGACATTAAAACAGACACACTATTCTTCTCTTTCTCTCTCTCTCTCTCTCTTGCTCTCTCGCTCTCTCTTTCTCTCTGGGCTGGTAGTAAAACCTGCGTTGCCATGACAGATCTTGGCAACCGACTGCTGGGATCAGCTCCAGAGAGTGCTTAAGGTGTGTATGTAAACACTGCAGCCAAAAATAGAAGAGGGCCACGTTCTGCTTTGGTCGGCAGAGTGCAGATACGTCAGACTACGCAGGAGTGAGACGAACTTTGTGTTCAGGCACGGCTGTGGAGCCAGAAAAGTGTGTTCAGTTAGTAAAGCAGAGATTTATAGGACACTACGGACCCCAGTGTTCAAAACATCAAGATACTGCTGCGGGAAGTTCTCCAAGAAACTAAAAAAGGAGTCACCTATTTGTTCTGGTCATTTGTTAATGGTGAACTTGGAAGGACTTGGAAGCTTAGCAGTGTTCAAAAGTTGACTGCAGTTTTTAATGAGGCTTATGGGAATAAGCAGCTGCATTACTTAATTTAGATGTTATTTCACATTTATTTTAGTCAGGCTTTGCAGTGAAAACTATGAAACTTCAAAGAAAAGTACATTCTAATGTGTGGGCCGGTCTCTTTTAGTAGCCTGGTGTTAGGGCACTTTTTGCAAAATATAGGCAAGTCTTAATTAGAGGCCCCTGTGCATTTAGTACTGAAACTGTCTGTAAATCAAAACTGAAGAGAAAAAAGATTTAACAGGATGTAGAGATAGAAATTGATGTCTAAAATGAGAGTGATCATATTTTACTCTCTGTCATGCTAATTTCAACACCATAATATCATCTTTAAACAACCAAAGACATTCTGATGTGTTTACACAGATCTATAGGCCAGCACAACACCTGATTCCTCCACTGGTTTGGGATGTGCAGCAAACTAATTTCAGTTTCATATCTCCATGGTTGAATCTGTCCTGACCAAAGCCATTGTCCCCTGGTTTGGTATCCTCTCATTAAGAGATTAAAAGTGGCTACAATATGTTTAAGGTTGCACGTGACAACTGTATGTATAATAACTTTTTACAAGAGGCTAACATCTAAGGCTCAGAACATCATACAGTGTCATACAGTGTAAATTTGAAAACCAATCAAATATGAAGCACTTTATTTTCACCACAGACGTCTAAACTTTGAACCCTTTCTAGGGCACTCATTGAGATATATGTTGCCCCCAGCCTGCCCCAAAAAGTACATGTTAATAATGGAAAATAAACACAAATGGAGTCTGAGGAGTATTACTCTTTTAGAGACTGGTTTCAGACTAATGTTTACATACTGGTGGCACCACCAGTTTTATCTTATTATTCTGAAAGGACAGCTGTAATAATCACAAATATTGAATAACTACGTTAATTTCTGCAGTGGTTAGGCTCACAATAAGTATAACAACTGATTTATGCTTTTAAATTTGAATAAAATTTGTTGTAAAACTGACTAAAATCCCATATATTTATTATTTATACACTTATTTTTGTTTATAATTTTACCAAATAACGTGAAAAACATTACAAATATTAAATGTCTAAATTAATTCAAGCAGAAATAAGGCTCACAGCAAAAACAAAAAACTGATAGAAACCACATGAGTACAATGCAACTGTTACAAGGCTATCAAACTGACCAAAAATCACATCTATTTTATTGTTTATATCTTGGAAATTTCTATGAATTAGTTAAATTTAACACTGGATGATTGTAAACATCATTCTGGTTCTACTGTTTTTCAGAGAGTTGGTGGGAGGCCCATAGGAAGTTACCCATAAAGGGTTAATGAAGGTTTTGCATTCAGTTGTCCTTTGATGTATTTTTGTATTTATACATTTCAATGTTGTGTCTTGAGTTTGTGTGATTGTGTTTACCATGTACAGTTGATGGTATTGACAGTGGTCTGTATGCCAGCACAGTGTGTTGGCATACATGGGCTGTATTACAAAGAAAGACCAAGGCTCAATTTTCTTTCTAATGGGGATTTTCCATTATATTGAGTAGCTTGGCTCTACTTGGTTTGACTCAGGACGGCAGCCTAGCACAGGGATTTGCTTTCAACTACAACCAAGGTACCTATGTGAGGGCATATCTTGAGCTGATAACGCCGATGATTAACAGCTCCAGACAGCGATGAGTGCCTGCATGTCTTCGGCTTTCCAAGAGTTGGCCATTGTTTCTACCTCAAAGTTCCTTCTTCTTCTTCTTTTGGTTATCTGGCAGGTATTTCAAAGTTTGGTGCAATGGTTGCTACTTAAACACATCCGTGTTAACCTTGCAAAGCAGACATATATGCCCGTTTCCGTTTGGACCTGGTTAGAAAGTGACAGGACCAATCAGCGTCAAGGGGCAGTACTTGCTGGCGCAGCAGAGTCATGACATAAGCAAGCAGCAACAAGAAGCCGGTGCAATTATGGTGGAAGACATTAGCAATGATGCTGCTAAAGCATCAGTTTTATCAGAACTTGATGAAATTTCTTTGTTAAAAGAAGAACAAAGAACAGCAGTGAATTGTTTTCTTTAAAAATGACAAAAGTCGTGCACTGACATGTCTACAGTCGCCATGATTTGCATTACGCAGTTCTGTATGGAGTTTACTCCTTCAGTAGGGGTGCAGCTCGTTAGCGGCTACGTCACATGTTTTGTTGCCCTGATTGGCCTGTAAAGATGTGACAGACAGAATGTTCATCCAATCACCCTCCAAAGTTTTTTTTCCAAAGGCTCTGCCCTTTCCCAAACGCTGTCTGTGAGTGGTTTTACAGATGGATGTGTGAAACAAATCCATCTGACGTGCCAGATTACATCCGTGTGGCGTCCCGGAATGATGATGAACTGCTGTGATGTCACTAGGCGTGCTTGAAGGTGGAGCGGCTGCGCTTGGGCCCTGCTCCAGAGCAGGTCCATTCTAGGCAAAAGCTTGGCGTAGTCCGGCGCAGCCAAACCGGTGATGGAAAAGTAAATCATCATGGCTTGGTTTAAAAGTCAGTGGAAAGCCCCAGAACTTTCCCTACCCTTTGCCTCTTTGCTCCTTGATATCAAGAGTTAAAAGAGGTAGTGGTGAAATCATCCCCTTCAAAACAAGAACTCAGCAAGTTCCTGATACCTCATCAGTAGTCATCAGACATGACGATGACACCAGCATTTCTACTTTGACCTATTTTTTAAAAAATGCTTGATTGATATGAAAACAACCATGACATTATACAACCGTAGAGGAGTCATCTCTGCCAGCGGTTTCCAAGGTATTCTAGGAGATTTTCTATGACGCTTGCTTTGCCTCTGTAAAATCCCTGTTTTGAGCCCTAGCGCTTCACCCTGCCCTCCATTTCAACAATCAACCCTAGCCCTAGTGATGAAAGCACAAAACATATGAGAAGGGCTAAGTGGTATGTACAGGGGATGTATAGAGACTGAGGCAGTGATATCTACCTCTTTCTCCCTCTATACCGCAGCAGGTCAGCATACAGAACATGGGCCACGCCAAGAGACAAGATCAAGAGAGTGATATGCAATGTAATTTAGCTATCAATAAATAAATTTCAAACAAAGATAAATACTCTATGTAGGGTAAAAGTACAATTTTATGGTCTTCACAATCTTTGCTGTGTATAGGTTTTGTTTGAAAATAATTAAAGGACCATTTTGTATCAATTCCTGTCCCACATAAAGGTATAGGGTCATGTCATAGACTGAATATAAACCTATACTACAAATTAACGATTTACTATTTTACTATTTACCACAAATAAAAACTTGATTTTTCTATTATGCATTGTTCTTCTCTTCATATTTTACGTATCTAATGTATTTCCCGCTGTCTTTGATAATCACAGCAGTAAAAGATTTATGAACATGTTTATTTAGTGTGTGGTTGGTGCGTTTGTCTGATAACATTT
The DNA here is from genome assembly GCF_018320785.1 of Cheilinus undulatus. Classification (NCBI taxonomy): domain Eukaryota; kingdom Metazoa; phylum Chordata; class Actinopteri; order Labriformes; family Labridae; genus Cheilinus; species Cheilinus undulatus. The sequence goes on along the minus strand of NC_054871.1, from coordinate 7,686,362 downwards.
ATGAGTTTATGAATTAGTTAATAACATGCTTGGGTGTGTGGTGTTTGGTTAATGACATTGAAGCCCTTAATTTTGCATTAATTTGTATTAAAACAGCTATAAAACCAAAGTGTAATGAACTGACTGCAAAAACATTTTCTGCATTTTGCAGTAGTTGGCTAGTAGTAGTAGTAGTAGTAGAACTAAACTCCATAGGGAACTGCATAACGCGACCGTAGACATGTCAGTACTTGACTTTTGTCCTTTTTGAAAATAAAAAACATCTCCCTGCTGTTCTTTGTTCCTTTAACAAAGAAATGTCATCAAGTTCTGATAAAACGGGCAATTTAGCAGCATCCACGCTAATGTCTTCTGCCATAATTGCACTGGCCTCTTGTTGCTGCTTGCTTATGTCACTACTCTGCCGCCCCAGGAAGTACTGCCCCTCTACGCTGACTGATCCTGTCACTTTCTAACCGGGCCCAAACTGTTCAGACGGGAGCTTTGCAAGACGGATTCACCAGTGACAAACATGGAAACAGGCAAATCCATCTGCTTCGCAAGGTTAGTAGTTTGCTGTATTTCTTCTATGTTGATGCACAAGATGAAAAATACCTTTTAATACACTTTAAACTCAATATAAATATGTAGAATATTATTGATTTAAACCAATACATAAATACTACATTCTCTTTTGTTTAACCAGCAAAAAAAGCAAGTGAAAATGATTTTAATATACAGTCTCAAAATGCAAAAGTATAACTTATATTTAATAGGAAAAGTAAGGAAAGGATGTGTGCTATTATAGAAAAATGAAAAACTGACCATACTTCTGAAAAAATTACCTCCAGTCTCATTTCGCTAATAAAAAGAGCAAAAATCGTACCCAATATGATGATATATATTGTATCACTTGTTGAATGTATTGTTACTTCCCTGATTGGGAGTCAAGTGGTAGCATATGTGTAATGACCTCCTGAAACTACAAACATTTAGGGCTAAAAAAGGAAAAAGTCTTTTATTTTAATAGCCTTTACACCATAACCTCTCCACTGGTTAAGAGCCTCCTCTCATTTCCATGGTTTCAAACACCGATGCTTTGTCACAGCCCCGTGCGGTTCATTCAGACTCAAAGGCTTGCCTTACTATAAGTTTAACCTTTCTAACAGTGTTTGATGGTAAAGGAAACTGCTGTTAGTGATGTAACATTAGACCTTCAGACCTTTAACCAGAGGAGCGGGATTCTCCCGAGTGAAACCGAAAATAGACTGAGTTATTGTTTTAACCTATCCCTTGATGATTCTTCCCAACCTTAACAATGAAGGCATTCTGCCTAAACCTCACCAAGGAGAGTGTTTGATGTTCACCACATGTAGGACAGGAGGGAAAACTGTGTGTGTCTGAATGACAGGCTTTAGAGTTACATAACGTGTGTGTCTAGATAAAGAATTGTCTGATGGTCATTATGGAATGGTAATAAATGGGAAGGCATCGAACTAAACCCTTTCATGACCAGCTTTGGCCTTCATTGGACCTCTTTGAAGCCATGCTGAGATTATAGAACAATGTTAAGGTTTTCTATGCTATTTCAGGTATCTTAGTTAAACATCCTCACATGCGGCCTGTTGCACCAGCTCTGTAAGTTCTACCTTAAATTATTGTTAACGGTGTGGACAGCCTGCTGTTGTGGATGGCAAGGCTGTGAGTTGGGCCTGATAATTCATAACCTGCAGTCATATGTAACTGATGTGAATGCCTAGAGAGACAAAAGAGCTAAGGACAGTCGCTGCTACTTCTGACCACTGCGTGGAGCTGCAGCACGGGGCATTTAATCCTCATTGACCTTAAAAACAGGCATGTTTACATCACCTTAAACTCACAGAAAAGATGGAGAAATTAATTTAAACTGTACATGTAAACAGCACATGGACACTATTTAAACTGCTAGGAGAGAAAAGATCAAGCCAGGACTTGGCTTTGGTGATGCTTACATATCGGTGTATCTACAATAGTAAAGAATTCTTCTTACACCACTGCCAGGATGAAAGTCCAAAAAAAACATCGACAGTTTTATGTATTTCTGATATGTCTGTGTCAACTCATGGCAATTTGAGAAGTGAAGAGCAGGAAATTCTTTGTCATTTAAGTACATAAGCTCGATGGAGATCTATTAAAGTATTACACCGGCCTGAAGAGAAGAAAATACTTAGAAAACAGTAAAATTCGTCACAGGGTCATTGTGTTAGCCATGCACACTAACATTAGCAGCTAGCTCCGCCAGCCTCTTTACAGATTAATATTGTGCTTTGATATGTGGCTTTAGTTCACTTCAGTTGGGTAGTTATATGTTAGGTACAAGGTTATTCTTGGCCTTCTACCCTCCTACCTTCAGGCCTACATCATTCAGAAGAACACAGGAACTTATAGTCTTTGTTCCTGGGATCTTTATTTGCTGTCCGTCCCAAAGGTCAGAACTGAACTGGGAAAAAGGGCATTTAAATTTGCTGCTCCCTCTGCCTGGAATGATTTACAAAAGAGTTGAAACTCAATTAACTGATCTCATTGGACACTTTTAAGAGAAAGCTGAAAGACTTGGAGGCAGACACATCTGGATGCAAATGCTTTGATTAATTCTTAATTCTGGCTGATTCTGGTAAGCTGCTGCTTAAATTCTTATGTGTTTGGGGTTTTTTTTCTGTATATGGACTACATATCTTGTATTATGTTGTATGACTGTTTTTATGTTTGTCTGAAACTCTGTTCACTGCTGCTGTCTTGGCCAGGACACATGAAAAAGAGATTTTTAATCTCAATGAGGTTTTATCCTGATTAAATAAAGGTTAAATAAAATAAATAGATACGTGAAATCAGCCTCTGACAGCCTACATACCACTTTACTTCCATTTATTACTTAAAAAACCATTAAACCACACTGTTCCTACTACAGCTTCTCATACTTACCTCCGGTGAAGAGCTGGGGGAAAGCTCAGACAATGTTTATGGACAGGCGGCGGCCATTCACTGAAGCTACAGCGGCTTCTAGTGGCAGGAGGTTCATTACAGTTTAAAAGAGTATTATAGATCTGGATTTCAAGCCCATGTTGGTAAAAATGATAGGTAATTAGTTTAACCAGCTCATAAATCTTGCGCCAGCTAATCTGATAAACTAATTTAATCCCTTGGCTCCCTAGTTCAAACATGCATAACTACTGTTACCTGCTGCTGCTACTGGATTCTTGGAGACATCTAACTGATGGAAATTTCTTACAATTTCCAGTGGTTAGTGGGATACTTTATATTTGATGAAAATGGCTGCTTTTTTTGCTTAAGACTGAATTTATTGACATCTCTTGCTGACAGGCATCTTTTTTTGTGTGATGTTGAAATTGTTGATGGTAGAAACATAAATGGATCATTGGTACAGATTTTCTTTTTTATTGTAGTAGTAGTATTGCTTTATCAAACTAGATTTCTCTCTTGGATTGTTACTGTAGTTAAACTCCTTCAAAGTAGCTTACCCCATCAATGCTGAGACATTAGATATTCATCTAACAATCTAAAAGTGACACACAGCTCACCAATAGGAGTTCTCCTAATTATACTATCCATCAAAAAAGCAGTCCTGATGCATCAGGTAGAGTTCCCACAATCTAATACAGTCAAATGTTGGTCCAAAGACAGGATTGCAACCATAAAGATCAATGGACTGTTTCATTTTCACGTGTTGTTCTCAATAGTTTACTGTATTTGCTGTAATAATGTCTTTTTTTGAAGGCATTTATTAGCCCTGCTATATAGAAAAATGTCAGCCAACCTTGATTCTTTTTGGAGTCTCCAGTTTAAAAAACCCTGGGCTTTTCCTCATAAACACTGGTGTAAAATAGTCATTTTATGTTCTATTTTTATCATCTTTGAACATAAATTAGGTAAGGCTGTATTATTTAGTCCAGTTGAATTTTCCAGCTAATACCATCCAGCTACAGTCATCTGCAGCAGTGATTTCCAAACATTTTTTGCCCAAGGCACACCTGAGATCAAGCCAAAATCTCAAGGCACACCATCTTCATATGCATGCAGTACTGCCTCTTAAAATTTTCTTACAGTATCTTCAGTTGAAGAATAGTTGTCGGTTGTTCAAATTCACAATGCTGCATCATTGGGGAACAATTCAATTGCACAAATGCATGCAAAAATGTATATTTTTGCAGCATACTTTTCAGCTATATCAGCCTTATTTACAGTTCTTAATTAAAGCAATCTACAGCAGCCAATCCACAACTTTTAGTACCTGTTACGGGCCACTTTACACCAAATTATAAACAAGTGCATATGAAGGAAAGCTATGGTAAGAAAGTACTAGAAATGCTACAGAAATGTAAGTTTTCTAAGAGGTTGTCCATGTTTTTAACACTTAAACTCATCGTAATTGCCCATGGTTGTACACATTCCCGAGGCACACCTAGATTTTCCACAGGGCACACCAGTGTCCCTCACCAGCATCACTGATCTACAGGCCTGTTTCACAATACAAATTCAGATAGAAAAATGACTAATTCTTACTTGGAATCCTAAGTGGTTAAAATAATTTGATTATGACTAAGAAACATAAGAAATCTGGGTCACAATTTGTCATTCAGGAGGTGGTGGCTGGCCCTGATGTGAAATCAGTTGTAAAACCATGTTCTAAAGTGTTTTCTCAGGACTGAAGTTTGAGGTTTGAACTACATTTATCAGTATTCACAAAATGAATAGCCAGATATTGGCAAGAATACTTTGAAATGGTTTTGTAGTGTATTGTAAATGAAATGATTGCATTTCCTCTCTAAAACCACTAGATGGCAGCAAAGATCTTCTTCTACATCTGTTGACTCAGTGGTGCTATGACAGTGAGGGGCACTTTGATGACTGAAGAAGAAAAAACAGAGTTTCATTCATGTGTCCATGAAAACAACATTTCACAAACATCGAAACATTTTATTATGAAAATAAGACAGAGCAGAATTTGAGTTTCCTTCTATCATGCAGTAGAGCAGATGGATGTCACACACGTAGAGAGCTTTTAGTCAGACAGTCTCTCTGCTACACCTGCAGTGCAGTTCTTCATGTGTGGAAGCTTCACAGGATGCCACAGTGAGGAAAGTGCTGCAGACCATCCACGGTCATTAATATGAAAATGACAGATGATGTATCTGTATGTGGCTCAGTGATGAAAGAGGGACTGTATGAGTCTGGTTACGTGTGTGATAGTGTGTGTGAGTGTTTGTGTGATTGGAGGCTTCTCTGATGATGAAGTGTGTGTTGCTGTTCACTTGGCTTCCTGGGCTTTTTTGGCACTCTGTTTCTCCTTCGCCTGGGAAGAAAAACATGCATTAATTAGTCAAAAACTTTACAAACAATGACTGAAGAAAACATGACTGATCACTGATGCCCTCTAGTGGACACAAACATTTTTTTTAACACCTTTTTTAAATTAAAAAAGTGCTTTGAAAATTTCATTTGTTTCAATTTTCTTTAAAATCCTGTAGTTTTTTCCAGTTATGAAGCAAACTAACTGAACTCAAAGTAAATGAGACAAACTGACTTTTTGTACCCATTTATTTTTAATTTCTGTAACCTCTGGCAAGAAGATGAGCCAAACAGGCGCTTCAGTCTCCTTCAGAATTTCCACAGAAAAGACTATTAAAGGAAGCAGGATGAATTTTTGTCATCACAAAAGCCTGACTGACAAATTTCCCCTTCAGACTTGGATTGAATTTGTTCCCAACAAAGTTCTGAAGAAAACCCAAAGTCAGATTCATGATGCATTCCTACACAGCTGGATTAGGGTTTCTGCAGACTTTGTGAAATACTATGCAAGACTTTCAGACTTTTTAAGAGCCAAACATTGATAACAATAATACAAATTCTGCACCATGCCGGGTTGATGCTTCTCTTATTTCAAATTGGACTCAACAACTTTGATTCCAATCATCCCAATCTTATTTATGTTTAAGACCCTGTAAGGTGATAATAAATAAAACATGTCTAAGTCACAAAAACCAGCCCACATATTTTCCCTACCTGAATTAAACCAAGCCAGGAAAGAGGTGAAAATCTTTCCAACCCAAAGTTCATTCACATGTAGATCTCAAGTATTTTCCTGTGTTTACAACTACCATATTCCAACATATCTAGTGTGTTAAGTAGGGATGGAGGTCGAAACCCGGTTCTGTATTTTTCTAATACCCGAAAATCAATGATGTTTTAGCTTATTGAGTCTCACAGGTTCTGTAATGTAACGTCATTTTAAGATACAACTGGTGTAAAAAATACATCAGTTCTTGCAAGGGGAACATAATAGCACATCACATTAAATCAGCTGCTTCAGGACGGTGTTCTTCTTCAATTGTTCAGAAAAATGCTGAAAAGTGCTCCAAATCTTAGTAGCAAGTCCTGTTTGTTTTAAGTATTAATGCAGTGTAGAAATTCGGTCAAATTGAAGCTAACTAGTGAACTTCACGAGCTGAAGACAGAAAATATGATGCTTTCAGGTAACTTACGTAAATTAGACAACTGTATTCTATATGTTATGAGTTCAAATGTCAATTAAAAATGGTAAAATTTAGTTTCTGATGAGAAACTTTAACACAGTTGTGAATATGAAGAATGTGTTTGTATTTGAGGGATATAAAATAGATGGGGCAGACTGAATAATAGATTTTTAACTCCAGCACTACTCAGCATGGACCACTTGTAGTTGAAATATTCGCCCTTACTTTATCTTTCCACCGAACTATAGAAAGTATTGACAGTGGTATTGATAAGGACTCAGGTCAATAAGGAGTATCAATAAGGGTATCAATATCATTAAAAACTAATGATCTCAGTCCCTAGTGTTAAGACACAAATTTTGGATTTCACTTTACAGGGTCTTTAATTTTCAAATTAATTAGTTCTTTGTATTTTTTTTCTTCTTGAAGCCTTTCCTTGAACATGCACTTTCCCATCTTTCTTAAGAAAGCAATATGGCGCCACAGAAGCCATATTTGTTTTTGCATTTGAACCATTAAATCCACTAATAGGGAGGAGGACATATCACAGCTAGCATAGCTAGCTACCAAAACAGTGCAAACAAGTCTCAGTCAGTCAATCTAAAATTTAAGAGCTCTCACCAGCAAAAGAGGTTTTTTTTTTTTTTATTTTATGACCTTAAACGGTGAAAATCTGATTTAACCTTTTTTAACACTGTTCAGGGATCCCTGACTCCTGGGGGAGCTCTGAGTTGTTAGCACCTGTGTGATGAATGCAGTGGCCTTTAACGGTGGAAGATTGTGCTTTTATTTGTATTCTGTTAAAGAAATTATTTGTCTAACTTCCAACCCCTTACAACTACTTTCAGCAAAACAAAATGCACAAAAAACATGAGCAATGCAAGACTGTAAGCTTGCTTTCTTTCTTTACAAAAATGTCTTTGTTTTAATGGATTTAATAATAACAACATAAGGAAACATATTAATCACTCTCCATTTAACCAACTACTTGTGATAACTTACAGTGATGGTTTAAGTTACTGTTAAGAAAATGATCTCATTTACAAAATTTGAGCTTAGAAACAGATGGGGGAAAAATAGAGCATGATCACCTCTAAAATGATGATTTAAATAATTAAAATGGCATATGCACACGGCCTTTGTGATTATGAAAGACGGAAGGTTGACAGGAACCTGAAGAAAGGTCTATACAACTTTGCAAAGTAACTTTAGTTACTTGCTCTGGAAAAATCAAAATAAAAGGTTTGCAGTCTTTTGTTCAACTCTGACATGTAATCTGAAGTGTACCATAGCGTAGTCTTACCAGTAACATGCTGACAAGCAGCATGCTGGAAGTGAAACTGCTACAACACAGGTATCAACTTTCTGTACCTTGAGCATGAATGCTTTCTCAGTGGTTTCAGATTGAACTATGCTCACATAGTCACTCATTACGTGTGAACTGAAATGTTAAATCGATCTCTCCATTCATCCATTATCTACACCATGTATCCTCTTCTGGGTCCTGGGGGACTACAGCCAATCCCAGCTGCTATTAGGTGACAGGCAGGGTACACCCTGGACTGGATGCCAGTCAATCACAGGGCTTATTCAATTCACTGTTCACCAAAAATCTGAACTTTTGCTGCAAAAAGCTGCAAGCACTAGCTGTGCTTTACAGCGAGGGAGGATCTGCTCCATTTGTCACAGCATGTGGCTCAGTAATGGCTTTCTTTGACTGTCTTATTTTTATGATCGTGGGAAGCTATAATCATAATCAAAACTGAAACTTTATTAATTGCCCAGCACTTGCTTTGAGCTTATATTTCTTCCTTCAAGAAATAATATATGTTTTTTCAGCACTGATGATAAAATGACCTAACCTCACTGAGCCCACAAGACTCAACAGCATCAATGAGCTAAAACATTTTTAAGTTTTGAAAAATGCAGACTTTAGTCCTGTAAAGATATTTTTCCACCTCCAACCCTACGTCTAAGAACAAATTTCTCCTTTAGAACAGTGAGTGAATGAGGACTGATGACTTTGTCTGCAGGGTGTGCCAAAATTGATGCAAATCTGCATCCTTTACTGTTACTCTCAATCTTCAGTGTAATACTTAATACTGTTGTTGCTGTGTCAAATTCATCCACTCATATAAACTATAAATGTCTAAATTTGATCTTTTAACAACATAATTTTAATCCAGCTCCCCTATCAGGATCATCTTGTTCACCTGGTTTTACCTCCCTGATGTGTGTGGCGTTGTGAAAAGCACAGAATAAAAAAATAAAGTACCTTCTCCACCAAAGGTATTAACTGCTGGTACTCTGCCAGCGTCTTCAGCAGCTCCATGATGAAAGGAAGGTAGTTGTGCTTTCGTCGAATGTTTTCAATCTGGGAAAAAACAAAAAAATACAACAAGTGAGGGGAAGTGGAAATGATGGATGTGTAAGAATGAAATGAAAAAGACCTCAGCGGTTAAATTATTCAAAGGTGGTTGGAAACACTGCAGTAAACACAGCCTCCACCCGCGTATAGTCTCTTTAAATAATAAAAACACATTATTCAGATAACAAACAAACAAAGTGTAGTGTAAATAGTTTTTCTGCATATACTGTTTAATCCAGTTGATGTCGGATTAGACACAGATTTTAACACATTTTGTCGAGGAGAAACCCACCTTATATCTTTTAAGTTTCTGGTTTTCCTCTTCAATAAGGAGCTGGTACTTGGCAATTTCTGACTGGATGGAGCTGAGGAACGTGCTGCTCTGGTCTGTGTCCATCGGTTCATCCTAGGAACAGAAGATAAAACAAAAGTTGCCTTATAACCACATAAATCAGGAGAGATTCAAAGTGATCTTGCCAAGGATAAAAAAAGACATCAGTACAGATGAAAAAATGACTGGTTAATCTAGAAGTCTTAAGAAATACATTAGTTGGCTTGTATTGTAATGGCAGAAGAATTTGTTCTGTGATTATTTTTCATTTTCAAATTTGCTGGTTCTTGCCTTTACACTTTGAAGATTTCCTCTTTTTAACATTTTATTAAGTCTTTGGGTTGTGGGATTTTTATTTCCCAAAATATAAACATTTAGTGGCATCAATCTAGGCCCTGCAACATTGTGATAGAAGGGAGATTCACAATGTTTTGCCGTTTTAGAAATCGAAAGCATACATAGTTGCATAATCTGATTCTGTATATTCCAGTAGTTTCAGGGTAAGTTTGTAGGTGATCATTATTCATCAATGTAAAATTGTGTTAAGTAGTAGCAGTTGAGTAAAAGGCTGCTTTAGAACCTTGATTCTCATCTGGTGGGTCAGGATCCAAAAGAGGGTCACAACGCCATTTTTCAGTATTTCTTGCATGTGTGCCTGGAAAAATATGTCCAAAACTCCATGATGTGCTTTTATTTTGAAGGCAATCTCTCCATCGCTAAGTGCTGCAGGGGATTTGCTTTTCCACCACAACTAAGCTATCCATTTGAGGACAAGTCTAGAGCTGATGACGCAGCGTTTTGAGCTATTGATGTTATATAGCTGCGCCTTTTGTTGCACCAGAAGAAAAAAAAGCAGCGTTTGGTGTAGCTTTCTACTCACATCATGCCTGTCTATGCTGTTGTCCTGAGGTATTTCAAAGTTTGGTGCACCGGTTACAAGGCGTTTCCAAATAATGACGAACTGTGACATCAATGCAGTGCTCTTGCAGGCAGGGCGGGTGCACTTGGGCCCTGCTCCAGAGCAGGGCCGTTCTGGGTGTGTCAATGATGAGAAAGTAAACCAGCACGGCTTGGTCTGAATTGGCGTGGCTGTGTTTTGTTCCATCTAAAGTTCAAACTGCCCCATTTTTCATTTAAAAGATTGGTTAGGATTGAAAAAAAAAATGTAAGAAACTTGATGACGCAATATATCATTACAAAAGCAGTAGTGGTTTCTGATGCTACACCAGTTGAGAACCACTGGCTTTAGTGCAACCTATCTATCAAAGGAGGGGTTATGTACAGAGCTCACTCTGTTTTATTTTCTTTGAGACACTCCCTGATTTCCATGCATCAATTTCATGGCTGCACTGCTTACCTTTATACAGCCATCAGCCCTGATCACCTGCAGGCTCTCTACAAAAGCCAGAGTCATCCTCCTCCTCTATTTCTCGCTTGGCCTTCTGCAGAGATCACCAGAATGACTTCAGCCATTTACACTTTTCTGTGATTACTTGTTTAATATTACTTTAGAATAAAGATAACTGATACTGATTGATAGTTCTGACTAATTTGTGTTGCTTCCCCTGAATTCTACGTTTTTTTTTTAAATGTTTTTAGAACTGGCTGCGGTGCAAGTTAGGGCTGAACAATTTGGGAAATTAATCTAACTGCCCCCTAATATTGCAATTGCAATTTAATATGTGACTATTTTTCTTTGGTATTTCTCAAGAAAAAGGAAATAAATCATTCTATTTTATAGGGAACACAATACCTGGTAGATGAAACTAAAGCTGAACAATTTAAAAAAAAAAAATCTTATTGTAATTCTTTTGACTCACTCCAAAATATGAATGATTTACTGAAGGTAATGACAATTTTATGTCTCATTTTACACTTATAAAAAGAAACTTTTGCACGTCATGCAAACATACAAATTCTTTTTTTACCCTTGCATGTTTGCATGATGTGTAGAGCAAAACATCTGCTGAAAAGAAAAAATGGACTAAAGTGGTATTTTGAAAAATTTCAGGTTAAAAGAAAAAATTGCACCTTTGGTGATTTAAAAACTGCAGTAGGACAAATTGGGACTTAATCTAAATTTTTATTAATTTCCCAGCCCTAGTGTAAGTTACTGTTTGTTTCATCATGTTTGTTTAAAACTACCTTCAATATTCACCTAGTCACAACTGCAAAGTTACTTAGTAACAAAACAACTGAATAATTGTTAATTAATTAACTGCAATTAATTTGAACTCCTACCTTCAGGCCAAAGATAGAGAACCTTCCCTGCCTGCAACTCTTGGATGAAGAACGGTTTTATCCCCAGAGCCATAGCTGCTCTCACCAAGTCCTCTAAATGGCACCAATAGGTTTCCTCTAAGTGCCATTAATGTGCATTGTCCTTCTCAGTATTGCCAATTGCACATGACAAACCCTAAACCTCCCTGCAGTAAATTAACAGTATTGTTATGCTATGCCTCCACTCTGTGCCATCTTGCTATTGGTCTTCTTTTTCTTTGTGTGGTTTGTTCTGTCTGTTTCTTCTTTGTCTGTTGCTTAGAAGAAGCAAAGAGTTAGCAAATGTTACTGGCACCTGGATTGGGAGTGGATACTGCCATGTTTGACCGCCTTTTACTCTTCTCCACACCGACATTTAAGTTGTATGACTGCCTGGTACTTAGGGTGCTCCTTACACCAAAGCATCACTGTTAGTTGTGTTTCTTACAGGGGGATCAGAGGACCGAAGGCAACTATAGAACCCAGTACAACAAAGGAAGCAAAGCATGAAGGAAAAGGTGGGCGAAACAAGGATGCTTGCAAGGATCCTGGACTCTATATCCACCCTGATCCTTGCAAGGATGCTTTAGGTCCTTTTTGGACATAGAGATTACCATAATCCAAAGTGGTTCTGTATCTTATTAACTCATGTCTGCTCAAATTTGAGATCCAAGTTTTTAAATGTTACACCCCAGTCTAATTCATCAAAAGCACTGCAGCTGTATGTGATCACAGTCAGTGGATAAATAAAAAGTGCTGAAAATCATAAATAAGTCTGTGGTTTTGGATTTTAAACCAAACACATCTCTGGTTTCCATCTTATCTGAACACAACCTCAGTTAAGATCTCAAACTCCTGAAAGCTGACAGCTGATGAATTCCACATGTAGCCTCGCAGCAGAAAGTCAGAGTATACATTATTCTTCTTCATGTCTGCTCTGGATTCAGCTCTTTCGCTGCCACTCACCTCAGTGAGCTGGGTCTGAAGCTCTGCAATTTTTCTCTCGTATATCATCTTTCTGTCTGACACGATGGCCATTAGGTTGAATCGGATCTCTCCTTCACTGTACCTGAAGAGAGAAACGACAGTTTTATCGAGTTAAGAATTGATACACCTATAGAATGATATGGTGTCAGAGGGAAAAAAAGCTACAGCATTTTCTCACTGAAAAACTTTGTTTTGGTTAGAATCCTAAACCTTTCTTTTTTTACTGTAAATACCAAAAACTCTGCTGATCAATGAAGCTTTAAAGAGAGACATTAAGGAGAAGATGATCCCAACATGTCAACGAAAATATAACACATCTAGAATCCGTTCACAGAGGGATTACCATACAATGCATCAAAAACGAATGTGAAAGGACACTCACTTCTGTATTCTTTTCTCAATAACTGGGCGAACTGCACTGATCCAGTCGTCCTGGTTACATGCACCTGGTAGAAAACACAGCCAGGAATAAACAACACTGCAGGTGTCTGTATATACAGTAACAAAGTTCACACCGTACATCTCACAAAGGAGACAGTTTTAGGGGGAAATGGGCCATAGCAAACAAGCCAACATGCAGCTTTGCACAGCAGGACCTAACACACAGAGGGACCTCAAACACAGACCATAAAAAAAGCAACAACAAAGAACATTTTCCTCTTACCCAGGTCAATTGGTCCCTCTCGAAGTCCGTCCAGCTCGTATAGTCTGCCATTTACAGGAACATAGCTGACAAAGTGAAAGGCATCCTCGTCTTTTGCTGACGATTTGGCATCAAATTCAAACATTTGCTGTCTGCAAAGACAACAAGCATACCATATTAGAATCTCCACAGACAATTTCTACACATTTAAGACAGATGGGAAAAGGCCTTCATCTTTTAAAAGGCGACATAGAGGGAGTAGGACTGAATTCTGCTCATGATTATCACTTAAATCCAGGGGTTGTCTTGGCTCAAAGCAAGGCAGTGGTGGTACCTTTTTACTGCATACATGTACACAGGTTGAGAGCTTACAAAATCATCAGCATTAAGAATTCTAATCAGAGACCACAGGCGAGTCAGTGGCTGAGAGAAATGAGCGGCTGTTAGACCATGGAGAAACTAACTTGCAAACTAAAAAGGATAGGTGAATGTTATTAAGACATTTGTGCACCGTTCTCAGGACTGTTGGGTTGGGTCATGTTAAAGTCAAGCAAATATTACAAAGGGGTGCTGGGAATATTAGTCTCAAGGTAAACTTCACATGATCACTGCCCTGCCAAAAGATAGACTTTGTGTTTTCATGATGTTCTAAAAACTATTAAGAAGCCTTTAGACCAATTATCATCTATGTCTCACTACAAGGTTCCTCTTAGGATGATTAGGGGCATTTTAATAAAATGATTTGCCTTTTCCCAAAGTCAATTATGATTATTATTTAGATTATTCATTGCCATTTTCAAAAGGGGGTTGTCTTGTTGTTTCTTGTTCTTTTTTTATTTTATTATTTTCTTTAATTCTCTTATTTCTGTTAATGTTATATTTGGATAATATTTGTATTGTCCTGTATTCATGTTGAACATTGAAAAAAAAAAGAAATAAAAACTCTAATAACTGCGAATGAAAAGACCTAAATTTCCCCTTGGGGAATGTGTCTTGCAGCAAAGATATGAAAACATAAACCACAAAAGAGCAGAGATGGTCAAATTAAAAAAATAAATCAACAAAGCATTGCATGATAACATGTGATGACTAAGAGGGAGCAAGTTTATAGAAAGTAAAGCACAGAGCTCAGAATTAAGACTGAATTAAGGCTTGTTAAGCAGCTGAACGCCCTGTGGTACTGAAGATGTGATGCCTCTCTTTGTCCTGGGCTCTCTGTACCTGACCTCTGAGGTTAAGAGATCATACTGAGACCAGAGGGGGCACTGTGGGTCTGCTTTTATCTTGTCAGCTAGACTCACTGTGTACCTGACTGTCAGGTGGGAAATGCTGCACATTTGTGTCCCAGTTAACATGTAACCTAGATAGATAAAACAACCCTGTCCAGTCTGTTTTTTATTTTGTAGGAACAATGTTCCCACCAGCACTGAACACAGTTATCCAATGAAGCTTTTGTAAAACATTTTTCAGCACCAAATGCTCTCTGTTTCATGGAGATTTGTAGATCCTGCAAAGGCTCTTTGTTGTGTAACTGGGAAAGGAAATTTTCTCATACCAAAGCCTGTTAACCTGACATGCCTGATGGATTTGTTTCACACATCCATCTGGGAAAGTTTCAATAGGAAACATTTAAAAAAAAGGCAGAAGATTTGAAAAAAAACTCGGAGTGTGATTGGGTGAACGTTCTGTCTATCACATCTCCACAGGCCAATAAGAGCAACAAAACCTGTGATGTAGCTGCTATCGGGCTGCGCAGCTACTGAGGAATAACGCGAAACATGGCGACTATAGACATGTAAGTACTCGACTTTTGTCATTTTTGAAAAGAAAACAACTCACTGCTGTTCTTTGTTCTTCTTTTAATGAAGAAATGTTGTCAAGTTCTGCTAAAACTAGCACTTTAGCAACATCCACACTAATCTCTCCCTCCATAACTGCACCAGCTCTTGCTGCTGCTTGTTTACGTCACGACTCTGCTGCGCCTGAAAGTACTACCCCTCGTTGCTGATTGGTCCCGTCACTTTCTAACCGGGCCCAAACGGTTCACAGGGGAGCTTTGCAAGATGGATTCGCCAGTGAAAAACAAGGTAACAGGCGTATTCATCTGCTTTGCAAGGTTAAAAGCCTGTTCTATAACACAACAAACGTGTCTGTTCAAAAGTAACTACGGTACAAACTGAAAGCTAATTTCTTCTTTTACACTCAAAATTTTGAGGGTCAAACTATTTTTTTCTTAAAATGCATTTATTTAATTTAAATGATAAATGCCTGGTAATTCTCACATTATAGCAGACTGTAAGCATCATTATTCAAATGTAGTCTGATGCCCATTAAAAAGAAGTTTACTCCTTTACCTAAGCTGTGCGATTACCTACAGAATAAGCCACCTTTTACAAAACAAAATTAACTTTAATTAAATATTTTAATGTTGTTGACCAATAACTAACAATAATCTCACTTTGTAAGATTGTCCTTTGTCGATTTATATCTTTGCAGAACCATCTCCAGACCAAGGAAACCATCCTAAAATCTTAAGCAATTACTATTACATCCTTCTCAAATTCTGACTGCATCATAATCTCTTTGCCTCCCTGCTTCAGTGGCTGAGACAGTTTTTTGTGGCAGGGATGCACTGTAGCTCAGTTGACAAACATTGGCAGATAATTTGGCATAAACAGATATCAGGAGCCAATGCTTAGCCACCTGTTGGACAATCTTGAACAGTTTTAATGGTCAAACATATGAGAAATTTTGGTTTAGTGTTACACAAGAAACGTAACGAAGCAAACAGCAGCTTCACTGTAATTCAAGATATCATTTTTGGGTTTTCCCAAGCAGTACATCACTTATCTTGTTCTTTTTCTCCCCAAAAAACTTCTACGGTATGTCAAAGCTTCAAATCACAAACAACAATACTGTTATGTACCAACTGGTAAGGGCTGTGAATATTAATTGAATATTTAAATGGCGGCAATGGAGACAGAGAACGAATGACAGAGAGCTTTAGCATACTAATAAAATGACACTAAACAAAAGTAATGAATCATGTTGTTGCTTTGTATAACTCCGAGGAAAATTCAGTGATGGCTTCATGTTTAAGCTATAAATCTTTCCCATCCTCTTCTCTGTTCACTTTTATTCCTTGTTTGCTGATTATAATACAGCTCTACCATCACCATGTCAGCCTATTACAATAAATGTATTTAGAAATGACAAGGTAATCAAATGGTGGAAGATAGTGTTCTTCATGAAGAAACTAACTGATCCTTGCTTAAGAAAATTTCATAAAGGCCTGTGTCCAAGACCAGTATATTTTGTCCCAGTAGCCTCTACTGCTCTTTACCATCATTTATTACTATGAGGTTACAAAAGTTGACCTCCACTTCTCATTATTGTCTGTAAAGTGATTTATAAAAAGCTCCATGCTCTTAACATTTTCATCTATTTAAGGAAAAATAACTTGGAAACAAAAGACTGCACACATATCATGTCCTAGCTATAGAATTTGAATTTACACTCTTGAAAAAGATGAGTAGTGCTGCTGTTCAAAAAGCTGATACCAGAGGTCCTGCCCCTTCTTGGTTTTGACAAGTCAGTGAGGGAGACGTGATAATAACAAGCAGAACTGTTCCAAAGTGAACTCTTTTTTAATTAAATGACAGAGCTGTTAGCGCTGCAAAACCCAGCTGAACGTGAGGGTGTTTTTATTCTCAGGTGGATGAGCACTAAAAAAGCTAGAGAATGTAAGTTTATTATGAACATTTTTAAAAATCGGCACCTGTGGACACATGCCTAAAGTGAATAAGTGAACATGATTAGCCAAAGGATTAACATTTTTGTCCTTGATAAGAATTCCTCATCTCTTTATTCAGCTGTTTCCCGAATAAAAGAATCTGTAAATTTTTAATGTGACCACTAACTGAACTCGCTTCACATTTGCCTGGTTTTAAAACCACAGACTGGTGCATTATTGGTCAAACACCTCACACTTGGGTTGGAATGAGGAGCTAAAAATAACATGAAGCCAATCAAACAGAGCCTCTACAGCTGGATATGATATGAGCAGGAGCTTACCTGGCAAAGCTGTTGTGAACTTGTCGGATCACTTCAGAGTTGCTAAGAGCCAAACCTTTCATCTGAGGAGAGAGGGGAGATTAGGATTATAATGTCGACTCTGTAACCCTAGCCCTTAAGATGCAGCAGGGTTATAAAGGGCCATATGGCACAAAACATACATTCCTTTCAAAGTTATACATCATTAATCCATAATAAGTCCTTTAATATAGCACTAGGCTGTTAAACATACAGGTTCTTCTTACAATGACCAGGCCTGATTGTTTTTCCCACATCATCAGTTGTAGACATTTCTGAGCTTCAAAAAACAGTAATAAAAATACCAGAAAGAATCATGAAATCAGTCCGACTGAATTCTTTGGACTATTTTGGGGAAAGGCAACTGAGTCATCATGAAGGTAAGAGGTTAAAACTGTCAGTGTTAGAGATGGAAAAAGAAAATTACTATAGCTCAAGGTGTTATAAATTACAGCTCGCAGAGGGGGAGCAGTTCTGAAACTATTTTTAGAAAGAATGATGAATAATTCATAACTTTCTTTAGTTAGAAGACAAATGCTGGTGTCACCATAGTTAGAGAGGGAACTTCACTCGTTACGATATGAAAAACAGACTAACAAAATGCATTCAGAAGACTAAATTCCTGAAATAATGCCAACAATAAAAAACAAGAGTTCTTTGGATTTCACAAAAATTAGATGAACTTACAGCAGCATCAAAACTCTGTGAGAACTCTCTGAACTCTGTCAGTGTGTCTCCAAGCATCATGTCCGAATGGGAGCAGTTCAGCAGAACGCTAACTATTGCTTGAGTGGCACAGGCATTATTAATGACCTGAAAACACAAAGAAAAGAAAGCACACAATAGTTTTAGGACAGATAATAGATGCCATTTATGATTTCATGATATGCATTTCAAAGCAAAAACTGTATAAATCAAATCCACAGGCCTTTACATTCACTTAAGATTATTAAAACAAGGGACAGCTCTAAAAAATGACAGCTAATGGGTAAGGCACTAGAAATTTTCCAGAATATACAAAGATCACACTGCAGAAACTGCATCAAATGGCCTGTTTGTCTTTTTTTTTTTTTTTTTTTTTGCTTGTACTCATGGGAAACATATTTTCCACTACAAAAACAGAAGGTTTGTTCACAGGCCAAGAGAAAGGAGAAATGGAGAAAGACAGCATATGAGAGATATGAAAGCAAGGTAAAAAATGAACTTGTGTTGTCTTGAAAGGAAATGTTTAGACAAAAACCACAAGGTGACATTTATTACTTGCTAAATGCTAAAATTGCTACAATTCTTAAAACATCCACACTTTTTCTGATAACACATGCTTTAAGTGATGCAATATCCGTTCCTACTAAGAATCACCAAAGTTGTGGCAGAAAAATCAGATACACAGTCATCTTT
The DNA here is from genome assembly GCF_018320785.1 of Cheilinus undulatus. Lineage (NCBI taxonomy): Eukaryota > Metazoa > Chordata > Actinopteri > Labriformes > Labridae > Cheilinus > Cheilinus undulatus. The sequence goes on along the minus strand of NC_054871.1, from coordinate 7,667,775 downwards.
TCAACCGAAACCTGTGGTGATAAGATAGCAAGAGACCACAGCGGCAGCCAGTTAACACTGAGATAAAGTAAAGCAAGCAAGCACCACGACTTACCATCAAAGCAGTGATAAAGAGAAAGAAACAAGACATTTTCTGTTTCAGGGTGCACTCGTACAAGGCCCTGTTAACCTGTACCATGCTGAATCAAGGCTGTCACCCTTTTCCAGCCCCCAACTGGTCAGAACTCACATTGCTCCAAACCCAACCAGGTCTGAGCACAGACACTTAATCATTTCACAATACACAGTTCACAAGATGTGAATCTCACAGAGTCAGCACAATGGAGAAATACTTAAGCATGACAGAAACTTGAATTAACTTTGTAACTTATTTTGAATCATTTTTGCCAGATGTGGCCCGCCTCCATCGTTCAAAATGATCGTTGGATGGAAAAACCATATAACTGCCGCTACTTAAGCCCACCTCTCCCATCTGTGCCAGGGCCAAGTAAATGCACCATGCCTGAGCATGGTATGCTGCACTCACACAAGTCAAACAAACTGGACTCTGGGGCTCAGGCAGGCTCGGGCACAGTATGGATTGCCTCGTGCATGGGTGTCAAACTCAAGGCCCAGGGACTAAATCCGGCCCAAAGTACAGTTAAACCCGGCCTGCAGGATCATATCATACTTTTATTATAACTGGCCCACTATAAAAATGTAAATTTAAGCTCAATGATCCAAAATGTCCTTGTTAAGTCATAAAAAAATCTAAAAAAACAAGAGTAAAAACTTACTGGATAAAAGTCAGGAATGTAGGGCGAATTCGTGTGTTTTCATTTCATACTTTCAATAATGCATATCAGAATCACAACTTAAACCTATGATTTTGACTTTCTATTTCATATCTTCACCTTTTCAATTCATAATTGTAACTTTTTTCCCTGCATTTTGACCTTTTGGATTCACAATTTTAAATTTTAAGTCATATTTTGACCTTTTTAACCTAATAATTCTAATTTCATCACATTTTGACCTTCCAATTCCTGTCACTTTTAATCTCATATTTTTACCTGTTAGACTCAAAATCTATGATTTGTACTCATATTTTACCTTTTAAACTCATTATTTTGACTTTCTATCTCACCTTTTGAACTCATTCATTTAATTTTTTAACCTCAGAATATAAGCTCTTATAATTATCATTTGACTTTTTAAATTTCACAGGGGTTTTTTTCCCCCATAATTTGTCACTGGTGAAAATGAGTTGACAGTTTATGGTTATTAAACGTTGACCCTGTTAGGCCCTCAGGTTACACATAAAACATATCGACCCCTCCACACAGACGTACAGGAAAGTGCTGGACTGTGTGAGTGCTGCTGAAGTCATGATGTCCTGTGTTCCCTAATAAAAGCATGAAGTTTTGAATGCTTGCATAGGACCCACCTTTTGCTTGGATTTTACAACAAAATGAGCTTTGCATTTTTTTAAATTTTACTATGCTTCAATTCATTTTGTTTTATAGTATTACCATATTGTTCTTTGTACTCATATTTGTTCTTTTATAATGGGTTCCAAGCCTGTAAAGCACTTTAGTAAACTGAGGCTGTTGTAAATGTGCTTTTACTCAGGTTTTAACTACCAGGCCCATTAGTATGAAGAGAGGTAGACCTCTCTGGTTAATGAGAACCCTGTTAAAAGCCAAAGAAATACAGAGGACTCAATAAAACTGTATTAACATAAACATACTGAGCTCCAAAAATAATGCTGAGTTTGCCAAACAGCATCAGAAAATGGCTTTTTCTTAATGTGGAACTGCTCTGGGAGGTGTTTTCCTTTTGTTCTCATCTAAACATCAAAAACAGAATACATTTTTAAAATATGTTACAGAAAAATACAATACATGTCTAAAAAAAAAAACATGTCAAAAAATAAGGAACCATCTGAATTCTTCAGCTGCTTTATAAATGCCTAAAAGGTATATTCAAAAATTAACATAAAAGGAGAATATTTTTCTCTGCCAGAGAAAAGAGGCACCCTCACACTTTGATGTGAGCTGTCTGTTGATGTAATGGGCTCAGACTATTACAACGCAAAGCTACTCATTATCTAATTCATTATCCAATTTGGCTGAGCTACTCTGCAATAGGGATAATAACATAGTGCAAATAAGCTTGTGTTTCTCTTTAGTTCTGATCAATGCAGATAGAATCTAATGCCTTGACAGAGAGCAAAATAAATAATAAAAATAAAAAGTGAGTTCTATGTTCTATCATGAGCTTTCCTTGGGAGAAGATAAAATACAAAGCCTTGCAGGTGTATTCATCCTTAAAGTTGTAATCTCTGCCCAAGCCTGAGCAAAACTATGAAACATCTGACAGATTTCTGCCACTTAAACAACTTCAATTGTATTTCAAAACTGTAGTTATGACTTACTAAAAATGCTGGGTTAAAATCAGGCTCAGACCTATGCACATTTAATGGGACAGAGTGGACCGAGCTCAGAGAGCGCATTCAGAGGCTTGCATGTGGGGACAGATTTTTAGGTCTGATCTACGCTCCAGTCCAGTCCCTTACTGCATTTTCCACACTTTACAAATATACAAACTGGAAATCAAAAACATTGGTGCATTTGACGGTTTGATTTGCAAACTAGAGCAATCTTAAAGAAAGACAGGCTTTTGTATTCAAAAGTTGAACTATAGGCTGACAGCTGATCACAGCTGACACCCGTAATTTTTCATACCCTCATTTGTAGTTAATTTCAAGTACCAAGAGCCTCCACTTGTACCTTGTACCTTGTACCAGGTGGGGATGCACAGTATTGGATTTTTGCTGATATCCGATAAGCTGAAATTTAAAGACGAATATTAGGCAAGTGTCTCCAGTGCAAGGCAGAGTGAAGTGGAGTTGAGAGGAGCAAAGAAGCTGACAGACTGGAAGCCGTTTTAACGTTTGGGATTTTATTCAAAATGTACAGGGCTCACAATGATGTATACTGCCAATATGTATGGCTGATATGTTGGCTGATATCAGATCTGACAAAGCCAATTATTGACTTTTTAAGGTAAAATCTGCAGGTACAAATATGTTGCTGATAATACTGTGCATCTCTAACAGTGTTAACAGCTACTTTTACTGCTAGTCCTAGTCTTCATTAGTTTTTGTCACTTTTTCGTCATTTATAGTTTGTTTAGTTTAAGTCTATGAAAACTAGAAAAATGTTTTTTTCTAGTTTTACTCAATAAAAAGTTTATACCTTTAGAAAAACCTCTTACTCTAAACATTCATTCTCTTTGCCTGAATCTTGAGCTTTACAAAACTTGTGTGTTCTATGTAGGGGTTGACCAGTATCCGTTTTTCAGGGCTAATATAGATACTAGTTATTAGTAGTTCATGAAACTGATAACTGATAATTCAAACCAATACGCATTTATTATGACATACAAGATGTACAGTGACGTGAAAAAGCATTTACAGCCTTTCTGATTACTGATGCAGCTTCTAAATGATGATTTTATTTATCTAGGGGACAATTTTTTTTTTTTTGAGCCATTCAGAGGTAGACTTGCTGGTATGTTTTGGGTCATTGTCCTGCTTCATAACCCAAGAGCGCTTGAGCTTGAGGGCATGAACTGATGGTCGGACGTACATCTTCAAGATTTTCTGGTAGACAGCAAAATTCATTGCTCCATCAATCACAGCAAACGGTCCAGGTCCTGAAGCAGCAAAGCAGCCTCAGACCATCACACTGCCACCACCATGTTTGACTGCTGGCATGATGTTCTTTTTATCAAATGCTGTGTTATTTTTACTCCACATATAACAGGCCACACATCTTCCAAAAAGTCCAACTTTTGTATCGTCAGTCCACAGAATGTTTCTCCAAAAATCTTGGTGATCATCAAGATGTTTCTTGGCAAATGTGAGATGAGCCTTTATGTTCTTTTTTGTCAGCAGTGGTTTTGGCCTTGGAACTCTCCCATGGATGCCATTGTTGCCCAGTGTCTTTCTTATGGTTGAGTCATGAACTCTGACCTTAACTGAGGCCAGTGAGGCCTACAGTTCTTTGGATGTTGTTCTGGGTTCTTTTTTGACCTCCTGGATGAGACGTCGTTGCACTCTTGGAGGTATTTTGGCTGGCAGACCAGTCCTGGGAAGGTTCACCACTGTTCCCAGTTTTTCCATTTGTGGATAATGGCTCTGACTGAGGTTCGCTGGAGTCTCAACGCCTTGTAAATGGCTTTGTAACCTTTTCCAGACTGATAGAGTTCCATCACTTTGTTTGTCATTTGTTACTGAATTTTTTCGGATTGTGGCATGATGCGTTTCTTTTTTGGGATCTTGTAGCCGACTTCACTTTGTCTGGCAGCTTCTAGTTAAGGGATTTCTTCATTCAACAAATCTGCCGGTAATCAGGCCTGAGTTTGGCCAGAGAAATTGAAATACGCTTTCCAAGAACTGTGGTTAATAACAGTTGACTCATGATTCAACAATTACTTTTTCTTGGGCCAGATAGGTTTGGATTTTTTGCCCCCTTAATAAATAAAACAATCATTTAGAAACTGCATTTTGTATTTATTTGGGTTATCTTTGTGAGATATTAAAATTGGTTTGATTATCTGAAATATGTAAGTGTGATAAATATGTAAAAAAAAAAAAAAATCAGAAATCAGAAAGGGGGCAAATACTTTTTTACCGCACTGTACTTAATGTGGCAAAGTAAAATCGAGAGCAACACAGCTGGAAAACAGACAGTAATGTCATATGTTCACTGTGTCAGTGGCACCCATGCTAAGTGTTGATTTGCTGTGACATGTAGCCATCAGATATGTTGTATACAGGACATCTGGTGAGTGAAAATAAAGCCAGAGGAGAAGACAAGCCTTGCAGTGGAGCCAAAGGAGCACACTTTCCAATTAATTAATTATATCTCCCATCTGTAAAATTTATAAAATACAAAGTACCGGCCTCAATGATTAGCCAGCCTGATAATCGGTCAACCTACTGTTTTATGCAACCTGCATCCTGTGTTTTGACCAATGTACCCACAATGGGACAATACTGGATTCTGAATGTCCAGCAAAAACAAATACTACATTTTAGTCTTGTTTTAGTCTCCTTCATAAAAACTAAACTTACTTTTTCTCAGAGTTTTTGTCATCAAGGACCTATTTTTAGCTAGTTTAAGTCTTTCTCAAGAAAAAAGGCTGTAAACTAACTTTTGTTTAGTGATAGTTTTAGTCAATGAAAACATCACTCCCTAACCTCAAGTGTGGGGTAATACCATAAACCCCCAAACAGTTGATTTTGTTTTGCCAGTTCACATAGCATTTTGGATTTACTGGGGGTGAACTGTGAGACAAACTGCTTAAGTCGCGTTTAACATAAAGGGCACACAAAATAAGATGTAGAAGCAGACAGAAGCTAATATTCAAATAATAAGGAAGTGTTTACATTTTTCAACCATACCTGTTTAGCAAAGAAGATGTGGTCCAGCCTTGAATCCTGAACGATTGATCCCGCTGGCTCTTCACCTGGCTGCCACTTGAAGAGGAAAATCAACCCATGAACTGGTCTGGAACAGAACAGGTGAATTAAAAAGCCTGTCCTTGGATAAACACACAGTGTATGCTTTAATGATGTGTTAATCTACTTCAAGTTGTCGAAGTTCTCTGGATCCATACTCCATATCTCTTCAACCTGTGCGCCTTTGCATCCTGATAAGAAAGCACCAAAATTAATTTGCATAAGAAACGTTGATAGTTACTGTACAGAGAAAACTATCTGTTTAAATTCCTGATTATACAACACCTATATTCTCAGGCTGACAAGTGTGACAGCTTTCCAACAGAGCAAAACACATTACCTGTCATTACTCATGAGCGAGGATTTGTTTTCACGCGCCGTTGTTTTGAACGCTGAGTAATGCTAGCCAGTTAGCTTGCCTAATTAAGTTGAGCATGGCTGCCCAATTATCACTTGTAGGTTCTTAATACTCCAGTGTCTGAGTGGATATCAGGAGTGTAAAGCTTGCTTATTACTTTACATGCTGTACGATTATTTGTTCTTTACAGAGGTCAGCGTTTACCTAGAATGTAACGTTCGTTTTACAGCTAGCTAGCACAGCCAAATAGCCACGTTATACCGAATCAAAGCTGCAGTCCGTCACTTACCAAAACCTTTAATCAGTTCTGTGAACACCCCAGGGTCGCTCTCCATCAGACACCACTCTCCTGCACTTCCAGCCATTCTTTACAACTTCGTTAATTAAACGTATGGTGCAAATAAACAAGATGCTAATGTCTTAGCTTAGCTGTGCACCCGCTACTCAAGCTAATTTCACTGAGGCACAGGAGTGACCTCACAGTTCACGCATTCAGGTGCTCTAGGAGTAATCGGAATAATAATTATTCCGCTGGAAAAATCCATATATAAAATCCTTTGAATCCAGACAATAGCTTAGCATGAAATCGCACAGCAACATAATCAGAAGAGGTTGATTGTCTTAATAGTTGAAAATGTAATGGCTGATTTACAGCCGGCATGTCACGTTTTTCTCCGCTTTCAGTAAGGTATAAGGTTTCGATGTGTTTTGATAGGTACGATTTATTAGGTAAAGATAGAAATCGTGGCAACCAGAACATCGGTTTATATAGAGCACGTTGTTCCTTCAAAACGAAGTAAAAGCTCCAAAACCCAAGAACGGTTGGACGAATTACTTTAAAATCTGGTAACTCCCAGCATTTGAGAAGTACGTGAATGCAGACAGGGATGCGGTGCAATGTGGACAGTCTGGGTACGCGCGTTTCAGTCCACAGCGTACACCGCCAAATGAGGTGCTTACTTGGAAACCGATGCAACCCTAGATTATTTGCTCCGTTTGTTTTTCATGAAATGTTCATTCCATTAAAAAAATGTGAAATTATGGACGATTTACTTGTCTCACAAATAGCTTTCCCGAATTTTTAATCAACACCCACCCTTTTCCCAGGAGAAGAATCTGAAATGAAGCACTGGTGAGAGGAGTGCAACAAAATATGGGAGGCTGATAGTGGTCCTTCATTCATTTTTATTTAGGAGTATAAATACATCGTAAAGGCTTTAAGAAAACTTCTGAGAGTGTTTGTGGCTTTGTAAATAAACTGGTTTCATAACACTGACCGGTATAATGATAAATAAGGCTATTTTAACTGTTGAAACATGCTAAAATATATATAAAAAAAGGAATTTAAAATCAGACACTGCTACTGATAAATTTACATATGATTTGACAAGCAAGTAAAAATAAATGAATATGGCAAGATTGTTTTCATCTATTCTATGCAAATCACTAACATTTTCGCACAAGATGAAATATTAACATAGTAAACTGAATAAAATTGCTCATTGAAAAATCTGAAGTCCTTTAACTCGTCCAAGATATGAACACTTAAAGTAAAAACATTTCATCAACATGACCGTCAAAGCATCATGAAATTATGTTCACGGTTTGGTTGTGAAAAGCAGTTTAACAATCCCTATTTTTTTTTAAAAGACAGCAACTTTAACAACAGTTCTGTACATTCCTTGATAAAAAAAATGTGAATATCTGTACATCATGTAGCCGATGCACTTTGATAAATAAATAACATAGTCCAGCTCAAGCAGTGTAGAACTTGTAACACAAGATCAAGCATACATTTGATCAATACTGGATTGAAAAAAATGACAAGAACGGTTAGTCATTTAGTGGTCTCAAACTGTCCGCTCCCTGATCCATCGGAGCCGCTCCCGGCACAGCAGGGGGCGCACTGTTCGATGAGGGGGACCAACTTTCCCTGCTGATGGAGTTGTTTGGTGTCAGAGCCGCCTCCAATGCAGTTTCCATTAATGAAGACCCTCGGTACCTGAAGAAAACAATATCATAACCTAATCAATGGGTAACATGTTCTTAAAAAAACAGACGGGCTTAGCAGAGCTAAAGGTGGTGTGACCACCATGACATCATGCTTTGAGATAATAAACTCCTTACAGAAATATTGAGTTATTAGTGAGCTTAGAAATTGGGTCAGCCCTTCAGCAATAAGTGGATTCACCCCCTGTGGGCCGTTAGAAGCAATGCATCCAGTCAGAAAATACAATTGTTTTTTGTTCTTTTAAAAAAAATTAAAGAGAGAAATGGGTTTGCTTTTCTCTGTAGCTGCACTAGGAGGAACATGTGTCTTAGCAGATGTAAGAATAGTTTACCTGGTCATACATTAAAGACTGAGCTGCACCTTTTATCCAATAAAGCTTATCAACAACTTTCAAGTTTCTCAGTGACAAAAGAGGAGTAAAATAATGCACATATTTTACATCAGTTAGAGACATTCTGACTGATCAGTAACTAAGAATCATCAGCCCATTTCCATTAAAAATATAGAATAGGTAGATTCTAATTAATGCTTGTTTGAATAGATTACTTGTGGTTTATACTGTGGTGTCTGTGGCTGAGAGAAGCACTGTGAGTGCAGTGGGATGTAATTATATCAGCTAAATGAATTTCCAGTCAATGACTATCAGGCACATCAGCACTTGTGAATCAAATTAAACCTAAATGCAGCCTCTTTGACTTTTCACTAGATAATAAAAGCTGTCACCTTGTCTGCTGTTGCTGCAGGTCAGTTTTTCCTTGTCTTTTTTTGGCCAAAACTGCCAGGGGTGAATCCCCAAACTTTTAAGTAGGTCTTGTTAGTTTTAAACTAGTAATCCAGTGTTGGAATCTGCATTGAAACTGACAAGATAAATTCGAGTTCACTACCTAAACAAGCAACATTATGTTATAATACATTTAAGGTCAGCTTGATAAAATGACTAATCAGCAAAGGTTAATATGTTCTCAGGCTAAGCAGGGATAGTGGATGAACTAGGAGGGTGTAGAGAAGAGGAAACTAAGTTGGAGGAACCTCTGGAGTAGGGGCTACCTATAATGTCCTACCATGGCCCCAGAATCTAAAATGCTGGGTTGACGGGGGACCCATCATGCCCATAGTGATCAGGGATAGCAGCTTTGAGTTAGATTGCGACAAGGTGAAAGATCAGCTTGTACTAAGGCAGATTTACATGGCAGCTTTTCTAATGGAGTTTAGAAAAGTTTAGCTCCAGGAATTGAACACAGAAGGCAACAGGTGAATGCAGGACATTATCAGGTAGAGAGGACAGTTGTTGAGTTTGTGAAGGTGGGAAAGTTAAAGGAGGCAGGTTTTTAGGTTCAGCAGTCAGTCCAGCTAACAGGTGCTAAGGGCTGGGAGATGCAGGTAGATTTGGAAGGAAAACATGTGACACAGGAAATAGTTTGCACTAGTTTGAGGCCTGACATAGTGCTATGGTCTGCCAGTCAGTGTGTAGTTTATTTAATAGAGCTGATGGTTCCCTGGGAGGATTCTGTGGAGGAAGCTTATTATTACAAGCTTAAGATACAGGAGCAGAAGTTGAACAGTGAGGATGGAAAGTTATGGTTTGTCTAGTGGAAGTAGGGTGTAGGGGGTTCGTGGCAAGGTCAGCAGATCCTTTATTTAGAAAGCTGAGAGTTCAGGGACAGAGTTAGCGAAAGAAAGTTAAGGAGATGTCAAATAGAGCATTTCAGGCCGGTCAGGGATTTGGATAAGGAGGAATAATACCAGCAGGGGGCCAAATAATGGTTAATAGTTGTAATTATGAGTTGGGCTAGGGTAGGTAGAAGGGGGAGATAGAGCGTCAGCCTCGTCCAGCCAGGGCGAGTGCTAGCCCCAGTAAGGGCACGTAATGCTAGTTCTACCTCCCCCAACCTCTTGCTAAGCTCCGTTTCTCTCCTAAATATCTCTTGTATAACTGTTGTAGTTTCATGTGCCATGTCAGTGATAGGAATGGTAGTCCTGTTGTAGTTGGAGTCGTGCTAGGGTTGGTAGAAGGGGGAGGTAGAGCATCATCAAAATTAACTTCAGATTTTGAGGAAAAACTTTAATAAATACTGTTGTTTGGGGGTTAAGTCTGTTTTTTTTTTTTTTTTTTTGTTTAGTAAGCAAAACAACTCCACCTGTTGTATAATGCAGTTGACACTGTTCTGAGACTAACTGCTTTTAATGATGATTTGCACTGTTTAGCTTGTTTAATAGGCTTATTTTTTCCAGCCTGTAAGTAACTGTCTTTCGCAATAACATAGGTATTCAGTTCTATCAGATTGTGTCAGGGGTGTCAAACTCAATAACAGCAGGGGCCGGGTTCTTGATTTATAGGTCTAACCCAAGAGCCCAACAGGGCCAACATTTAGTTATAAATTGTCAACCTAATTTTCGCCAGTTATAAAATATGAAAAGAGTACTGATAATAAATCATTTTGAAATGTAAAAATTAGTCAAAACAATAATTTTAAAGCTCAAACGTGAGATAAAAGGTCAAAACACACAAAAAAAGGAAAAACTGTGTTTTTAAAGGCAAAAGTCAAATTCATGAGTTTGGAAAGTCAAAACGTGAGATAAAATTCGAAATCATGAGTTTAAAAGTCAAAATATGAGTTAAATTTTAAATTGTTAGTCTATAGGGTAAAAAGATTGGATTATACAGCCAAAGTTAGGGGTTGAAATGGTCAGAATGACAAAAATTTTGTAATAATGAGTTAAAAAGGTCAAAATAAGAACTAAAATTTGAAACTAAATCTGAAGGTCACATATGATTTAAAAAAAGTAAAAAAATACAAATTGAAAAGGTCAAAGTGTGTAATAAAGAGTCAAAATCATAAGTATGAGTCATAATTTTGAGATGCTAAATTGAAAACATGAAATAAAAACAGATTTTCTTTTCCAACATTCCTGTTTTTTTTAATCTCTTGATTTTCAGTTTTTACTTTTTCAGATTTTGACGACTTTAACAGGGATATTTTAAATCATCAAGGTTTAGTTTTTTATTTTTTATACTGGAGAAAATCAGCAGACCTTATACTAGTGGGACAGTTATGATAAAAATATAATGTGATTTTGCGGGTGGTATATTACTGTAACACGGGCCAGATTTGGCCCCCAGGCCTTGAGTTTGACACCCCTGGATTGTGTTATCTAGTTGTCCTTACTGTTGTGTTCTCATTGCATTGCTTCTTGGAAGGGTTTTGCACTGCTCTGTTGAATAATCTAAGTAAAAACATGTTGTTGACTGAAGAATGATGACTTTTGAACTCCTTTTATCAGGTTACTCTTTGACTTGTTAGAGGTCTCAGTACACTACAAAGTAGAATGACTAACCACTAAACCAGCTGCAACAACAAAACACAAAATAAGATCTGCATCCACAGATGATTAGTATCAGCAGTTGAAAATCTGATATCCTTAATATCACTTGGGTGATTTAGTCCTTTGAGCATGAATACGGTCTTCAATGATGTACATACTGCTATTTTAAAACTGTGCTTAAGTCCTTGGTGTTATTATACATGATTCAGAACAGGAAATCTAAAAATTTAAATTCTTTCAAAATTCTGAAATGTTACTTATATCAGAGACTTGAATATACATTGCTCTGACCTTCATTGAGACTCATTCAGTTAATGCGAGTCTAAACAAAGTCCTAGTTTTAGGCTTTATCTCTGTCAAACCTAAAGTCTAAATTTACCTTCAACGCAGTGTTGCCAAAATGAACAAGCTGTCAAACATGCTTGATTTGATTCTGTTTTAACAGATGATGAAGTAAAACAAAGTAAAGTGTAGCCACTTTAATCCAGATTCCCAAAACACATCATAAGACAGTTACCGTTCTGGCACCGGTCATCTGAGCTAAGGCCTCTTGCAGTCTCTTCCCATCGTTGTGCTCGTCCAGCTCGACCACTTTGTAGGTGGCACCAATTTCATTGAAAACATTCTTGGCCATTTTGCAATAAGGACAGGTGGTCTTGGAAAATATCACAACACAGTTCTGAGACACTACCTCCTGCAAGATAATCAAAAAATGATTTATGTTAACATCAGTAGTACACTGAAATAGACTGTACATGCCAGCGCTCCAGTTTCTAGGGAAAGGCAAGCTATACTCTGCATTTTCAATGGTTAATTTTCAGTTAGTGAGAAAAATTAGGAAATTGGTGCATTGATTATCTGTGACGAAACATTTTTCTTTGGCTGAAATGCTTTTGTCTCTTTCAGCTGCTGCATATCTTCGTCAATTTAAATTCAATCATTGTAAGTGCTGAGGGTTTTGATGCAACTCTCTTAATCAAACATATTATAAAAGCAACAATTCAAATTTAACCATCATCAGCAAATAATTATCATTTATGCTTACCTTAAAATAAACACAATTTCCTGAACAATGATCTATCCGTACTGCATTTAAGGGCTAAACAAAGCAATGAATGAAACATTTGGGTGGCATCAATTATTGACTATTGGACAAAAAAATGTTCAGATAAACATTAATAAACATGAAACTGGTATTCTGGAGCAAACTAGAAAAAAGCCAAGAAACTAAATAAAAAACTGAGTCTGGGAATGGTGGGAAAATGCCAGTTATCACTGTCAATTTCAACCATATAGCACAGACAAAAAGATCAGATGAGATTCAAAGCACACTTTTGAACCAAATGATGAAGAGGTATAAAATTTCTGAGCATATACCAACCTGAACATATTGTATACATGATGTGCTGGACAACCCTGCAGAAGATGATGTGAAGTTCCCCATTCTGAAACAAAAGCACAATTTTGTCCAAAATTACACACCAGCACTGGGTCTACTATTCTACATTAGAAATCACACAGAGGCACAGTCTTATAATGACCTGAAAAACGGGAAGAGATTTCTAGAAGAGACGGGTTTAAGGTTAATTATCAGCAACATAATATGAAGCTGAAGGAAAACTGTTGGCTTAAAAATACAAACACGCATCGTTACAGATCGAAGTCTTGATTTTTGCCACGACTGCTAGAGCTGATCTACAACTGCAGTCCATGTGCTGGGTAATCCAGGATTAGTAGTACAAATACTCCTAACATGCACTTGTAATTAGCTCAGATTGCATTGTGGTCGATGGCAAACTCCAGTTAAAAGCATGCTGTTTTAAGAGCGCTGTTCTTAAATAAATCACATTTTGTCTAACGTCTCGTGCATATGCTGAATCAAAGGTGAAACCCTCGCTGTTAATTCGGGTTGTAACTAGATCTTTTACCGGTTACACTGAAATATTTCCTTTGGCTTGATTAAACATTTTCTAGTGTACGGTTAGCGCTGGTGTCTTGGCTTAAATTGTGACCGTGTTAACTGGCGACTTTCAATCGTATGCTAAATGGTTATCAGTGGTACAACAAATGTCGACGATTTCCACACGTATGCCTTTTTGTTTTTTTTTGTTTTTTTTTACGTGTATTGAACGCATTACGATATCGGCGAGTCTATTTTCGTAGGCGGTGAACCTACATCTGCCACTAACGCGTCCGGCAGGAAGTCACCAGTTAACAAGGTAACAATTTAAAGCGCAACACTTCGAACGTTAGCTAACGGGGGAGACGGAATGCCACAGAAAATGAGTGTTTTTTTTATCATATAGTTGAAAATTCACAAATGACTATCATGCCGAATTCGTCAGCTGACCTTAAATAATCGTTATAGTTTCGAAAAATGTGTATGTGGTTAAGAGAGGATCTTTAAAATAAGCCTAACGTTGAATTGTGTGTTTTTCATACAGTTCTGTTCAGCGTGGTAAGGTGAGCATGCGGCAGTGAATGGCTTCTTCTTTCAGTGTATAAAATATCATTGTCAAGCGATGGTGTACTGTTTGTTACACTGACAGCACTCACTACATTTCCTAGTATGTTTATAATAACCATGGCTGACTTATAATACTGGCTAGCTTAGCTTTAAATTTAGTCAAGCTCGTGGGAGTGACCTTCGGCAGCCGGTCCATGCCACCCTGGAAAGGCATCCTGCTCGAGCAAACATGGTGAAAAAATAACATAAAACCCAAAAATAATCGAACTGCAGGCCTGGGTGAATCATGCGGTTAGTGTACAAACAAGTCTAAAGTCTTACACCAACCCTCGCTATTACTGTAAACCTGCTTTCCCCCATACATACACTGTTTATGTCTGGTGTGCCTACCTTTAAGTGACCACCGGAAGCAGTTTCTGACGCATGGAGACGGGATTTTAACCTTAGCGTCATGACGTAACAATACAATTGTGGAGGGCCATGGTGATTTGGCTTTCATTAATAAAGGCATAATATTGGTCATAAATAGTCCAGTGATTCAAACTATAATTATTTTCAAAATTTTGTATAAAACAGAGCTGTAGACTCTATTTTAACCTTTTTTATTATTATTTAAGAGGGACAATTCAAATCCACATTTAACACATTTCCCCTTTAGACAGTAACTTTATAACAAAAGTATACAGCATTCTTAAGACCGTGGTTTATAAAGTGCTTTGAAACAAGAAATAAAAACAGAATAAACTGAGCAGCATTAGCCTAACCCTCACCACACAAAACGAAAGAAAAGAAAGTTTACACCACTAAATTTGAGCAGTTTCATCTTTTTTTTTTTTACATATTACATGTCATTAAAAAAAGTAACAAAGTGCTTCACAACTTCAAAATAATACAGTGCAGAATTACATTTAAATGAGAAACTATGGAAGAAATTAAAAGTGAACAAAGATTAATTTAGAACAGGAAAAAGTTATTTAAGTTCATATAGAGATAGGCTTATGATATTTTTGTGTGATAATTGATTTATTCTGTCAATTAAATACATTTTTATTCTTATTAAACTGCCCCCTTAACCCAATTGTGACAAAGTAAAAACAGAATTAAAATATATATATATATATATGTGTGTATATATATATATATATATATATATATTTTTTTTTTTTTTTTTTTTTTTTTTAACCCTAAAATATCACATTAACATAAGTATTCAGACCCTTTGCAGAACACCTGAAATTGAGCTTAGGTTCCTCCCATTTCTCTTGATCATTGCTGAGATGTTTCTACACCCTAATTGTGTTTACGGGTACAATAATAACCTGAATCAATGGAGACATACGACCGACTTAGTTTCTTAGTGACCAACTCTTTATTGACCCCTGAGCAACAGGTACAATCACAAAGGTTCCTACCCATGTAATCACCTAATACCACATTCCCCTTCCTAGACAAAAAAGATGCAAAATAACAATAGTATTTTAAACCTTTCCATGTTATGTAATCTGCCTGGGAATATCTAAGTAACACATCTCCCGATGAATATCAACATCATCAATATGAACCTTTAAGGCATTACTATTCTTTACCTGAGCACTTAACAGCGAAACTCTTTAGCAAATGTTTTGTGAACCTGTGCATATAGCATCAACAAATAATGAATTACTGAAATTTCAACATGAACAGTTTCTTCTATGAGGGATGGAGTAGACTATCCAAACTATCACCCGAGTGTGAGGATTATTCTGCCCAAATGGCCACTCTACTTGTTATTGGCACACAAAGTCTTTCAGATAGGCCGGTGCCTTTTTGATTCTGGCAGGGAAGCGTCTCTCACATGCAGGAGTCTGTTGTTCTGGGTCCTGCTGGATCTCAGGAGTGACAGGTGCACTCACTGCATTGGGATCTGTGTTTACGGGTGCTGCCTCAGGTATTTTGGGAGGTGTTTCCGGTGTCTGAGAGGATGATGAGAGATGGGATCTGTTTCTTATCCATCTTCCCCGAGATGTTTTGATGATGTAGGACCGTGGCGTGTTGGCCTTAGATACCACAGTTCCTCTCTCCAGCATATCCTTGACCCACACAGAATCACCAGGTTGTAGGTGTGATACATCTCGTGCTCTGTGTCACCGATTATAGCTCTTTTGTTGTTTCTGTCTGTACTGTTGCTCTTTCCTGTTCACATCTGCAGGATCTGTGCATCTTGATTTGAGCAGGGAAGGAATAACAGGGGGGTCCTGATTTTCCTCCATAAGAAGTTCAGTGGGACTGTATCCGTTCGCTAGAGGAGCAGCACGGTATGCCATGAGAGCCAGATAAGGCTCTTTAGACTTTTTCAGGAGATTTTTGATTGTCCTTACCGCTCGCTCAGCCTCCCCGTTGCCCTGCGGGAAATGTGGGCTGGATGTCACATGGCTAAAGCACCACTCCTGTGCAAACTTGGTGAAAGACTCAGAAGTAAATTGTGGTCCATTATCCGAGCGCACCACTTCTGGTATTCCATGATGCAAAAAGATGGATTTAAAGTGCTCAATAGCTGCTTCTGAGGTTGTGGAAGTTAGCTTGGCTACTTCAAAAAATCTTAAGAAATAATCCACAATAACCAGATATTTTTTGTTGTTGAGCTGAAACAGATCTGCTCCCACTGTGGACCAAGGTCTTGACAGGAACTGGGTGGGTAACAGTGTTTCTCTGAAGTTTGTTCTCACATGGCAGCAGGTCTCACAGTCTTCTATCATTTTTGTTAGCTCTTTGCTGAGGCCTGGCCACCACACAGATTGTTTTGCTCTCTCTCTGCATTTGGTTATTCCCAAGTGTCCCCCATGCAGTTTGATCAGCATGTCTGCTCTGAGTGAGGTTGGAATCACGATGGGGCGACCATAGAGTAGCAGACCGTTTTGAACTGTGAGCTCACCTGAGAAAGGCAGATAGAGCTGAAATGCTCTTTCGACTGAGAACTTGTCAGGCCAACCCTCCAAGCAGTACTTCTTTAACTTCGTGAGTGTAGCATCGTTGTCCTAGTGTGTCTGGATTTTCTTTAGTCTCTTTTCTGTAGCTGGCAGACTTGTCATGACTGCATCCACAAAGAGGTTGATTTTTCCTTATGCAGCCCTTCTGTTCTGCTGCTGAGAGGAGCTCTGGACAGAACATCCGCAGTTGAAATGTCTTTACCAGATACATGAGATATGGTGTAAGAAAACCTCCTCAGCCTCATGCGTAAACATTGTATGCGTGGTGGAAGTTCATCCAAACTCTTAGACCCAAGAAGAGAAACCAGGGGTTTGTGATCAGTCTCTATATGGAAACTCTTTCTGAAGAGAACCTCTCACAAGCCCATGTGAGCCGGGCAACCAGAGCAGTAATATGTTTTTATAAGTTTAACCAACAAGTTTTTTGCAAAATGCAAAAAAGATGATTTCATAAAATCATAACAATATCTTGATTTATAACTCCCTGGTGGATTACAGTAGCTAAAAGCACTACCAGTAACATTTCAGGGGCAGAGCTAATGGTAGCTAGACCCGAACAGGGCCACCTGAAATCTGATCAGCCTCCCAAAATCCTTAAAATGATTCTCTGTTTACCTTGCTGGTTGTTAACCATTTAGGCATACTCAATAATTGGCGTATCTGAGTGTATTAGATTGGTTTTATTGTTTTAAAATATCCTCAAGGCGAGGAATATGAAAATGGCTCCACCATCCTTACATATTTACCTCCGCCAAGGAGGTTATGTGATCGGGTGGGTTTGTTCGTATGCTAGTTTGTTTGTTCGATTGTTTGTTAGCAACATAACTCAAAAAATCATGGACAGATTTTCATGAAATTTTCAGGAAATGTCAGAAATGGCATAAGGAAGAACTGACTAGATTTTCGGACTGATCAGACTCACTGTCTGGATCCAGGAATTTTTTAAAGGATTCTGTACTATTGGGAGATAGGGCTAATGGCGCAGGTCTGCACCAGGAGATGGCGGACATGAGTAACTTCAATCCCAGCAGCATTTTTTGGTGTGTTTCTATTCAAAGTTTTGGAGTTTATAGAGCTTGAAAGATGCACGCCCAGTTGAGGAGACGAGTCGGAGCGTAACAGAGAGAAAGACAGCGAATTGTAGCGAGAATACTCACAATGCTGGGAGGAATAGAGGAATATTCACCCTCTGCCATGACTTCCACAGGTAGCGAAGCCAAAGCTTTGCCTCACTGTGTTTCCACCCCATCAGGGAGGGAGTAATCAGCGAATTAGATATTGGGAGAGATCCAGATCACCGTCTGGATCCAGGAATGTTTTTAAATGATTCTTCACTATTGGGAGATAGGGCTAATGGCAGAGGTCTGTGTTCTCTGAGTGCTCTTCTAGTTATATATGTGGCCCTCAGTTGAAAAAAGTTTAGACATCACTGCCTTAGGGTCAGCAAGCATAGATGTAGCAATGCTACCCTGTCATCCAAATATGGTCACTAATAATTAAAAGAAAAGATGCCAAAAATTTTCAAATTTGAGGCTTTACAAGGGAGGTTCACAAACCATTTGGGTATTCTTTTTCCATAGTCTCATGTAGTCTATCCAAAACTTTTAAGACCTTTTTCTGTCCCTCTCTTTGCAAAACTTTCTTCACCTTGCTGTGGTGCATAGCTGAATGGTGCTTTAACTGCCAATTAGTTCCCCATAACTGAGGAAGACAATGCAGCACAAAGACTTGTGGATGTATTCAATCACAATTAGCACCCTGTTGTGACAGGATAAAGTATGGATAATATCAATATTGATAACAGAGGCAAAGACCACGTCACCTGAGTTGAGGTAAAGAGAATTCCTGTGGAGAAAAGAGATAACGCTCTTCTGTCTGACAGCACGCTTCAGAGCTGCTACAAATGCAGATTATTCCCTCCTTTATCCTCAAAGGTTTTCGTTTCACCTCCCTCTTCAAATGCAGGAGGAAATGCATTAGTTCACACATAACTATTTCCCATTAACCATGTTACCAGAATAGGCTTCTGGGCCAGGGAATCAATCACAAATCTAAGGATATCTGATGAGGCAGCACAGGAGTGCTTCACTTCAAATACAGTTTTTTTTTTCAAAGTCAAGCAAGAAATGCATCATTTCAGAATGGATTCACACCATCAAAGAGATCTGCCGCTCTGCCCTGGAGTGGGTAATATCCCGGCACAAATCCAGAAATGTTATGACGGATGGAGGAGAAAAGTGTGAGGCTTCACACACCTCTTTACAGCATCGATACATGTGTTAAAGGAACATTTGGGTCTGGCTGCACGGAGCTTTAACATCCAGCAGGAGTCTTCGGCTCTTTGGCTGGATTTATGTGACAAAATAAAATACAACACATTCAAAGTTTGTCACATACTGTGAATAATAGTAAATTCATGGTCTGTAGTGATGTTTGGATCTGTTTAAAAGTTTAAAAAGATTCTACCTTATGAGAATGACTTCTTTTTTATAAAGATCAAAATGGTGCATGCTTAAAAACAAGTTTTAAAAGTTAGAAAAGCTCTGTTTGCTGTTACTTTATTGTTCTCGTATTGAGCCATGCTTGTCCCCACTCCTCAGCCCCCTGCTGACCTGCACTTACATTTCTCCAGCCCTAACTGGCCCTGTGCATGGCAGTATCATCACACAACATAACATGTGCAATTTGCAAGAACTGCAGTCTCACAGAGTCAGCATAATGGAGAAATGCACAGACAAATTTAGAGTAACTTAACCTACTTTGTTGCATTTAATTGTTTTGGTCAGACAATCTAACACTGCCATTGTTTGAAATGATTTTCAAGAGGAAGTTGAATCAATTATACATTACGTCTGCATGCTTGTGCACATACTTGAACAATTATACCATGCCAAAGCCCACCATCTGTGCCATGGCCAAGGAAGTCTACTACACTGCAGTGCTGTTCAGAGCACTCTCAGCTCTTACCTTGCAATGCCTTTTCAGGAGTCATCTGGCTAGTCTTACAAGATCATACCATTAATCACCTGTTGATGAGCAACTAGATAAAACAGCCAATGAATCTATGTTCCATCGTGGACTTTCCATGGCGTGTGTATTCAGCATGTGGGTTATTTCCAGAGTTGAAGGCCACCATGGCTGCTAGAACAGCTGAGAGGTCCACAGCTTCTATAGGTCTGTAAAGATAATGCATTAATGCATTCATTCTCTAAGTCTGGGTCGCCAAATGTGTTTTCAAATTTTTTTCCCCTACAGTATTTAATGTGATGTTTATGTTACCAGTACATATTATACCACATATTATGCAAAAAATACTTTTTCAGGCCTTTCTAGCAAAAATATGTGCCCCTGGTCTGTCCAAAATCCCCACCAAGAATCAGAAAAAATCCATTTCCTCCCCCTTTCGTCCTCACCCTTTCAGAAAATGTGTGCTGAAACAAGCCATTCTGAGATTTTCCCTTCATGATGTCATATGGGGAGTTATCACCGCCCCCCGGTTGAGTTGGCCCTCACTGCTTAGAGAGGAGGATCAGGAGAGCCACATCCATTAAGCAACATCCATTTTCTGAGAGGGGTGTGGTCAGGGGTTGGAGTCAGACAGCTCATTAACATTTAAAGCTACAGACACAGAAACAGCTCGTTCTAAGTAGGGCTGAAACAGGGAGGTTTTTAGACATGAAAAAATCCAATATTGGAGTGTTTTTCCAGCAACAGACTTCTCAGTCATGTTTTGGTAATCTCTGAGACCAATATAAACTTGTCTTAAAAGGGTAATACAAGGTTGTGATGCTTTGTCAAACATGTATTATCATATTTACTTGTTTTAACATGGTCAAAAACGTTTATTTTATTTTTAAGCACGATTACCCTGGCTTATGTTTTTAAATCAGGCCAATTTATGATTGGCTTGTATCTCCTAAAAAGTTGGTCACCAGAAAAAAGTCAGGGAAACAGAATCAATGATCTGTTTTGGGCACTTGGTTACAAAGTGTCTGCACTTTAGTGCGGCTATACAGCAAATTGGCAATATCTTCAGTGACAGCTTGGAATCAGAGTTCACTTGCCTGCCTGCCAAGCAAACAACAGCTCATACATCATTTCAGAGGCTTGGCTTTCCTACATGCTTTATACAGTGAGGCTGCTGACGACTGACATGAAAGTGGGTAAATAAGCCACAAACGAAGAGGCTAGCAGTGGTTTTTAAACCGCTTTTCTCCCTTGGCTCTTTTTTGAGAGACAATTTCCTTTTTTCCCCATTTTTTTTTGTTGTTTAAAATATTCTTAAAAAGATAAGCCATTTGTAAATCAAAAGATTGGCTCCATTAAGTGGGCTGAGCCAAATGATCCAGATCTTTAAAAAGAATTGGAATTCCCATCACTCCAAGTGAGATTGAACAGTGTTAAATAGACCCACGCTTTTGTTTAACAGCACAATAGTATAGGGCAGTCTTTAACCCTTTACCTACTGACCCAGCGCCAGCGATGTGTTTTATATGTCCAGAGTATTATTACCGTAACTCCGTCAAAGTTTGTCTGATCAGAAAAATTCCAATGGTGTTGGAAAGCTGAGAATTGTGGGCATGTGCACATATGTGGCTCATTACGGTACTCACAATCATATGACGTGGGCATTTATAGGAAAACACCAGTTTTGTATTGTTCTTCTTTTAAACTGCTGACAATTCCATATAATGTACAATAATCATTAACCAGATGTTGAAAAGTCAAGTTCAAGTACTCCTGGGAAAAAAGGGACCAAAACTTTCAAACTGAATGTGTCAACAGAATGTGTCCAAATCGCCATTTTAAACTCAGTAGGTAAAAGGTTAATGTGTCCCAGTATGCATCTACACAAACAATCCCATCTGGATGAAGGATGAAGGCGTTCCAGACCACCTCTGCATGCAATCTGAGGCATCAGATACCTAACTGTTTCCAGTGCATGGTGGGACCTACCTGCCTCCCTACCATACCTGTTAATATATTGTCTACACCATGCCTATGATGTCCTTTACATTGCTGTAAAGCATAAGTTTACATAGACAGGAATGTTAAAGGTAGAAAAAGCTTCACTTCTTATGAATTCAAACCTGCAGATGTCACCACAGTAATAGGGCATTGTAAGTGTCTAGTAGTGGGTTCATCTATAGTAGAATCATGAAAAAAATACCTGTGTGGATTTCTTTCATTGTCACACCTCCCTGAAAGACCAGACCTCAAACTGGACTTGTGTGGTATCACTCAAATTCTGTTTCTCTTCGAGAATGAAAGACAAATTCTCTACCAGTCAAATTTAACCTTTCGGCTCATCATACTTTGGACAAAACCACCAGATGACAAACTTAATGACAAAATTGAACTTAAAATGTTGAATATCTTGTGAAGAATAATTTAGATAAGTATATTTTATCTACCATTTTAGGCACAGTGAGAAAAATATGTGCACTTTACTTTATGTAAAACAGTTTGGTAATGAGGCATGGAAAAATATTTCAAGCTGCAATGGCATCCTGACATGTGGAACTGCTATCTGCTGATAAATTGTAGGCAGACGTATGAATACTGCTGAGTAGCATCTGATTTATGATACAAGTAATGGAAATGCCACTGTAAGATCTACACAGTCTGCTGATGTTTGCACCCATGTACTGTGATGATCTACACACCACTAATATATGATACCCACCAACACCAA
Source organism: Cheilinus undulatus (assembly GCF_018320785.1). NCBI lineage: Eukaryota > Metazoa > Chordata > Actinopteri > Labriformes > Labridae > Cheilinus > Cheilinus undulatus. The sequence continues at coordinate 7,645,445 of NC_054871.1, read as the reverse complement.
TGTCCAAAATGTTATAATGATATGAACAGAAAAACCCAAACCTTAACAAATAATAACGTTAAAGTAGTAATCATACTGATAAATCTGGTCACCTTAAGAGAATCTTAATGATGGCGGTGATATGAATTTGAAAGGACTTTTTAATAGACCTAAAGAATGCTAAGGAAGAGAGTCCTAGTACTGTTTCCTGAGGATAATTTGTCTTCAGAAAAGAATGAGCAGCTATTAGCCTGATCTATATCACACATGGCGTTGTCTTTAAGGCGCTGATGTCTCACTGTGACAAATTAGAGCCAGCATGGGGTGGGCTGTCGGCACTGAATCGTCTGTTTCAACATCATTTTTGTGATACAAATCACAACGTCTGCACGGACTTCATTTGTTTATCTAATTTCTTTCCCTTATCATTTGTTAAAGCCTGTTCCAGCGTATATTGTGGTGAAGACAGATGGCACAATTAATCCACTCATGGACCACTAACCTGTGCATTCATGTCGGTGAATAACTTTAAAAACCAGAAACATTAGGTGAGACATGAGGTCAAAAAAGTCATGGAAGAACTACATATTCTTGCAGGAATAGTATCCAAACGAGATTATTTTGTCTGTCTGGAGTTGATTTGCTGTTCATTTCAGTATTTATTTCTGTATTTTTTTTTTTCTATCATGGGTGAGTATGTTAGAGTCACTTAGCTCTGACTGACCTTGCACACTGGAAGTATTCCTGGAGCACTATGCATTTTAGCACAGCCCTGAGCAGTTGGAGACTCGATATCATGGGAAAGCTATGACTGCATATCAGAATAGCATGTAAACAACAGATTACTTTGGCTTTCTGGGGTTGTTTTGTCATTCATTTCAACATTATTCCATTATTTTTTCAAGACAGTCTGGCAGCAGATTGTTCATCTCTGGTAGCCACTCTCACAGACTGTTCATCTGAGACACTGAATATCTTATTGACCAGAAATTTGTGCCAAAACTTTCAAAATAAAATCAGATAAAAATTCCACCTAGGGTAACCGTAACTTAAGGGTGCAAAAGTTACAATTTCATAACCTGACTAGCAAAACCTGATTACAAAACGTTTAATAAAGCCGAGTAACTTAAGCATTCTGCTTAGAGAAAAAAGATTGCCCTCCTAAAACATTCTAACACAGCCAGCATAGCTCATATCTCTGGTTGCTGGAAAGCTATTCACATAACGTAACTATGTAGCTAATGTAGCTAAATCTGCGCTCACGAAAGCAGCTACACATGTACGTTATCTGCGTAGCTAAGTTAGCTTTAGCTATGTTCGCTAAAGCTCACGTTGCTACATAGCTAAAGCTAAGCTCACAAACCGTCTTTGTAAACTGTATGTTATCTTTAGCTATTTTTGCTAAAGCTAACTTTGCTACGGTGGCTTATGTAGTAATGCTATGTAGCTAGCTTTAACTGAAGTTTGACAGTATAGACTGGGTTCCATCCTGACAGACATCTTCATACGACACAAGCTTATTCACCATGCTGTGGCAAGTGGGAGAAATGCAGTGAGAGAGAAAGAGCTGCAGCCATGTTTCTAAATAATCAACCACCCATTTAAATGACTTGGACGGATGCAAAAAATGCAGAAGTAAATCTGATTTGTTATGAAAAAACTAGCGGTAGCCGGAAGTTTCAGTGTCAGTGTGCAAACATGACTAGCACAAGATCATTTCCAATTTTTATGTTAGGCAATTGTGCACTAAAAACTGACTCCATGTGCAAAGGCCTCAAGGGTTCACAAAGGTCATGGTTCAGTTCTTACCTTGGTTTGGGGTCACTACAGATTTGGTTGATTAGAAAAGGCAGCATAAAGTCCCAGATTTATTATTCAAGGTTCCCCTCATTTCACAGCTGTTGGGCCATAACCTATCCCTGAAATCACCACTTTTCAGGGAAAGAAATAAACTCTTTATTTTTCAAGTAATGTAACAATTTATGGTCATAGTCAGCATCTTTTTGACATTTTTAATTGATTTAAAATTAGTAAAACACACAGAAAGATGTAAAAGGATACCAACAGTACGGATTTATTAAAAACAAAGAACAAAGGTGACGATGTTATTCAAGCAATTAGTCAATTTTAACTAATTGTAGTGCAGCTTGCAATTAAATATGAATAACTACCTGTTATAGTTGGTGCAGTCTTTGGTGTAATAAACATGAAAAAAGAGGAAAACTAGGAAAAAACATGCAAAATAAAAAGTAACAGAAATAGATTGCCTGTGTGCGTGACACTGTCACATGATTGTTAGTAAATAGCTGGTGCAGCGGTTAATCATGCAAAATCACGACTTCTTTACATTATTGATGGACCCCAGACTAGTTTACATAAACACACAATGAGACGCTGTAATGGATCCTGAGCAGAGCACTTAAATACACACCTGTTCCAGGTGTTCTTAAGTCCTGCATGTCTGCATAAAGCTTTTAAAGTATATTAGAATCAGTAATGTCTTTGACTTTCTGCTTTCACATCCTGAGGCTTTTTAAAATCAGATCAGAGATGGTGAGGAGAGGAATAAGAAGCTGACCGGTCCATAGCTCTGCTGTTCTTGCTACTGAATCTAACTTTTCTTCATAGTAGGTTTTGTTGTCCCTATTTCTTCCTCTTCATTAATGGTTGTTTAATAAAGATTATGTTACTGCCACCCAGATTGGTGAGTAAATACTGCCACATGTGGTTGCCTTTTTCTCCGTACAGGTGTTTTTGTCATGTGGCTATGTGCATCAGAGCATAACAACCAAATAAATAGAGATACACCCCTACTGCTCACTATTTATGCATTGTCAAAGTATATGGAGCAAACTTTCAAGGATTGAGAGGAGGCATATCTCAATGGACAATTATAACCAATCAAATAATAATGTTAGTACAGAACAACCTTAAAATGATCCCACTCCAAGCATTAACACTGTGAAGGGAAAAGAAGCATGTTTAATTTTCTATAATATCGTTGACTCCTTTTGCTCCTGACCCTTCACTTCTTTTGACGTTACTTCTCTTCTCTATTGAATGTTTTGGCTAAATTAAGGCATTAAAAAGAACAAAAATAGCTTTACAAAAATAAATTCTGAAGGGAATGAAAAGACATTGCACTGTGGAGTGACTGAACTGAATGTCTCTGTCGGGAATCTGATTTAAGGCAAGAGTTAAACAGCTCTTTTTGGATTTGACATCCCTGATGGTACCGCTTTACAGCCGGTCTTAGCCTTTAATAGGTCTTGGCTTATCCTGGACATCTCTGGACCCCTTCTAGGACAGACGGGGGATAAACCCTGGCCTTCGTGACTGCACCTAGTCCTGACTCTGCACTTTTGTCGACATAAAAATCCAGAGTGTGGCTGAGCTCAGCTCTGTTCCTGACTGAAACTCACATGGAGTGAAAAATTAGAGTGACACACACTTTACTTATCCGCATGATAAGTGTTATAGATTTTAGTGTTAGCTTATTGACGAACTGACTAAAAATGAGTTATTATGCACTTTGCCAATTGCCTGTTAAGCAGAAACTCCACAGCACTCAATCAATCTATGGCCAAGAGCTATGCTTTGATCAATGGCAACTACAATTGAGATTTTTCTTTACAGGCAGCGTGGCCTGAAGCAAGCGCTAACTGTAGAGAAAATATATTAAAGTACAGACGACAGGAGGAAGCAAACTTACCTGTTTCTGTCCAAAAAGCACAGCTGACAGAAATAAAATGATGTGTGGTAAAAATAAAACAGCTGAGGACTCTTTATTTCAGAGAATACAAAATAAATGAAGGTAAGACTTTCTCTCATGAATCCAGATGTTTTAATATCTTACATCAAATTACTGCTTCAGTAAGATCTGCTTATTATAACACAAAGACAGTGACAAGAGAAAACCTCCCCAAAGAAGTCGATCTCTATCAGCTTGTCAATCAAAGACGTTAATGTGTGAATGCTTGTTAGATCCGCCAGTGTTTGGGATGAATCACAACTAAATACATGTCATTAAAATTCCCTCATGAGACATGGGATTTGTCACTTTTCTGCATTATTCTCTGCAGAAATGAAGGAGGGGGAACATGACTCATCACTCTCACATTCAATTTAGACTTTGCATATTTCTTAAAGTGACTGCTTCTTCAGAAGTGCTTGTCAGATTGTTGATTAGTTTCTGAAATCCACTCTGCATAAGCGTTGTTGGATTTGAGGGGCTGAGTATGAACGTTGCTGTTACTTTCTCAGAATCTGCTGTCATGGCATAACCTTGCAAAGCATATGGATTGGCGAGATTCCATGTTTGTCATCAGGCAGATCTGTCTTGCAAAGCTCAAGTCTGAAATAATTGTGCCAGGTCTGAGAATGGGCAGTCAGTGTCATTTGAGGAGAACAAGGTGGGTTTAGCTTTTAGCTTGGATAGTGTAGCAGCAGGTTTTCAGTAATGGACCACATTTCTTTATCAAATAAAGAGCCAAGAACCACACTGAAAGCGTTTCATGATGAAAAAGTTGCTTTCACTTTCTCCCCACCCGCTTTAGCATATGTTTGTAATAGTTAATGCTGGGGTTTTGGTTCTACTGTAAGATGGAATATACAATGGCTGGATGTGTAGCAGTCAGCTTGAATGTAGCTATAGTGGCAGTTTTATCACAAATTAGCCACCTCTCTATTGAAACATTTGCAAAGAACTGCACTTCTGACCTGCTTCAACATGAGTTTGTGATAGTTACAGACAGTGTTTAGTTGTATTTCAAACCCTAGCTCAGATGTAGCTTTAGCAACAGTTTTTATCAGATCTCGACAGCAGTTCTTCACTGAAGACAAAGACAGAACCACTCTGAGAGTTTTTTTGGCATGCTATATTGCACTTCGTATTTTCTTTTAGTTCTATATTAAGTTCTATATTGATTAAGTATGACAATACCTTGTTACTGCTGAGCTTACGTTACTAACTGAAGCTGCACGTTTACTACCTCATTTGTCTTGTCACTCTGATTGGCCTATAATGAATATGACAGAAGGAACGTTTGTCCAATCACCTTCTGAGACCTATTTTAGAAGTCCTGCCCTTCCTAAACACTTTGTATGGGAGGTTTCCAAGATGAATGTGAAATACACCATACAGAAAAAAGCATTTGGTCACACATTTTAATTGAATTCGGGTGTGGTAATAAGACCTGTTGCCACAGGTGTATGAAATGAAGCACCTAGACATGCAGTCTCCATTTGCAAAGATTTGTGATACAAAAATGGATCGTTCTGAAGAGCTCAGTGACTTCAAGTTTGATGGGTTCCACCTTTGCTATAAGACAGTTCGTTCCCAAGTCAGCTGTAAGTGATATTATTAGAAAGTGGAAGTTTTTAGGAGCGACAGCAACCCAGCAAAAAAGCGGAAGACCACAACAATAACAGATGACTGCCAAGTCACCAACAATCTGCTGATTCCTGAGCTGGTGATTTCAGAACTTCAAAACTGTGCATGGGGAGCTTCATGGAATGGGTTCCCATGGCCATGCAAGCCTCACATCACCAAGTCCATTGCCCAATGTATGAAGGAGTGGTATAAGAGATGGACGAGTCTGAGTTTGGCGGATGCCAGGAGAACATTACTTGCCTGACTGCACAGTGCCAACTGTAAAGTTTGGTGGAGGAGGGATGATGGTATAGGGCTGTTTTTTCAGGGTTTGGGCTAGACCCCTTATCTCTAGTGAAGGACAATCTTAATGATTCAGCATACCAAAACATTTTGGACCATGCTATGCTTCTAACTTTGTGGCAACAGTTTAGGGAAGGCCCTTTTCTATTCCAAAATGACTGTGCCCCAGTGTACAAAGCAAGGGCTATAAATACATGGTTTGACTGGCCCACACAAAGCCCTGACCTCAACCCTGTCTGGCATCTTTCGAATGAACTGGATCGGAGATTGCGAGCTAGGCCTTCCCGTCCAACATCAGTTCCCAACCTCAATAATGCTCTATGGATTGAAAAACACTCCAAAATCTTTTGGTAAGCCTTCCAAGAGAAATGGAGGCTTTTATAAGGGGTCAACTCCATATGAAAGTTCATTTATTTGAATACAATGTGATTGCCATCGTGGTGTAATGGTCAGACGGCCAAATTCTTTCATCCATAGAGCGTATATCCTAAGTAATGGATATATGAACAGTTAATCTGGCATGCCATGTTAGGCAGTTTTGAAGGGATATAGTGAGGAACATGCATAAAAATACAACTGCCCTGTGGTTTAGAAACAAAAGGAATGGGTCTCTGTGTGACAAAGTGGGTGAGACCTCTCCTTTATGCACCACATTGTCACTTATATCATTAAGTATCATATCACATTTCTCATATTTGTTAATTTAGCTATAATTTACTTCTGCTTTTGTAACATTGCAGCACTTACTATCCCAGGTTTGTTTGTGTCAGCATTTAGTTACAGTTTACACCAAAGCACAAAGTATTTTAAAGCAAACACACAGTTTTGAGTGGATTAAATCACCTTTATTTAGTCTTAGTTTCATTAACTATGATTTTCATGTTTCTTTGTGTATACTCACATTTGTTTGTTCCTTTGTTTAGTGTGCCATGAGGTCTGGCAGCTAAAGAGGGCCGGCCCAGCACTTCCTGCCTATATATATAGAGTTGGTGATGTCATCAGAGACATCCCTGGGCCATAACTGTGGGGATTTTCCTTTTGATTCATGTTTTCTTTTGAACTTGTAATGTTTCTTTTAGCAATTAGATTTGTATCATTTGTTTATTTAAAAGCCATTTAATTGTGTAAATGAGTTAAGGTTAATTTCAGAGTTAGATTCATTTCTTTGTATGAAGAGAAATGTGGGTTTCCACCCTTAGGAAGTAGTTCTCTATCAGCTGCAGCCACTCTTGTAATTGAGCAGCCTATAAAGCCATGAGAGTTTGCATTTGCACGGGGAGAGACAGGGAGGCCATGCTGCCTCTAACACATGCCTTACTTTAATTTAGTTATGATTTTGTTTAATTTGACTTGATTTTCCTTCAATTTTTGTTGTTTTTGATAAGTTAACACGTGTTAATTTAAACACTGTAAATAAAAAGCTCACTGCTGGGGAAAAGAAGTCTGCTGTCGCCTTCCTACCACCTTCCTTGACCCTTTGGCCAGACTACGCTACACTCTGTAAGATAAGCAGTGAGGAAGTTGACCAAAATGTGTGTTGTCCCTTCTTGCAGCAGTATTTAGTTTTTGTGTTAGCGCTGTCTGACCTTTTCCTTGAACCTTCCAGTGTATTTTTGGCCACACTTTTGACAATGACTCAGGCTCTACAAGTTATGAACAAATTAAAACAAGTGTATGACAAGTTAACAACATTAGAAAATGGTCAGGGGACCAGTCGGAGCTCAGCTACAGCTCTCCACTTAACTCAAAACACAGTCGAATATGTTCCAGCAATGGCTACAAAGGCATGTCTTTAGGAGTTCTTCCTGATGTTGACAGTGTCTTGAAGATAAATTTGACATCAAATGACTTTAAAGAGCATATATATGGCCAGTAGCAATCAGTCTCCTTGGATTGAGCCCGCTCTGCTGTAGGTTGAGTATATTTTTCAGAATATGAACCCAGTTGTTGAATGCTTATCCAACCACTGCCCTCAAAGGCAGAGTGGCCTTCCAGTGCAAAACAACAGATACTATGGCAGCAATATATTTCTCAGACAGAACAATTTATGGGGCCATCACTATTAATCATTGCTGTGGAAAGGAAGATTGCCTAACTCATCCAGAGCCCCCATAGAAATGTAATTCTCCCACTGCCTAAAGTGCTTATAGGGCTGAGCTGCAGATGCATTTTGCCCACGCTTGGTCCCCGACCCGCACTGGCATAGCAATAAGCTGTGTTGATTTAATATCCGTTTGCCGCATGCATTTTCTCGGACGTGCAATCAGTCCACAAGGTTCTGCTAGAGGCTGTCATGAATCTCATCGGCTGTTCTGTTACCTCCACCCCACCAACCCCTCGTCCTCCGATGGACAATCACCGGCTCGCCAGCAGGACATGGCAGATCCAGCAGCCACTCCTGATTACACTCATGACTCAAGGTGCCGATTGGCTGTCAGAGTGCAATCACGCATACAGTTTGTTTTCTTTTCTTGCCTTTTCACGCCTTTCTTTAATCATTGTCTTTGGAAGTTTTGTCAAAGTGATTGAGAGGGAAGTTTTGAAATGCAAATCTATGTTTTGTGCATAAAAAAAGAAGAAAAGACTGAATTTATTCTGCTTGTAGCTGAAAAGTATTCAGAGGGAGGAAAAACCAATGGAGCTGATTGGCAGCAATTTTAAACCTGAAATAACAAATATGATGTGGATGAATATGGATTAAAAGTGTCAGGATGTGTACCTGCTTTCACTTGCCTGATAAGCTTGTAAATTTGTCACAAACACATGAATAATACAGTCGCTTCCAAGTCTTACTTTCTCCCATCACTGATGACATTGGCATAACCCCTAAAGAATGTGACTCCTTTAAAAACTGTCAATAGCCTCTTAGTTTGGTTAGTAAATAAAACACGTTCCTTTAACCTACATTGTTTCTAATGGCATGTCCTCACTGAGCACCAATCTAAGATGTGGAAAAATGAAGTTAGTTTGTAAGTGCAAAGACCTGAAGTTCCTGGAGTGTCCACTTGAGACAGGCTATAGAAGCCCTATAAGTCACATGCACACCGCATGTTAGGGCACAATCACACCAGAGCTGTTTGGTCCACTTTAAACGAACTCTGGTACGTTTCCTGGATAGTCCGGTTCATTTGGAGATGCGTGAAAGCCCACACAAACTCAGGTGCAGACCAAACTAGCAGACTTGGGTCTGCTTAAAAACGGGGGTTTCGGTTCACTTCCAAGCAAATGCTGGTGCGGTTTGTTTGAGGTCTGAAAGCAAAGTGGACCAACTTTTGAACCAAAGGCATAAGGTGGAACAAAAAATAATAATTTACAGATCTACAGTGCTTAAAGGGATACTTTACCATTTTGGCAAATTTGCCCATTGCCATAATTTCTATAGTCTCAGTAATAGGTTTGTTTCCTTTAGTTGTTGGTGCAAGCTGTTTTTAGATCTGGGGGACCGTTAAACCAGCTGCACCACTAATGCTATGGTAGCTGATGGAATTTCTGCTTTCCCTCATCAAACTCAACAAATACACAATCCAATAACTCCAAAACGCTCTCGTGGACAAGTTTTGACCTGCACATTCACCACGCTATGAAATAATAACCTATAATTATGTACCATTACAACACATGAAGCAAATACTAAGAACTATTTCTTGAGTGAACCACTGGGCGGAGTGACACAGTGCAGCAGCCATGTCTGGAGTGTAGTTCTGGCTTTGCATTTAACTTTGAAACATCTCGGTCTCGTAATGTTCCATGATTATTTCATAGCGTGGTGAATATACAGGTCACAACTTGTCCACGAGAGCGTTTTGGAATTGTTGGATTGTGTATTTGATGAGTCTGATGGGGGAAAGCAAAAATTCCATCTGCTAAAATAGTGTTCGCAGTGCAGCTGGTTTAACGGTCCCCCCAGATCTAGAAACAGCTTCAGTGAGCTCTCCACATTTTACCATTTTGAACAGGAATGAGGAATTTTACACTGAATTCACCTTTTTATACCCAAATTTGAGCCGGCTCACTAGGCTTCTCTGAGCAGTCAGAATTAATCAAGCATAACATTCAACCACTAAAACTCATTTTTCTGTTCAGGAATGCAAGTAAATAACTATAATTTGACATATTAATCAGGAAATAATAATGTGCTTTACAATTTTTTCAGTTTTTTTGTAAATCAGTAAATTTGAAAATTCATGGATAACAATAATAATTATATTTTAGCATTAAAAATGTCATTCTGGTTTATGAGCTTCTACATATTGGTGTATTAACCATTGCAGACACATAAAAAATGATTTTGGTAATTACCAATGCTGTTAATTTAGGGCAGCTGTGGGATAAACCTTACTTTGGATGGTGGTCTAATAAATTTGTTAAGCACTGTTTGTATGTGATGTAATACCCTTAAATACATGTACCTTGCAGCACCAACAGTACCTTGCTCAGCATCTGTGTACCCATAGCAACATTTCATCGTCTCTTGCTCACATGTTGGCTCACTTTTTTCTTCGTTTCTGATTCATTTGTCTTGTGTAAAAACAACATGCTGGACAGCTCGCTGCTTTGTTCTCTGCTCATAACACCCCAAATCAAAAGCAAAAATCCCAGGACAGCATGAATTTTGTATTGTTTTATTGTTTATGTGGAAAAAAAGGAGCAGTGGAAGGAGATGGGTATCCTGTTTTGTCTTCTATGTCTCCTGTTCTTCTTCCTTGCTCTTTGTTTGAAACAACAGTGTCACAAACTCATGGTTTGGTTTGTATGACCAAGGGCAATGTGAATGAGAACCAAACCATAGGAAAGTTCAACAATGTTGTTCTATGTATTTGTGTTAGGAGCCCCTTGAAAATGAGATGCTGCATCTCAAGAGGCTATCCTTGAATGAATTCAAATAAATTCAAATTTGAGTTTCAAACTGAACCAAGTCCCTCGGACCATCAGGTGTGCAAACGACCTTAAATTCCTACTTTTACAGAAGGCATGACGCTGTGGTCGAGGTCCAGACCTCACGCCAGGTACACACAGCTGCCATTTATTCACCTCTGGTTTATTGCTCAGCTCATAGTTGTGTTTTCATGTTTGGGTGCAGTGACCACAACTCCATTAATTGGGGTTGTCTAAGTTGCATTCATAACACCAAGAATGATCTGTTCCCAGTCAATCAGTGCATCCTGAGTGACCACCATTGGCCATATCCAATTATAGTCTTTGGCCATCATGAATCACTTTTACACTCCAGCAAAGACTGTCTGTGGCTATGGTGAGCCTTTATTTCATCTTGTTTCAAGTTTTTTCAACTGCTGTGAAAACAAGAAACCCTGCTTTGGATTTATAAGACTTTTTAACAGATAATCCTTTGTTGCTTTTGACATTTAAGCATGTAAGTGGACGTTCGCATTAAGTTTAACTTTCTTCATCATCTCCATAAATGCTTGTTGGGTCTGACTTATCACTGACATCTTCAGAGCGTTTCTTAAAATTAACTAACCTATAAATGGCATCGCAGCGTCTCCGGTTTTAAAGCCTGACTCAGAATGAGGCACTAAACTCTGACAACCTGCTGTCAGCTCCTGACGTGTGCCAGAGAGATCTTCAGTACAATATTTATAACAAAATGTTCATTTTTAGATTTTTCTTTTTTTTCTTTTTAATCTAATTCAAGAGTAATCACAACATCAGTGTCCTTGCTTGTAATCTTTGGCTGCTTCAGGAGGCGAAGCAAAGTCCTCAGTGTCTAAAGATGCAATTAAAGAGACAGACATGCAGAATTGAACAGTCTTGTTCCTAAAAAGAGCTGACATCTCTGGAATGATAAAGTTAGATACTAGGAACATTTATCTAGAAAGAGTGTGTTAAAAGATCTTAGATCATGTTTGATTAAGTAGGAGATGGTTCTGCTGAAGCAAACACCTGGAATTACATCTACTTACCTGCATATAGACATAATAGAGGATCAGGACCGTGGATAGCGCCTGTTCAAATCTTCCCCATGCGTAAGGCACTGCATGCCAAGAATTAACAAAAACAGTTTTTGGTGAATTGGCCTTTTTTATTTAGTTCTAGGAGTGCTGTTTTTGTGTGATAACAAAAATGTTTGGGGCAGCTCTATACATCTGGAAGTTTTCCTCATCTTTGAGAGGGCTTTTGTTTTCTTTTTTCTGTTTTACTTCTCAATCATACGTTATCAAGAAAACCAAACTCAAGCCGATTTTTAAGATCAAAATATGAGCCTTTGGCGAATAAAATAATGTGGACAAGTTGTTTGAGATAAGAGCAGAAAAGTTCAGTGAGGGCAGAACGCTTTTCTTATTTTGCAGAAAGTTGTCATCTGGATGAGAGATTATAGAGAAGAAAATCAGAAACATGTCTCTACAATTGTATTTGTAGGCCTTAAATGAAACTGCGCTGTGTCATCTTTGGTTTTTAAAAGTCTGCTGAAAGATTGGACATGTCAGCTCAGACGGGCCGTACGATTGACAGCGGCATTTGTTTTAGGGAAGGTTAGGACAACGTGTCAACTAAGTATTCTCCTGACTGCTGTCAACATGAATTGCTGTTTTTGTTGCAACAATTGAAGGGACGGGTGGAGGGACCCGCTGTTGACGCAAATTGGATTGGTGGCATGTCAGGTTAGTGTTTGGGAGTCTAAAAAGGACAGGTCCAAATTCTTTTGACTGTGTGTGTGTGGTGAAAGAGAGAAAGTGGGAGTGAGAGAGACAGAGGGTAGGTAGTCTTCTTGTTATTCAGGATGGACGCCGGCCAGTGTGTGCTTCTGTGATAGGAGAGGCGGACACCAGTTGTTTCTGTGGCTTGAGGTGTCGGAAGAGATTTCACAGCTCCTTGAGCACAGTAATCCTGGAGCTCTTGATACAAGATGGCAAATAAAACGGCCCCCTGGACGAAGCTGGAGCACTTACTGAACCCACCTCCACTGATCTGTATCGCTCCTCCACGTGAAGTGCTCGCATCCCCCACAAATAAGGTCAACAGCACCTTGCTATAGGGTGCTGTTTTCTCTAAAATGATTAAATACTACTTTGAACAAGTAGGTTTTTATGTGAGCTGCATATTAAATTTATAGTACATAAATTCTACAGCCAGGGGGCTCGAATTCAAGACATTAACAAAAGATGGCATGCATGTTAGCTTTGTCCCCTGGCCGTCAAAGCAAAGCAAGTTTTACCTTAATAAACCTCCCTACAAGTGACTTGATTTAGTGTAAAGTGGGGCTGTGCCTGGAGCATTTCAAAATTAAAGTATTATATACAAACGAAGGGAGTTTATCCAAAGAAATATGGCAGGCTTTTACTTTGAAAAGCACAAACTGGAAGTGTTTTTGTCACACAATGGATAAAAGGTTCAATCTTTCACCAGCATAAAACTGTTTTCCACTGTTAAAACAAACAAACAAACAAACAAACAAAAATTAAAAGGCCACTTGGTCATATAAGTAAAATGTTGATTTTTATAAAGGTTGAAAATGGACAAGATAAAATAAGTTCTTATGCTAAAAAATAAAAACTTCTTTTTCTTTGTAGTACTAAAATTAAGTCAGAGTTAAAAGTAACTCAAAGTCTTATGGATTAAAACTATTTTGGAGAAGAGTTTTTAAAGTCACTTCTCCACAGCGCTTTAGAGGGGAGCAGAAGACGAGGGTCTGTACGACCGCGCCGAAGCGCCGTTTCCTTCTTGGGCCTCCATGCAGCTCTACCTCGTTGTCGCCTAGCTGCAGCTCCTTCGAAAGTAGGGTGGCTCAATTTCAGCACAAAAGGAAATAAAAAGAACCACATGCTCTCTAAGAAAAGTAGGCTTGATTTCTTTCCTTTACTTAGCTATGAAGAGCGTTGTATCAAGCCTCTTCCATGTCTCGACGCGGCCCGGCTCCTGTCTGGACGTCCTTGACCCTCGCACCCACACCTGCGGGAAAGAACCTCTCTTCAGTGACTAAGCTTAACCCCACACACTCACACCAGATGGGCAGGAGACTGGACACTTTCCTTTACTAATCTATTAGAGTGGGTTGTCAACAGTCCCTGCTCCGGTCCTCGAGCCCCACTTTCACGTCTGACTATTCAGTCTTTTTCTAAGTCTGCCATCTTTCCTCTGTAGCCTCGTGTCTCTCTCGTGCTCGAGAGACAACATCAAATCTCAAAATTCATGAGACGTGCGTATCAGCTTGTAAGCTGCAGCGCTCACACGGGCTACCAGTCGAGGAGCGCTCTTGCCAAGTGACGTCACACTACCAGTCCCGTCCAAAGCATGGCGGCCTCCTCGTGAGTTCATAAGCTCAAATTCACTCAAAATGCAGATATCTTGTGAGTTTTTTGTTCAATATACATATGAGACATACAAATATCTATCCAATCAAGTGAATTTATCTAAACATGCAGGGACCCTTTAAACAATCTGTTTATATTGTAGTTTTGGTTCAGGTTCAGTTCACCAGGACAAAAGCAACAAGAAGTCCTATGCACATTTCAATGTGTCTCTTACCTCTTTTTTCCACATACTCCGCCTGCGCTGTGATTCATTCACAGCACACTGTGGAGCAAACCCCTCCCTCCCTCTCTGGTCAGTCTTAGCAGTTTCATTGCATGTGCTCTGGTCTGTCTGTCTGTCTGTCCGGCATGTCCCAGAGGCGCCACTCCGCACAGCTTGAGATATGCAGCAGGTCTACTTTCGGGCTCCCAAACCACGTCAATCCATCTAAAACAGATTGATCCAAACAATTCAGAAAATGTGCAATGATTCTGGTCAACTTCAAGACAATTCACAGACTCCCAATAGTAAAGCAACAGGTCACCAGTCTGTCAGAGGGTCACAGACTATGGCACCATTGACGAGTAAAAAATTCCTTTTGAGGAGGACAGCCACAGAATCTTACATGAAACCACATCCTTTGTAGCAAACCTCAACATTTTAACCTCCTATGGTACACATCCAAGAAAAAGAAATCATGGGATAATGTCAGAATGAATGACAAATCACCCCCAGGAAGGCAGAATAATTTTCCCTTGGTTGTTGACATACTCTTCCTGCATGAACTTGTTCTCCTGTGAGCTTGAGCCTCGAGGTGCTCAGCACTGCTTAGTGCTATCACTTGGCGAGATCACTTGGCTGCAGCAAAGAGCTGTGCAGCCAGGATACAGGGCTGGCATGGCATGCAGATTTTGGGAGCAAGTGTGCCAAGTGACGTTCTTAAGTTTTTGTTTTTTTTTTCCTGTATTTTTATCATTTTCAATCTGATGAATTTCTGAATGTTTAGCTGCAGTGTGAAACAGACGAAGGCTACAGCCTGCTCATACAAATTGCAATTTAATTTGTCATTAAAAAGACTGGTGAGTCCTGAGGCTAGATCGGTTGAGAACCACTGCTTTAAAGAGACAGATTTTCTGTCAGAACTGTATTGAACCAAACTGGATCACTTTGTGGAAACAGGCCATACACAAGCATATAAGGCCGTGCAAGAATTGTACTTCAAACTTTAGGTGCTCGGCATAGCAATTCAAAATATGGCCTTTTTGGTAGCATGTTGCTATGCAGAGATCATCAACCCCCTGTCCTGAGGGAAGTTCTCCACTGCTATGTGACATCATCTCAAAAGAAGCTAGTAAGAAGGAGGCTGCAGAGCTGATCAGTGCTTGTCTGTACTCGCTGGAAATGCAGATTGTGGGGGATTAATGGCACAGAGGTGAGTTTTGGGCAATCAAATTCTCAAACTATGACCTTTATGGTGGCATTTCTCTATGCAGAAACTACTACCTGCCCCCCAACAGGAGTTCTCCACTGCGTGACAAGCCCAAAAACTTTTTTTTTGTGTGTAATTTTTCAATCCATTTGAACATTTTTATGAAAACTTCACATGCTATTCCCTTTAGATGGTGATATACTTGTCGGTGTACTTGTTTGGCTGTGCATATTCCCCTCTCTTTTACATTTATTTGACATTAAAATTAAATGCAGTCTTTTGTTTTTAAACATTATATTCCTGTTCTACAGTCTGAGATACGTAACACTTTCAGTGGTTTCATTAAAATGTATCAGTTGATGTGTAACCTTGATTCAAGTTTAAATAACATGTGTGGAACAAGCTATTCAAATATGCAAAAGCTTGAATAAATGTTTGACAGATTAATTAATTCTTTTCAAGTATTACTTGTACTTAAACCATTATTTCCTCACTGCTGTGTCAAAAATGAGTCAAAGCCAACGGGTGCTTGGTGTAGTTGTAGTTTTGTCCTGTAGAGGGCAGATTTGCTTTGTTGTATTGCCACAGTCAAAGTGCAGAGAACAGCCTGACACTGAATGTTTAATAAAGGCTCTTATAAACTGAAAAGCACAAACTCTTGAAACATTTTCACCTTTCTTTGATAAGCACTTTTTCCTCATTTAGCTGCAGATTTCTCAGTGCAAAGCATGCATAAATATGAGGTTTACTCTGAGAGTTATGTAGTGTGCAGTGGTACCACACGTCTTGGGAAAGTACAGCATTTATCTGTAATAATCCTCGACCCCTAAGGCTCACTGGGCCAAGGTAGATAAGTAAACGCCCTGTCCCTGCCTCTGTTCCTGCGTCGGTGGCCTGCAGCAGTCACAAATGACGTCCTGTTGGCCGTAGAAGCTGGCGATCCATCTTCGCCCAACTCTTCCTCCTCCTCGTCTTCTTTTCCCCATTCCCTTATCTTTCCAAAGAATCCTTTTCCCCCACCAGTGCAGTTTTATCAGCCGGCGTCAGAGCCCAGAAGCAGAGCGCTCCAGGTCTCTATTCGTCGTTTTATCTGGAGGAGGAATTACGTTGACCTTGCGGCAACTTAAACACTTTATCAGAAGCACAATAATCTTCTTTGCGGGAAAGCATCAGCAGAAAAAAACGAGGAAATAAACGAGCTGCGGTATAGCAGGTCTGCAGGTTTGGCTCTGTGAGGTTACCGTGCTGCTGGCCTGGAGTCAAAGACGGCAAGGTTTCAGCATGCTGAGCCTCATTGTCCTCGAAGAAGGGAGCAGAAAGCCTGTGTAGCAGCTATTTTCTGCCTACAGGAGAAAAATACATTAACGTTACATAATCCATATGTAAGAACATACTAAATGTGACTTAATTAGGGCTGTCCGACAGTTACATTTTTAAAAACATGATGAATCACCTAATATCCACAGGTAATCATGCTTAACTGCATTATTAGTCACATTAAAGTACAAATATTTCTATACATTTTTTAAGGCCCATATTCAGGGCTAGAGGGGGACTCATTTTCAGCCCAGGAGTGTCATGACTCAGACTAGACCACTTTAGTTCACAACCTTGAACTGGAGTTATTAAATTGTGGATTTAGTATACTTAATATTATATTTTCCAACAATTCAAGAATTTCAAAAACCATAAACGGTCACTTTTAGAAATCAACAATAGCACCCAACATGCTGCTGGGCCCTGGTACTGCTGCTGATACAAAAAATTAAGTCTAAAACCGTCTCATAACCATGACTTCTCATTGGACTGTTTCTCTTTTTAGTGGTTTTAGCCCTTCTTAAAATATTTTTTCAAATAATCCTTATGTCAGGTGAGTTTTATTTGAGTAGCACTGAATCGTTAGATTTTTTCCCAGGTCTTTTCAAATATACCACCAAGCAGGCCTTTAGATTGTTCACTTTATTAGACTGACACTGACTGAATCCGACCTGACCGGTGGCTCTTCCTCTCACTCGCTGTAAGCAGCAAACTTGGTAAGGGGCTGCAGCTGCTGCCAACAAAGTCTGACTGCAGCCCCTCAAACGGCCCTTCTCACAACCGTTCATCTGAGATCTCAGAATGGAAATGCGCGCTACAGCTTTCTAAATAGAATGGTATTAAACTTCCATTTAGGGAAAGGTAGGGGTTAGGTTATCAAAAGTTAAACGCTAAAAACCTGGCCTGCAAAACCTGATTACAAAACCTTTAATAAAGCTGAGTAAACAGCCTGACTATAGAAGAAACTCATCCTCCATGAAAACATTCTAACTGAGCCAGTGTTGCTTACATTGTAGTGTTGTACTGAAGACCACACTATCTGAGACCGAGGCTTATGGGGGTCGAGACCGAGACAAGCCGAGACTGAGACAAGACCAAGATCATAAAAATCAATTAAAAAAGTGACAAGGTTGAACACTTAAAGAGCATTCTCTCTTTAATTTTAGTTTTATTTTTAAAAAATTTGACAGATAAACAGAAGGTGTCTGCAACGCACAACATGCAAAAATCTCACATATTAAAAAATTTGTTTAAACTAACTTCTTGTAAAAAAATAAAATAAATAAATCTTTGCATGCATTTAAATCCACTGACAAGTATCTGAAAATGAGATGTGTATCTAGATTTGTCAGGTGAATGAGGCCTAAAGTAAGTGTTCAGAGGTGTTTCTGACTAGAAATAACATGGACTGATGTCTGAGATTTTGCAGGTGTAGCTATTTGTTGTTTTAGCGAGTGCTTCTCCTTATTATCACATTAATGATGTCGAAGAATAGCAGATCAGTGCCGGTCTCGACTGGACCAGAAAATCCAAAGTCCAGCCACTCTGAGACCGAGACAAGACCGAGTAAAAATGTACTTGAGTCCAAGACAAGACCAAGAAATTTAAAATGTGGTCTTGAGACCGGACTCAAGACCAAGACCCTTCTCAAGTACAACAACACTATAACATAGCTCTGTTAGCTGTGCAAGCTAAATAGCAAATGGAGCTATGTTGCTGCAGATGCTGTCAGAGTGCCAGTCATACCTCACTCTGACAAAAAAAATGTGTTAACCCTACCGTCAAAGTGTTTGTCCCACACACACAAACCCCACTGTCTTATAACAAAAACAAGGCAAGCACAAAAAAACACACAACACAAAAACAGTTCCAATTATCCCCACAGTGTATTGTACAATTCAATGAAAAGACCGCACTTGAACACAACACCAAACCCAAACAATCCCCAAAGCCCCAGAGCCACACTCTCAGATCCCCTATTTACAAGTAAAGGCAGTCAATATCTGTAAGTTTTTTTCCAAATGGAGTGAGACCTCCTGTCTCACTTCAACTCTTAGCAGGCTGGCTACCAGGTGTTACCTCACCTCCTTGTATCCACAGGGAAACACAGTCATAAGGAGATGTAGTAGACTTCACGGGAAACTTTCTTTTCACAAGTTACCAAAGGCTGGCCAAGGAGATGGACAATGGACGCACTGAGGTAACTCACAATGCAGCTACATAAGCTACGTATCAACATCATCTGCGTAGCTAGGTAAGCTTTAGCTATGTTTGCTAAACCTCAAGTTTGCTAAAGCTAATGTAGCTACACTGGCTTATGTAGTAATGATGATTACAAAGCCTATTTCCCATCTCAGTCCTGCCATACAGTTAATCAAGTCATTTGACACCTGTGACAGCTGCATGCAGCAACCTGTATGTAGTCTGCAGTGAGTGTAAGGGGATAAGAGGTTAGTGTTAAACACTGTTACACCTTAAGAAATATGTAGGAGTGCATGTACAAAATGACTCACTGATGTCAAATGATCCCTGGTTAACGTGACAGCATTTTAACTTTTCAGTGATTCAAGTTCAGTTTACCCAAGAGATTTTCCCCCAAAAAACTGCCATTTCTTATGCTTTTTATTTTGTAATTTTGGCTCTCTTAAACTGGTGTACCTTTCTTGTTCAGATAAAATTTTGCTTTTATTCTGAAAGAACATAAGTAGCTTCTGGTGCATTTATTTCACCATGGGTTAAAGAAATTTCTACAGATCAAAAAGTTGATGAAAATAGCTAAAGAGAATGGATAGCAAGGGACATGTGAGATATCTTAAGGCCATTATTACTTATGAACTGTCCACTGAGCTGTTTTTGAAGTAAAGTAAGAAGAGCAGGTAGATGCTAACAAGAGTATCCAGATGCTGTAGCTACAGTGTTTCTGAAACAAGAAAATACTCATGATTAGTGAGATTAAAAAACATACTGTGCAGCTCCAGTCATTTTTTGCAGCTCCTGTCATTTTTATGCTTATCATTTATTCTTTTGAAAAGCAACTGGCATTGAATATTTGCACATCACAGAGTTGAATCCATGTTATTTTCACATGTTGAGATGTGGCAGACCACCTCTACAACACAATCACCAGCGTTTGATCTGATTGGTCCTCAGCGTTCCTCCAACGTAGACAAGTGATTGACAGTTTTTTTTTGTTTGGTTGATTTTTTTTCACAGTTTCCCACAAAAGATTTAGCATTTTGTAACAAGTGATAATAAGCCGCTTTCTGGTGCATATTTGAGAAGACTCATGCTCACAGGAATGACAGTTCGCTCCTTGCTTTCGTCTTCATGTCTGATACTTCTCTCATCCTCAGGCTCTGTTTCTTTATGTTCCATCCCATATTTCACTGACTGTATTCACACTGCATCTCAAAGTGTACCAGCGGTGTTTCTTTTTTCACCCGGGTGGCACACATCTAATGTGGCAGGACTACAAGGATAACAATGTGCTGCAAATATGCAAAAGGAAAAGCAGCATTTGCATGGAAGGCACAACTCTGACGAGCAATGACAATATGACACATGGAGACTTCAGCTGCAAAGAGTCAGATAATTGATTGATTAGCCTTGGATTTGGAGGGATATAAAGCTCAGATATGTGGTATGTTTATTATGAACAACTAATAAGCATCAGAAAACAGAACTTTAGGAAACATTTCGGAATCACTGGCTTGCTTTTTTTTATTGTAATGGATTTATTTGAATAAAATCCCAAACAGTCTGTCAGACTGTCTTGGTGGTTCTTGTGTTAAAATGATCTAAATTTGCCTTTAGTTTTGACCCTTGAATTCCACATACTACACCTACAGCGCATTGCAGGCATGCAGCAGGTCTCTGAAGCACAGATCTGAGCAACCGGAGACAAAAAGTCACAAAATGTTTGCATGGAAATAGATTACTTTGCCTCTGTGAAGCTAATGTAATGTTCACTTTGATATTACTCTGGAATTTTTTTGGTTCACCCATGGATGAATACACTAGGAACCAAGGTTAATGATTTCTAGATAGAATATACAGTGGTTTCATATAAAATCCCTCAAAAATGAACTTTTCTTTGTTCTTAATTTTGTGTTGATCAGGCAGGTGTCTGGAGAGGAGCTGATCCTAAAGAGGCCCAGCGTAAGCCCTGAATGATTTGACCCAATGTAAAAGAACTACCAGACTGTATATTTCCCCTCTTCTCTGTCATAAAGTGGCTTCTCTTTGCACCTTGTGTTCCTTACAACAAAAAAAGATGCTTTGAATATATGTCAATACTGGTATTGGCCAAAATGGATTTGGAAATATAGGCATATCAGATATTGGCAAAAATCCAATGTTGTATGTCCTTAGTTAGCTTTAACTTTTAAATTCCATATACTTCATCCGTTACAGCTTGGGCATGCAGCAAGTTGCTCTGGCCTACGAAGTGAAGCACTTAGCAGCTGTAGAGATCACGGGAGAGCTACGAGTTTGCACTGGAGTAGTACACAAGCATCCAATTACGTTGACCTTTCTTTGTCCATGGTGTTGTGCTGACCTGGTGTATATCTCAAGTGGTGCTTCTGGCATGCACTGGATGCTAACCAATGGAACTTGACTAGAAAGGAAGCAATTTACTCTGTGGATCACTGCATGCTGAATATGTGGAAATAGAGGGTCAGTGTGACTGCAGATTTGCGGTTCAAAGAGCAATGGAAACCCTGCCATTTTCAAATGTTTGCAATCTGGAGCACACTTTTAAACCTTCCTGTTTGTACGCACTCAGCATTTTGTCTTTGTTTAAGCAAAGTGCCGAAATGAAACTAATGGTTTCTGTTATTGACTGATAGAAACTGTCTACATTTTCTGCAATTTTACACATTTCACAAGTGCATATGAAAGAATACATGTCTTTTGCGCATCAGGTAAGATTAATTGATAAGTTAGGCTCTGTTGACCCATTAATGTAAAATCTACCTATGTGTAGCAGACACTTATTTACTGTTAAACCAAAGCTGGAGAAACAGGGTTTTACAAATCAGCTTTCTCTATTTAAAATAAATGTGTTTGTGCAGTGTAATAGGACTGCTGTATCCTGTTATGGTTTAAGGCATGTTAATCAATATTGTAATGTACTATACCTTCATAAAATAGTTAGAAAAACTGCAGTGAGTCTTTTTCAAACAGCTTCAGCTTTACGTTTGTGCAATAACCTTCATTTCTGTAATGACTGTCTGTGGCTGCAGGGCTACACCTCTGATTTCACACCACCTGCAGATTATTTTCTTTAAAAATGTAGCTGCTCTTAAAGTGTGCCTACACTCAGGTGTGAATAAGATGAAATATTTTTATTAGAGCGGCCTCTGCGCGTATAGACTCAGGCATTCAAGTAATTCAGTATTAAACTTCCGCCGAGTTCGACGACTTGCAGGAAATAAAATGAAATTAATCAAAGATACGGCGGAAGAAAAGACATCGTGACTTCTGCTCTTTAGTATGGGTGAAGCTGAATGAAATGTTGGATCATTTACCTCCCTTTAGAAAACTAGATATCTCTTTTTTTCAGAGCACTGTGGTATGATAATCACCAGCATTCAAGACTACAAAAGGATATCTACATGACTTTTACATTACATTACCTCTCTGTCACTGTAGAAACAATCACAAACACTAATGTTTTACACCTGTACATGTATTGTTTTAACAAAAGCATGCTCTGCTCATAATTAGCTTTCATATGTTTGCTTGCCTTTATAGCAGAGGCAATGCCCTTGATTTTTAGGTAAAAGACAAGCCTGAGTTGTGACTAACATTCCTTTTAATGATCCAGATCATTTGGCTGGGTTTAGCAATGAGTGCCGCCTCTTTAAGCTTTCATTTGGTACCTTTGTGGCTTTTATCAAATTAGCTGATTTAACCACAAAACACCTGTTTTTGCCTAATTGCCCCACCTGCCACCGATTCCTACCAGAGTATTCTTAGTCTGTCTTGTTTAAAACAGGAAAAAATGTGAAAAAACACAAGTTTTTCAGTATTTTCGCACATACATATATTTGGTTATACAGACCATCATCCAACCCATACTTTTTTGGTTGTCTGCCTATGTCAGACAACATGAAATATGACAATCCATTCACAAAATGCTTTCCTTGTGATGTATATTGTTAATGCATTTGTAGGCATGCAGTATACTAGAGAACAGTCCAAATATCACGAATGCATTGTTACTGAAAAATGGAAACAGGGCCATTATCACAATACCTGTTATTTTAGGAGCTCTGCTGCTGGCTGCAAAGATTAACATTTGTCTTTACATCTCAGTCCAGTCCTGGAGGACCTAAGAGTGAAGAGGCCGGACTTTAATGGAAACATCCCATCCACAGATGGGAAAAACTTGCTGTGAGCCAAACATTTTAGACCTGATTCATCAACCTCAGGTAAAACAATGCAGGACAGGCTGCCAAAATCTTCCTGAAAGTCGGGTTGGTACCAACTGTCTATGGCAACTCTACCAATAAAGGAAATGCAAGTACTGTGTTTTAAAATAGCAGAATGTTTTATGTGAGACATTAAGGAGCAGTGATGGAATTGGTTTACATCACTGTGGCTGCAGGGGGATGTTGCAGTGGTTTAACCAGTGTGCTGAAAGCGACTAAAAGGTATGTGGCTAGAAAAGATGATGCACTAATTATAAACCTTTATCATTCACATGCATTGCATGAATGCTGGCAGCCCTAGTTGTTACATTAGCATAGTAGGGTTAGTGACATCAGCATGTTTTCTGAGGGGAAAAAGCTCTACATCAATTTCTACACTGGGCTAATGCAGGGGTGTCCAAACTTTTTCCACTGAGGGCCAAATATTGAAATATGTAAGAATGGTGGCACCACTTTCATACACCACACCTGGAGAATATTAAAGTTATAAACCAGTCTAATGTAGATTAAGATATTCTTAGCGACTGGGTGTGCTTACATGGCTACTTAGTGGTTCACAAGGCAAGTGGCCAATCATAAGGATTTGGGGGAGGCTAGTCAAGTATCAGGGGGACCTGGTTAGCCCTGATTACCACTGGCTACACACCTGGATCACTATTGTTGCCACTATTTAACAGGGCATTATAAATCAAGATAACTTTATTACTTTGGTTGCCAATATGTTTACCATTTACAGTGCTGTATTAGTTGTCAAATCAATAAAAACATCAATACATTCTTTTCAAAATGTTTGTTTACAGAATAAGCATGGTGGCACTGCATTGTGCTGAAACTAAGAAGGACAATACAGTCAAGCAAAAGCTTCATGTTCTAATTCAATTTTATGTTCAAAATTTGCTGCGGGCCAGTCAAGTAGGTCGCGGGCTGCATTTGACCCCCCTTATCATAGTTTTGACACCCCTGGACTAATGAGTAGCTTCTGGTAGCCATGTTTCTCCAAGGGGCACTTTGAGGGGTTGCCATAGACATGCACTTGTGTTGCACAGTCTGCGAAAGAGAGGGGTGGAGTTAGAAAGAGCTCATTTGCATTTAAAGAGACACCTGCTTTTAACACCTGCTCTAAGAATCCAGTTTATACAGGGTCAAAAAACTCCTAATCCATATTACATTTGGACCAAAGGCACTGATGTTTCATTTAGACCACATGGAACTGTGTTTAAAGCTGTAAATAAGGTATAACATGTCACCTCTCGGTCTCAGGATGTTTGGCCTTAGGTTGCATGCACCTTCTGTTTTGCTTCTTCTTAATAGTTCTTGATGATCTGATTGAGTCCATCACATTAAAACTCAAAGTCGATGATGAACAGACAAAACAGCTAGCTTGGACTCCCTCGTAGGAGTGTACTCATGCCTCTAATTGCTCTAAATGGACCCCCTGTGCTTGGAGCAGAGCTGCAGCATGCCTCATAGTAGAGATAGCTCAGTTGATCATTTAAGACTTGACAGAGATCCTCCAGCTAAAGTCATTTTATGCTTCAGTGTATCTACTGAGGCTTTTAATCTAAAAAACTGCAGAATTCCACAATAAAATAGATAAAAACGATGAGTTGTTACTGAAAATACTTTACATTTTTCTTGCCTATGTGGGTTTCTGCCCACGGTTCATACAGTAGGAGCAGCCATCCACACAATCAGCGCAGAGCAGCAGTTTAAAATCGAGCATGACAGCCTGCTGTGTGACAGTGTCGCCTCGCAGACATGGCCGAACACAAATCATCCAACATGCTGTTTTCTTTGATCCTTCCCTCAGCACATTACTGGGAGCCTCTGTGTGCATATTAGCTGCTTTCTCACCTGCCATGCCGTCACTTTCCATCCTCCAACGCGGGTTTCTCCTCCGTCGTTAATATTCTCTCTCTCGCTGCATAACTCGGGGGATCAATCACCGGTTGCCGCAGCAACGAAACCACCACCCATGCAGGTGTAAGTGTAAGCGTGACTCTTCCGGTGAGTGCATGTTTGTGTGTTTGAGCTCCACCTGCTTCTCGGCACCAGTCAGCGCGGTGAGGCCTCGGCTAGTGACGCCGCTCTCCCGTGCTGCCCCTGCACGCCGAGTGGCTTTGACAGCTGTCTGCTCGAGATGCTCTCACCTGCCACACTCGGCTTCCTCTCGGCTCTGTGCAGAATAATGACCGAATTCAAAAGAGAAAAAGATACGCACGCAGTGCTGTCAGGCTTGTTTTGTTTCTTCTCAGGTTGAGATGCTCTGAAGACTATTTATTGAAATATCTATAAAATATTTGAAAGGCTTTGAATAAAAGAAGGTCTGCTGTGGAGGAACTGTCACAGAAATGATTGCACCCTCTGATGCTGCTTCTTTAAGAACATAAACTTTGGACAGAACACTCAGACACAGTGCTAGTGTTTTCACTCAGAAACTTCCATTATTTAACAGGGTTGCATCCCCAAAGTCATACATAATAAATACACTCTTCCAGTGCTCACATCCAAGTATTAGAAACTTTTAATGATAAACCAGCAGATGGAAACTAGCATCGTTCAGGCTTTCCTCAATATTTTTGTAGAAATTGTGTCTGAAAGAAATTTTCATTTCAGCCTGCCAGTATCCATAATTAACCACAACTGATGCACAACTCCAGGTAAAAGTTAACATTTAAATACCTAAGAAATCCAAGTCAAAAAGAAGACTATTCTCTACAAAATCACAAATTTGCAAAAGCTTTTACAACCCCAATTCCAAAAAAGTTGGAACACTGTGTAAAATGTAAAAATAAAACAGAATGCAGTGACTTGCAAATCTCATAAACCCATAATTTATTCACAATAGAGCATAAACAACAAATCAGATGTTGAAAATATTAGCTCATTTGGAATTTTATGACTGCTGGAGGCTGGAAAACTAAGTGGCACTAATAAAAAACAGCAGGAGGTACATTTTGCAACTAACTGGCAACAGGTCAGTAACATGACTGGGTATAAAATGAGCATTTTAGAGGGGTCAGGATGAGCAGAAGTTCACCTATCTGAAAGAACTGCACCTTAAAATTGTGGATCAAGTCGAGAAAAAAAAATCTTCCCCAAAAAATTGTGAAAACTTTAAATATCTCACTGTCTACAGTACATCATCAAAAGATTCTGAGAATCTGGAGAAATCTCGGTGCACAAGGGACAAGGTGGAGGTCAGTATTGCATACTTGTGATCTTTGGGCCCTTGGGTGACACTGCATAAAAACAGACGTGATTCTAGACTGGAAATCACTACATTGGCACAGTTTGCCATGCCATCCACAAATTCAAGTTAAAGCTGTATCATGCAAAGAAGGAGCCATATTTCTTTTAAATCTCTTTTAAATCTATTTTACTCATCTTTTATTGAGCCCATTTTAGCTTTCGCCATGATCGAATGGTTTGGTAATCTCAGCGTGGTCATTACCACGTGATTGCCAACATGATCAAATGATCTTTGCCATGTTTTAAAAGTGAGGGCCATTCAGAAGGCAAATGCCATCCTGGAAGACCCTCAGCCCCCTATGCAGAGTTTAGACTTCTGCCATCAGGGAGCAGGTTTATTACGCCAGGAGGGCCAAATCTAACAGATTTCTGAGGTCAGTTGTTCCATCAGCTGTTGGGGTTTTAAATGAGCTGTAGGCCCTGTTGTCATTCCACTTTGGACTGCCTCTCTTACTGCATGTCTGTCATAATGAAATCCATGGGTGTCATGTTTAACATGTATGTTATATAAATGAACTGAAGCAAAATGGAAAACTGTTCTGTGGTCAAATGAATCAAATCTGAAATCCTGTTTGGAGACCACAGTTGCAGTGTCCTGTGGTCTAAAGAAGAGAGGGACTATCCAACTTGTTCTCAGTGAACAGTTCTAAAGCCTGTATCTCTGATGGTATGGAGTTGCATTAGTGTCTATGGTGTGGGCAGCTTACTCATCTGGAGGGGAACTATCAATGCTGAAAAGTATACAGAGGTTTAAGATCAACATTATGCTCCCATCCAGACAATGTCTCTTTCAGGGAAGGCCTTGCATAATTCAGCAAGACAATGCTAAACCACACACCACATCCATCACAACAGCATGGCTTCACAGTAAAAGAGTCTGGGCGCTGAACTGGCCTTCCTGCAGTCCAGACCTTTCATCAACAGAAAACATTTGGCACAACATGAAACCAAAATTCAGTAAAGCAGACCCAGAGCTGTTGAGCTCCAAGAATCCAACATCAGACAAGAATGGGACAACATTCTTCCCCCGTTACTTGTCTCCTCACTTCCCAGACTTTTACAGACTGTTGAAAGAAGAGGGGATGCTACACAAAGGTAAACATGTCCCTACTTTTGTGATATGTGTTCATGCTATCTTTTTAGAGATGCAAACAAAGTAAATTAACATAATTATTAGCAAAATCAAATATTTTTTAATGAAATGGTAAAATATCTCAGTTTCAACAACCTATTTGTTGTTTATGATCAATTGTGACTAAAATACGGGTTTGTAAAATTTGACAATCACTCCCCTCTGTTTCTACTTACATTTACACAGTGACCCAACTTTACTGGATTTGGGGTTTAACATTTTAATTTTAATTTATTATCAGTTTTTATTGTAAATAAAATAAAAAGAAAAATTTCCTATCTGTTAATTATTATTTATAAGCTTTTTTTCTGGATTATTTCAGTCCTTTGTGTTTTACTTTAATGCTGCAAATTTTCTGTTTGCTTTAAGGAATAAAGCACTTTTGTTAGCATGCTTCCATATATAATGGGGGTATAAAAATCAGGCTAGTTGAGTCAGTACCTAAGCTCATTTCTAGGGCTGTCCAGCAATTAATAAAAAAAAAGTCAGTATTTTTGCATTTAGATCCGCTTTTATTTAATTTTGGATTTTTTTTCCTGTATTAATAAATTAAACCATTAATTTAACCATGAAAAGGGAACTTATAGATCACAAAAGGGATAAGGGAATGTTATGCTTACACTTTCATTGAGTTCAAGCATCAAAACTACATGGGAGAATTTAAAAGACACCATCATTTCCAGCAAAATAATACATAATTTCTTATTCTAAAAGGGGATACGGCCTGATCTTGGTAGAAGTGTGTGCTCTGAAAGTAGACAACAAAAACAGCTCAGAGGTAAACGAAAGCCTTCCAGAGGTGAAGAACAACAATCATACAACTCCTCTGTGGCTGGCTTTGTTTTAAAGGAAACTGATGAGAAATTTAACTGTGCAGTTTGCAGTTAATGAGAAATGTGACTCCCAAAGTATTCAGCATTTTCTTCATCCCTTCTGTCTTCTTCATCCCTCTTCTCGACGTGCTCCCCTCCCCCTGCCATGTCTGCCTCCACATTTCACACCTTTCCTTATCTCTCTCCTCCCACAGGCTTTTTTTCCATCTTGCTTTGTCACTTCCTACAAACCCCCCACCCTCATCCGTGTCTTTTTATGTCTTTCCTTTCCACATTTTTCTGCTTTCTGGTTTCTTCTTCCCCTGTAATGATAGATCTGATGTTTTTATAGGAAGACTGGCAGGATAGTTAGTGTGAACCAAGTATGACAGTGCGCTATGTTGACTTCATGAGGGCCACCCCTTTAAACCCGATTCTTTAAGTCATCCGTCCATGACCCTGAATATATATTTAATTTTTTCTGTACATAAACCACATTCCAAATTATTATGCAAATGATATTTTTCTCTGATTTTCCTAAATGCAAATGATGCAAATGACTGTCAGAATATTTTTCAAGTCATCAACCATTAGAGCATAATTAAAATTTTACTGAATGTCCCAATGATGACTATTTTTTTTTAAATTAAAAAAATCTTCAAAATGTGCTGTTCCAAATTATTATGCACAACAGAGTTTCAAAACATTTTATAGGTTGTAAAAAACTGAAATGGTCATTTGTTGAATTTGCAGCATTAGAAGGTCATATTTACTGAAATCAAAAGCTATTTTAATCAAAAACATCTTAACAGGCAAAGTTACATGTCATCATAGGACTCTTCACAATTCTTGCATCCATTGAACCTGTGAGTTTTTGGAGAGTTTCTGCTTGAATTTCTTTGCAGGATGTCAGAATATCCTCCCAGAGCTGCTGTTTTGATGTGAACTGCCTCCCACCCTCATAGATCTTTAGCTTGAGGATGCTCCAAAGGTTCTCAACAGGGTTGAGGACAGAGAATGATGGGGGCCACACCATGAATTTCTCTCCTTTTATGCCCATAGCAGCCAATGACACAGAGGTATTCTTTGCAGCATGAGATGGTGCATTGTCATGCATGAAGATAATTTTGCTATGGAAGGCATGGTTCTTCTTTTTGTACCATGGAAGAAAGTGGTCAGTCAGAAACTTTACATACATTGCCAAGGTCATTTTCACACCTTCAGGGACCTGAAAGGGGCCTACTAGCTCTCTCCCCATGATTCTGGAACCAGAACATGACTCTGCCACCTCTTTGCCTGTTGGGGCATGGTGGCCATCAACCAACCATCCACTACTCCTCCATCTGGACCATCCAGGGTTCCACAGCACTCATCAGTAAACCAGACTGTTTGAAAAAGAGTCTTCATGTATTTCTGGGCCCACTGCAACCATTTCTGCTTGTGAGCCTGGTTAGGGGTGGCCGAATAGTAGGTTTATGCACGACTGCAAGCCTCTGTCGGTAATTTGCCTTGGAAGTCTTCCTTTATAAATTGCAAACATGTGATTTGCACAAGATTAAAAAAACAACAAACAAACAAAACAAAAAAAAAAAAAAAAAAAAAAAAACAGATGCCCTCCACAACTAATACAGATACAGATGTAGTGATGGTGTTAACCATCAAGAGTTGACCTTGACCTTGCAATAACTGCAGGTTGCTGATCTCTGTAATGAGATTGAATACGTGCAGGATAGAGAGAGAAAGGAGCCTGGCAGAGACACACTGCATCATATTCATCCAGCCCCAGGATGTGCTACAATAACTGAGCTCCAACTAAATTAATCATGTTTTGTAATTGTGAGGAGTGCCAGGAAGCTGGTCATTGAGCGGTCAGAGGAAGACGAGTGTGAGAAATCTGAGCCAAACACAGAGCAGCACCAGGAACTGATGTGACAGAAAACAAAGTGGAAAACTGCCTGGAACAGCACAACTTGACTTAATCTTCCTAAATCTTTGGGTCAGTGAACTTAATTTGAGAAAATGAGCCAAGTGAAGCATCTTGTTGGTGGATAAATCAGAGATTAAAATCACATTAGTTCTCCTTTTGATGCCTGTGGAGCTGCCATCATTTATTCATAGTGTGCTGAAATAATATACTTCTTGGAGTTTTTGTCCAATGGAGGATTGAATAAAAGATATGAACCTCCCACAGCCCATGCATAAAGATAAAAAACACAACAAAAACAGGCCTGTCTTCAAAGGGAATGATGTGATTTTATTTCACATGTAGTCTGAGACTAGTTTCCATCTTGGTTTTGATGTTTTTTGATGTGATCTAGGAACTTTGGAGAACCCTACAGAGTTTTAATCAAAGTCGACGAGGGGAGGTTTGGGGAAAAGGCAGGAAAAAGGAAAGGCATATAAATAGAAAAATAAACAAAAAAGAAAAAACTCTGCGGCTGCTCACACAGGCTTTTGTTCCTCCAGACAAGCACGATTGATGCCCCCTCCCTCCAGAGGGTAATATCGCTCAGACCAGGAACCAGCCAACCTTGAATTCCAGCATCTCTTCGGAAAGTTGTGCCTTTGGTGTAGCAGCGGCGGCAGCAGCTGCAGTTGCACTTCATAAAATGTTTCAGTGGATGGATGTAGCCAGTGAAGGATGTACTGAATAAAGAGTCTTTAGAGGGTGAACAGGCTGTTCTGCTGCACATCAAAATCCTTCAAAACTCTCAGCCAGTGGAGAGCAGTGGTTGAGTCTGTTTATCCAAACGTTTCTTTTATTCCTGCAAAACTTCACATGTCAGAGCTTTCTCTACATGTCCCTTACGGTGACAGATTCACATTAAAAAGATTCTTTCTCACAGCACATTCAGGGTTTGAATTTAGCTTCTTAGTCTCCTGCTTAAATACAAGTATACAACATCTGTCTTGACTTGGTTCCCCAATGTTTTCTTCCCATTTAGCCTGTCCTACTTCTATCAAAGATGAGTGGAAAAGGCAATAATTGATGAGTTTGAGGAAAACTGGATTTTTAAAATACATGTAAATGTTTATCTGAGTGAAATCATGCTGAAATCAGGCAGCAACCCCAGTGGCAGACGTGTTGGCACTGGTGCCGTATTTGTACCAGATTTTGTTACTCTCTCCTAGTTCCAATGTAATTTTGACAACTGTTGGGACCAGCCCTGTGGCTGAAGACTTGGCCTTTATGACAAAGAGAAGTCTGAGTCATGGTAGATTTGTAGGAATCTGTCAAAGAGCCATAAAAGTTGAGGGACTCGTCCCTTTCTGATAGGAGGAGACCTGAGGAGAACTGCAGAGGGTCCAAGACTGCTCTCACAGCAGCAGACCAGCTACCTTCCACTGCGTGCTTGTGCTCCCAGCTTCACCTGAAAGTTAGGCACAGTCGACCACCAGTCAGTTGAGTATGAAGAGTTTTTTTTTTCCTATCTTCAATGTAGTTTAAAAAATAGAGCTGCAGAAAGCTGCTGGCATCTATTCTCGACTATTCTCCCACCGCTAGAAGGACAATATGAGCCCTGCTCTCATCCTACAGCTGATCCCTGATGCCACAAGACTTTTAACTTGCTGGAACCATGGAAGAACATTAATGGACTAACCCCTGTTCACTCCCATATCTATTTGGACTTCAGACTTTAAACACACACCATGGTCACAAGTCAGAGCAGCAGAAAAAGCTGTAGGAAGCCTTTTATGTGCTTTTATTGAAAGCTGCATTTGTTGTCCTGCTGTCTCTGCTATGTGGTGTTGATTTACTTTGCTGTGTCCATTTATATCCAGTACAGAATCTTCACCTGCACAAACACTAGTTTAACTTCTGTAGAATCAAAGTCCAGCAACTGGGTTTCTATGCGGTCAAAGAAACAGCCATCTTGGTCTCTCTTTTGCTCGTTTTCCATGTTTGGCCTTGTAAATAGTTTTTTGTCGTTTAGATTTATAATAGCTATTTGTTGGGTTGAATGTTTTTGATAATTAATGCAGCTTTGTTTTAAAAAATCTATTAGAAAATAAAAAATAGAAGTAAGATGTATTTGATTTTTGTGCATCCTAACTGTAATAATCTGCTGGTTGAGAGGGTCCGTGATTTAACACCTATTTATCGAAATACCAATAATGATTCTGTTTTAATAATATTACCTTAATAATATTAACTCTGAGACTGATTTTTGTTCCTTTTTGGTGGTTGCTACCTGTTTCAGGGTGGTGCCCTGTAATTTATTAATCTTTATTAATAATATAATTTATGTGTATTAACAATTTAAATAATTATTATTCAAAATGTTACTAATAAACAAAATCCAGCATTACAAATCCAGCACAAGCTCTACATCCAGAGATGTTTTGCACCTTAGGGTGTTTCAGACCACGGGTTGCAAAAACTAATTTATTACAAATCTTTTTGCATCAAGCCTTCATCAGGATGATGATGCCTGATAAAGGTCTAGCTAAAACATAGATGTATTTTGGAAATTTTAGCCTGGTTTTGCATATAAACATCTGACCTGCACCTCCTAAAAATGCAAATGCACACTAAAAAGATGCAGACCACAAACCTTTGTAGGACTGGGTGACCTCTAGTGTCTGTATATAACAGAATGTACTCACCAACAACCAAAAAACTTGAAGTGTATTTTTGCAAAAAAAAAAAATCTCCCATTCTGCCTCAACTGATTCAGTGGTCTGTTTCCTGTCCAAAAACAAGTTGAGAATATATTTGGACCAGAGCTGGTGATAAAACTAGCAGAGAAGAGGCACTGTCAGCTATAGTTTATGTGAAGTGCTGCAGAGCTACAAGGACATAGTGATGCACAAGTATATAGTGCTCATACAGCATAGGCCAGTAAAGCATAGATGTGATATGAGAGGTTTAAACCAGGCTTTAAACAGTGTGATGGAGTTTGTAGCTCGTCACTGCCCTCTGCACCTGCCTTGTAAAATACATATGTGGAGTATTTTCTTAACTTTCTCATTTTGAAACCCCCTCTTTTTTGACTCATTTAGAGACTTTCTTGAAGTGATGTCTCTCTCTACCACGCTATTAAGATAACAGGAGGACTTCTTCAAGTCATTTCTTCAGATCTAAAATAAAATGTCAGATAAAGATCATAATCTTAGAAGTAGAAATATTCTTTCAATTCCCACTCTGTGGCTGGTTCAGATAAGTGTCACTCGCTGCCTGATGGAGATCAAAATTCTTGAGAAAAAAAGCTGAAGACTTTTGCTGCAAGTTTCCGACCATAGAAACCACTGATTTTGCAGGTGTGTGCAATAATAATTCCTAAGAATTGATGGAGCATTATTGCTAGTAAGGTTGAAGGTACATAAGCAAGATGATGGGTCCATATAACCACAATATCCACTGCCACATATTCATTGCATAGGATATGGCTCACATTTATCTGGGCAAGAAGTTCAGAAAGGGTTGAACCTTGAAAAAATCTCAAAGGGGTGACTGGACGAATGCACTGTTTTGTTCATTATGGGCCAGTCAGAGTAACAAAACATGTGACGTAATCAGCATGCACATGGACTTGCCACAGTAGAAACTAAACATCCATTCCCTCACTGTAAAATCAAATTAATTTCATAAAAATTATTAAAGCCTCAGCCTCACCAGCCAATCTGCAATGCAAAGTAGTTTCAAGAGAAAGCTGTGAGGAAGTTTCCATCCTCTTTCCTCAGAAAGGGTGTGATGTGATTTCAGTAAACTGCACACAGATAAGTACCAGTGCAGCTGGTTTGTGATGCTTGAAGATAAAGGACACGTGTGATTATAAAACTCTGTGTTTGTGCTCTTGAAGTGGAACAGCACAATGAGGAGGTTTCATTTTATCATCAGAAGAGGCTTCATCCTGC
Organism: Cheilinus undulatus; assembly: GCF_018320785.1. Taxonomy (NCBI): domain Eukaryota; kingdom Metazoa; phylum Chordata; class Actinopteri; order Labriformes; family Labridae; genus Cheilinus; species Cheilinus undulatus. The sequence continues at coordinate 7,611,304 of NC_054871.1, read as the reverse complement.
AAAGAAAACTTCAATTTTTCACCGCTTTACAGTCAGAGTGAAAGAGTTTTCACCGATGCAGGCTCACTTTTTACATACAGTTGAATGGATTGGGTGACTTTGCATTTCTATCTGCAGTATGAAGGTCACCGGACCGTCGGGGGCCGAGGCAGGTACAATAGGTGTGGGTTGAGTGAAGTTCAGGCCACCGTGGGGAACAGAGAGCTGTCAGTTAGAGCAGAAAGAAGAGGGTCGGTGTGTAAAGCCTGACTGAAACCTGGACAATACAAGGTTACACTTCCATTAACTCCGGGGTTTTGGGTTTAATATGAGCAGCCACGGGGAAATGACAGAGTGGAGGATGGTTTTATACTGGATAAGAGAAGCTGAGGCTTGGCTTACAGCAGCCATTTAAAAAAAAAAAAACCTCAAAACAAAGTGGCTGAATCATAAAACTACTCAACCTACGCACAAAATGGAGCTGGTTTAATTGTGTATTTTCAGTTCATTCCACTCTATTAATTTTATTTTAAAAGGAAAACTCCTAAGCATGATTTCAACACTTAATTTTTCTTGCTGGTTTTATCAAAACTGTCATTTTTATTATTTGAAGTATTTGCATATTTGTTTGACTTCCCTGTAAATTTGTTTTCCAATATTATTGTCCACTATCATAAAAAGTAAACCTATAAAACTTGGTTTGCAGTGTTCATTTGCCCTTATGATGGGTAGGTTACCGTAAATGACAAAATGATAACTGTGGATTCATGCTCACCTCCATGGCCTATTGAAAATTCCCCATGGCAGAAAGTGCATTAGGCTTCCATTGAGTCACCTCTAAGTGGATAACCCATGCCTTCTTTGCTTCCAATTGCATGATGTAGCTGCAGAGTCTCCCTTTTTGCAGGTTTTTGCATATTTATCACAATTTTGTACCTCAAGGCAACTGAACATCATAAGCAGTGCTCTTCGGTGAACATGAGGGAGGCTGTGATTGGATGACAAAAGGTGGATGTGATCAGTGCATGATGGGGTACATGCTTAAAGCATTGAGCCACATATTTTGAGTTACATGACTTTGAAGTCACGCCATTTTTCTGTCAGATTGTGTGTCATTTGTCGTGCTTTGTAGACGGGGATACAATGGCCGACCACGACCCGACAACAGCCCAACCAGCTTCTCCCGACTGGTTGGGTGGATTTCTGGTGTATTTGATATTATTGACTCTAGACACTCCCACAGTGAGAGCAGAACCACGAGCAGGATCCTCAACTTTGGGGTATTTTTTTCCTTTGTAAACTGTCAGAAAGCATCATGAAAACAGCAGGAATGACTTTCTAATGCCCGAACCCCAGGTATAATAAAAGAAACGAGCAGGAAATATTCCTATCCACTGACCTCCAGCCAACACTGATGGCGGTGTGTGTGATTGTAAGTGTGGGATAGAGAAAGAGAGAAATAGCAAGACTGAGAGAGGATATGACTGGATATGACTTCAAACTCTGTGTGTGAGACTTTTTCGAAGTAAAATCCACAGACCGTCCCAACGTCACTTCTACAGTCTAAGCTCTCAGGTCGTGCGTGACCATCGAACCATGTAGTGTGAGCACATAAATCATGCACAATGGTCGTGCATGCTAATGGTTTAGACACACAAAATGAGCTGACATTCCACCACAGCTGTCATAGAACCAGCTAGAAATCTCACAGTGTACGCCTGGCTTAAGGTAAGTAAATCGTATAGTTACAGCAACAAAAGCCATCCTGCTGGGGCCAAACCAGTTAAGGTCATTTTTACACCTGATAGTCCGGGGGGACTCGGTTTGGTTCGGAACTCAAATTGCAACATTGTTGCACTGTACGGTTCGGTTCGCATTCCCATTGCCCTTGGTCAAACGAACCAAACCGTAAGAAACAAAAAGCGGCAAAGAAGAAAAGGAGACATAGAAGAAGAGGAAACCAGAAATCCACCTCCAACCACCAGTCTGTTCCCCATAAACAATGAAACAATACTAAATTTTTGCTGTCTTCCAACTTCTGCTTTTGTTTTGGAGGGTTATGAGCAGACAGCAAAGCAGCGAGCTGTCCAGCATGTCATTCTTAACATGAGACAAATTAATTGGTACTGAAGGAAACGGCGAGCCTATATGTGAGTGAGAGACTACGACATGTTGCAATGGCTACACAGACGCCAGTGAGGTACTGACGTGTATTTGAGTGTATTAAATCACATATATAAACCCGTTAATTATTGTGCTCTGTGCCCCCTTATGCCTTTGGTTCACAAGTTGATCCGCTTTGCTTTCACACCTCAGACGAACTGCACCAGCGTTTGTATGAAAGCGAACCAAGACCCCCGTTTTTAAGCAGACTTTCACACCACCTAAACGTACCAGACTCTCCAGGAAAATGTACCAGTGTTTGTTTAAAGCGGACCAAACAGCTCTGGTGTGAATGCGCCCTAAGTTAAAAAAAAAATGGATGTTCTAAAACGATCCTTCCCAAAGTGTGGGCCTCCTGGTTAGCCCTGCGTGTAATGCAGATAGGCCACAAGAGGTCAAAACAGATGTCCATCCGCTTCAGACTGAGCTACATTCACAGTTTTGTTATTCTGTTTAGTTTGAAACAGGTAATAAGCCAGGTTTGACAATGTGAGAGTAGAGAGTACAGATATTTATGTTCAAATGCATGGAGTAAAAGTAAAGAAAACTTATACTCAACTAAAGTACAGATACCTGATGGCACTTTGCTACTTCCCACAACTGCAAATTGGACTGGGGCACACTGAAGTTTGGCAAAGGCTGTTCTAGAAAATACTTGGTAACCTTATGCATAAGCTAGCTAGCAAGCTTGTGCAATCACAAAGACTGACAGGAAAGGGAGAGATTCTCTCCAGAGTGTGCAGACAATGTAGCCTATGTGGAATTTAAGAGAAAGAAAGTTTTTTGTCTCTAAATGTCAGTGATGTGATTGGCTGGACACCATTCCAGTCCAGGGTCTACCCTGTCTCCTGCACAGTGACAGCTGGGATTGGCTCCGGCCCAATACCCCACAGGAGATAAGTAATATAGAAATTGGATGGGTATTGTGGTTTGGCGAAGCTGAACTTTGTATTTGCTTGATTAGATTCAAACTGATCACTGCTGGCTCAAAACAACATTGATAAATTGTTTCATATCCATTAGCTACTAAGAACTTTGTTTTATGTAATGCATGCTATCTTGCTGCTTTGGCACGGATACTGACTTTAACAATAAAGAGTTTCATTGTTGAAGGAAAGGAATTATCCTGACATAGGAAGTAAGCATCACCTCATACAGATCACAATTGCCAAACACAGCATGAACATCTGTTAATAAGAGATCTGCAATGTGCAAATCCATCCAGAAAAGCAAAGTTAATGTTTGTTATTCTGACCAGCTGTATGATGAGTTTACATGAGAATTATTTCTCTGATGCAATAATATAATGCACTAAACTGTAAATACAGGGCCTGATGTATTTAAGTCTTTAGCAGCATGAATGGAGCTACTAAATGAGCATTTATGCCATTTTCCATATACAACACAGAGAAGAGAAGGATCCTTGATGGGTCTAACAATAACTTGTTTTCACAGGAAGATTCTCTCCAATCTCTTCATCCCTTTCATGTGCTGCAGTTTTGTGTTTTATTGATTCGCCCACCAATGACTGCTCTATTTATGCAATCAATAAACACTTTGGTAATTTTCTCAGCAATTTATTTCATAGATGTCTTTATGACAGAAAAATACAGTTAAAGGCTTTGTCAATCTAAATTTTAATGGAAAACAGAGATGAAAAGAACAAATAGAGAGCGTTTATATCTCTGATGCAGGATCTTTTATAGCTTCCCCTAACCTTATAAAAGAGAGACAGCAGTGGCTATTATTTTGGAGTTTTAAGCCTTACAGCCTCTTACCACAGAGCTGCAGAGTTTAGAGGTCTCTTCTCTGTCTATGTTGAACAGGTCTGAGTTTTCTCAGGTTTCCTGTGGCGTTCCTGACACTGATGTAGCCCACATCCTTTTCAATGATCAGATTAGATTAACTTCCTCTTTGACACTTGCGCATGTTTACCAGAGAGGAAAATATTATAAAGATACTGATTCAAGTTTAAAAATCTGACACCTGCGATGACAGCTAGTGCTTCAGGCAAAGCGTTCCACGGGACTCCATGCTTGTTGCATCTTTCATGTCGGGGGATTTTTCTGTGCAAATTCGGAGATTGTTGATGGTCTGTTCTCAGCGCTGTTGCCTTGAACGGTGAAATGATGGACTTATTTTTATTACCAGTGACACAATGGAGAGAATGGAGTCATGGGAAGACTGGAACAGTCAAATAAAATCATTAAAATGTGATGAAAAAGTTGCCTTTCATTTCATCATATTGTTTATCTAAATTAAAATCAAAGATCTCTGCTGTTCCTGTTAGTATCACATACACTTCTACAGCTATTATTAGCACTGCAGTCATACGTCTGTAGAATCTGTGTTGTTTTTACCAGGTGATACAACCATGTAGCTAAAGATATCTGGGAATGACAAGTTGGACCTTTGAGTTTGATCAATTCTACTCTGTATAACTTACTGGGTTAAATTAATTTACGTTTTTCTTGTCAACTGACAGCAAGCTTGTTAGCATTAGCATCATAGTTAAAAGAGTAACTGAACCCTGGAGTTTCACCTAAGGTTCATTTAACCTTGAATTATTCAAAAAAGCCTTAAAGGCATCACAGAAAGGGTGGAAAGGGAGGGGGGATAAAACAAGCCCACTCCCTCCTTCCTACTGTCCCGTATGAGCCACAACATCAGTCAGTCCATGCTGCTCTTCAGATTTTATTATAAGCCAAGATGTCATAACCATTCAAGGTAGACTTGGCAAGAGCTGAGTGCAAAGCAACGATGAATTATCTTTTAGAACAGTGTTCCCCAGTTAGTGCTGAAACTGTAGCTGCTGTACATAAGGGCTACAATGCTAATAGTAGCTGTATGTCTATACCATTAGCTTGCAGCTAAAGGTGGTCCCTGCTTTGTTGTAGCTACATAGGCCCGAAAGGTAGGCTACAAATACTACTGTTAGCTGTCTGATTCAGAGGTGTCAAGTAACTAAGTACAAATACTTTGTTACCTTACTAAAGTAGAAATTTTGGGTATCTATACTTGTATAAATACTTGCATACTCAGTATGCACTGTGCTAAAATACGCTCATTTTCAATGGGCCTGAATGCAGCTGAAACAGGTGCATCCCAAATTTTCAACATTAACATTTTAATAACATTATAGTCATTATGGCCTTTAGAAAAATGTTTTTTTGGGGAGATGGGGTAGTGCACCAAAGGCCCCGGTGGCGCGGCCTAAGCTTTTGTCCTTAATGGCATTTTTTCCCTCTTACACTACTTTTACTTTTATACTTCAAGTAGTTTTGAAACCAGTACTTTTACACTTCTACTTGAGTAAAAAGCTTGAGTTGATACTTCAACTTCTACAGAAGTCTTTTTAAACCCTTGTATCTATACTTCTACCTGAGTAATAAATGTGAATACTTTTGACACCTCTAGTCTGATTACGGTTTCAAAACATTAAGGTGCACCAGTGTGCTGTAGCACACATTTAGAAACCACTGGACTACATTACCCACAATTCAAGAGTGGCATAGCCCCACTTTGACTGGTGGCGCTAACTGTAAACTGCCACAAGTGAAATTAGTGGTCTTGGAAGAAGAAGACAGTAAGTGTTCTGTGGTGAACAAAGCTCAGTATAACATTTGTCAGTTGCCACAAAATCAGTCAGAACAAACAAAAAAAACAAAAAACAAAAAATGCAGTTTCAGTAGGAGGTTCCAACCTGGAAAACACAACAGATATGCATACTTTAAACAAAAAATGTACAATTTAAATCCATTAAATTTCAAGAATAAGACTTTAAGTGATCAACAGTACTGCTGAGTACCTGTGCACCTGTTTTCACCTGAAAAAAGTGGACTAAGAATTTAATTACTGTTTGAAATTCACATGTTCACGGCGTTATAGTCTTGGGAAAGGATTGTTTTTCCCATCATGGCGCCCCAGTCCAAACTTTGATGCAACATTGGCTTCGTCTCTGACTCCAAAGAAAGATCTCCATGTGAAATGTTTGTTTAACAGCTGCAATTTGGCGACTGATTGAAAGTAATTCACGAGTAATAATAGGCTAGGGTGAAGTTCACCCTCAACAGTTATTGAAAAGTTGAGAGAAATTCTGTTTTACAAGCTTTTTCCACATTTGTTGACCTTACTAAAGCTGTTTTTTCCATTCTCCTCTCTGCGGTATAATCAGTGTTTGTCCATCTATTTGAACCTTTTAAATCTACAAGTACCACTTCCTCTCCTCTAACAGGTCCCACGAGGTCGACTAATCTAACAGCCTGTCCAAACGTTTGTTTATTTACTCAATACGCCACAGTCCACAGGCTTAGTCAGGTTTCACATTTGTTTATATGCTGCTTTCCCTAGACACTTTTTTAAAAGTTTAGTTTGTGTGTGTTTGACCTCAATCTGCCAGAGCTTCAGCATATAATCAAACTTGATTATCTCCAGAGAATTTCTCCTTACTGGGGTTTAGACTCGGTCAGACACAAATAGACCTTTCTCACTGCAGATGGGTTGATTTGTTGAAAAGAGGTGTAGCCAATCATTTCAAAAATGGTCAGTTTGATGGTTATAAGGCTTGTCAGGAAACAAGATTTCATCTAAATGTGAGAAACTTAAGATTAATTTTAGAGCAAATGTGGGCAGGAAATGGAAAGTTGATGCATTTTTCCATTATGCGTCATGATTTGAAACATCTGGTAAATCATTCATGATGCTTCCTCTCATGATGGCTGCCATTAAACTTCTGCAGAAGAAAATGGCCCAGTAGTGTTTATGTGCATGTAAAGAAACGTAGTATTATAACACCCCATTCTGTCATACAAAGGGATTTTGGCATGGGTCCTGTTTGAGAGCTGGCTTTCTTTTAGTTGCTATTATCCTTCTGCACTCCACCCTCAGGTACAAACTGAACTGGGCAGGAGACTGAGGCATGAGGCTGCAATGGCAGTGCGGAGCGATGCCAGGGTTCATGGCCTGTGTGAGACAGTCCAGGGCCACCTGGATGTTTATAGAAACATCATTTTAGAAGTGAATATGACTTTCTAAAGGTAGGTTCTCAATTGCAAACTTTTGAAAACGCCTTTGTTTTTGTTTGCACATGCACATTATGAATCCAGTCAAGAGCAAAGCATGAGTTGGTGGAGAGCAACAGTGACTGGGTCCAAAGTTCTGTAACTTCTGTAAATTCTTACTCCCAGTGAACATTTTCTTCAAACTGACTCTTCATATTTCAGGGTCACCTCACTATCTGTCCTCACAGCTGAAGGAGATTAAATCACCTCTTTCTCCTGATGATAATGATAATGATTTGTCCTTCTATTCTCTGGCCAGGAACACATTTCAAGCTTAAAACTTTGCTAAATGTTTCTGCCTGATAACAGGATAATCCATCAGCTATGCAAAGTTTTAAACCAACAGACTTCTAGCAATTCTTTCCTGACCTCGGCCTGTCATTTTTTTTTTTTGTAAATGAGTCTTGAATATTCCTGTTGTCTTACAACCCATGATAATGACCTAATGAGGAAGAAAAGCTGATAAAAGTGGCCCCTCTAGCCTGTTTTACTTTGCACAGTGAAGCCACACTTGCACACACACTATTGCAACTTTTCTTTTGGGTCAAGTTGCATGCAACTCTGACTGCACCAATGATGGTGTATGTCTCTTGATCTTTGTACTGGTATATCGGTTGCATCAAAATATAGGATGCAACCAGATTCTTAGATTAAAGACATGTATTAAAGTGCCTCTAAAAGTTAGATCCGGTTTCATGAATTCAAACTTATTGTAGCCTGATAGCATCTTTGCAGCCTTTTGTCAAATGTCAGGTCTGAATATGAACATGAGGGATAACAAGTGCTCTTGTAGAGGGATATAATTCACATTATCCAGGATGCCCCACAACGTCACTTCATCAAGACTCCCAGAATTATTCTTGCATTTTCGTCTGCTTTAAGAATTTGACTTCAGCGATGTCTATCCATGATGCTTATCAAAAGACTGCCATTTCCCCCAACAACAAACGTAATTTATATTTTCTTTCCCAGATTGATGTTAGAAAATTTCCAACACGGCCTTTTTTGCCCACTGAGGAACCCTCTGTTTGCATACAGCAAGGTGCGTTCCATGAATTTGTGCACAACCACAAACAAAATCAGGACAACAGGATCACACTTCTAGTGTTGCCAGTCTGCAAAAACAGGACAAGGTTTTTGTTGCATAGTCTAACATGGTGCCATTGCAAAAGGATCCAGCTATTGCACAGCAATTTTACAGTAATGTGTAAATTAAGAGACACTCAGTCATACTGCTCTTTAAAAGTAAACCAGATGCCCCAGTAAGAACACAGTGTGGTAGCTTTGAAGGGGAATTAGAGGAACGGGTGGCAGGTGATTGTTGGAAGAAGACTTGGGGATGGAGGAAGGCCAAACTAGGAAAGACTGGATGGCAGCCAAAAGCTGGCAGACTGGAGGCGCTGCCCATGTGGGAAACCTACCAAAGAATAAGGCGACATCTTAAACTCACCTGGCAGATGAATAAAAAAAACCTCTCCACTAAAAGGACTTAAAAAACAGTAACCTAATGACTATTACACTTGCTGTTACATCCTAGGCTGACTTCCCTCACATCTGATGTGCTACAGCTGTGAAATGAGCTTGGCGACTTCACTATTCTTGCTTTTAAGCCCATAAAAAGAATCATTTCTTACTCTGTCTCATTACCTCTCACTCTGTCAGAATGTAATTTGCTGTCATCATCTGTCAGTCAAACTTTAAGCTCAAGCAAAGAGAGATGAAGAGAACATAACCTGTGTGGTTAAACATTCATAGCAGCTACATGTGCTAAGCTCTGTCACATTTACAATACACTGTCCTCTTCCACTGCAAATATTGCTCATGCTAACTGTCCATTGTGTGTCATAGAACACAACAGAGCTGCGGCTGAAAGAATAACGACTGTTTGATTTAGCTGATCTGGTGAGTCAATAGTACAGTCATCAGTATTGTTCAAGGCCTGTCAGTGTACACATGGGAGGTGCAGAGGTTTGTTTCACTGAATAACAAAGACCTCCACTGTGGCCAAGATGAAATAGACACGTTAAACACATCTAGAGTAATCTCAGAGCTCATTAAAATGAAAAGACAGCAAATCGAAACTTTAGAACAGGTTCTCAACCTTGGGGTCGGGACCTCCTTTGGGGTCGCGAGACACTGAGAGAGGGTCACCAGATGCCTTAAAAAAGACTACAAATATTTTTAAATTACATTGTTGCCACTTTACACCAATATGACCAAATTTGAATCTTTTAATACTACGTTTTAACACCAATTTAGCCAACTTTAGTACATTTTTGCCACTTAAAAACCCATTTTTATCCATTTTAAACACTTTCTATCACTCTTTATGCCTGTTTTTACCACATCTAAACCAATTCTTGTCATTTTCTGACTATTGTTGCCTCTATCATCCACTTTTTACACTCATTTATCACCCATTTTTGCCAGTTTATACATTTTTTTTTATCCCAGTGTACCTAATTTCCCCTAAGTTTTTGAACTGAAAAGCAATGTCAGCCACACTTTAAGCCCCTTTTACCACTGTTTGTGCCCATTTTTGCCACTTTTATCCAATTTTTGCCACTTTTAAGCATTTATATATTCAAAAAAATCAAAATTCATCACCTTTTTCACAATTTTTTGCTATTATTAACCAATTTTAATGATTTTTAACCCATTTTAATTATGTTTTTAACATTTACTACACAAATGAATAAATAAAGATATTTATTTGTTAAGAGTGGTTATTATCAGGTCAAATATAAATTATGGTTTTCCCAGCTTATTTTGCTGACCTCCATGGGCCCCCAGTCTGGCTGGGTCCCAGAAACCTCCCCCCTTATCCCCCCTTATGGATGGCCTTGTCTGCACATGACTATTCTTGATTGTCCATGGCTGTGTTCAACCACCTTCAGGTACAGTGGGGGTCCATGGTCTCTAGCACCATTATTTTGGGGGTCGTGGGCCAAAAAGGTTGAGAACCACTGCCTTAGAATATGAAGTAATATGCCCAACTTCTGGAAAGTACTTTGATTTTGCACTCATTGACCAGTGCTCCTTATACACAACCTCTGCATCAGTTTGGTATAGAATAGAGCAGTGTTACTCAACCTTTCATCCTTAGGGCCCCCTCTACTCATATCTAACAGAAGCTTAGCCTCCCAGGACCCAATCGGATATAACTAAACATCAATTTTGATTCAGTTCTATCATAATAGGCTTACCTACTTACTTACTTACTAAAGTATCCATTATTACAATGAAAAACAAACAAAAAAGCATCTGTTGATTCTTGAGAAAAAAAAAGACTTTCTAGTGTATAAAGTTGTGCATTTGTGGAAACCAAAACTTCATTTGTTTTAGATTATAAGGTCAAAAATAGCCGACTGCATGGAAGAAAATCAGACCAGATGAAGCTGTTATCATTGTATAAGCTTTGCACTTTAAGAGCCTCATCAAATTATAAATTATCCAACCTCTGTTTTTCAGTTTTGCTTCTTGTAAATTTACTGTTTCACAATGTTGCCGATTTATGACTTTAAAAACTAGAAATTATGAGTTCATGATGTCAATATTTACAGCTTTTTTTTCCCAGAAATTGACTACTTTTTAATTCCGAGATGCTGAGTTTGGTTGCTTGTAAATATACAGCTTTATCCACCTTATTCCTGGGGCCGCTACTGTAAATCTGAATATGGGCGAAACTTCTGGTGCTAAAGCGGAGGTACATTAAATACATGTATTCTAGTACAGTAGCTAACGATAAATGCTAACAAACAACGACAGTTGTTTTGATATGAATTCATCTTGAATTTGTAAATATTGATATATTTTTGTAATCACATGTTCACACTGTTTGTATTGTAAGCTGTAAGTAAGTAAGGTGGATACCACATTACTCCTGGGGGTCTACTGTAGCTATGAATGTGGGTCGAACTTCCCGTACAGTAACAATAATAGCAAAACGTGATTCTTCCAAGGGCTTACTAAAGTGATTGTTGTAGGGCTTCATTATGTAATAACGCCACATTATATAATAATGTAATACATTTTCCATCCATCATGTAATAATGCCGCATTTTCTAAGCCAGTAAGCGGTTAGGGTTAGGGCATGGTAGTAGGGTAGGTGTTTAGTCTAGAGCCCTGAAGGGGGGTTAGGTTTAGGTGTAAGTCACTGAGCAGTTAGAGTTCGGGCAAGGTAGTTGGGTACGGTATATCTTGGAGCCCACTTTAAGTCCTATGGTTAGGGTTATTACATAATGCGGCGTTATTACATAATATGACTTTACAAGCGTCAGCAGTGGTTGTTCTGAAATAAATATTTGCTGCAATGAATACTGCTTCATTTTTGTTAAATCAATATGAGCTGAAAGTTTAAAATAATATGTTCTGTAATGCTCAGTACCTGTTGCTACATTCGTGGTACTAATTGTGACAAAGTTGAATATTTGTATTGTTTGTTTTTATGAATATAATTCCCACATTTTAAGAGGTATTTTTTTGTGAAATGAAGATTTCTGCAACCCCATAAACTAGAAATATATCTGAAGGTGGTGTCCAAACTCCTTTAACAAAACGTGATTGTCTCTTTCTATACTAATATGAAACTAATAAAGTTAGCTAAATATGCTTGTCTAGGTTATCTGAGGTAATGTTGTCACTTTCTACTCTCTAGGAGAGGGCGGGGAAATGATAATGTTATCTGTTTGGTATCAAAATTGCTCTAGTAATCACGTTTAGCATGTCATTTCTATGCAAAGTCCCATTTAGATAAGTTGGAAGTTGCGCCCATATTTCACACAAAGAATCATGGGGGCTAGGAATAAGGTGGATAATCTCAAAAATTCAACTTTTTTCATTAAAAAAAGGAGCACTCTTTATTTTTTATCTTTTAGGGCAGCTCTACCATGCTGCCTTACAGTATGTCCCTAATCATGGTTTAAAGGAAATATATGCACATCAAAATTTGACATCAGAGACGTCTGTTCAGGAGTGCCTTGAAACCAGGAATGCAACACTTGCAGCCTATTTCCTTGACACGCTTGTATGCTGAGGCTGACAAACTTTATAGAGATGCTGATCTTTTTTTTGCCAGTAGGACTTCGCACATTCCCACAGTGAAACCAGAACTGGTAACTGAGATGTCGACCATGGTGTTACTGTGCTAGAAAGGCCAGCTTACTCACATGTCCTGAACCCCATAGAGAATCTCTGGGGTATTGTCATGAGGAAGATGGGAGACAGCAGAGCTACAACACGAATGAGCTGAAGCAAACTGGGCCTCCTTGAAGCTGATTTTTACACTCACCACACCTTCAACCAGAGAAGGCACTTCTCCCCCCTCATCCCTCTGCTGCTGCTGCTGCTCTGATATTTACCAGGACTCCTCACGACTTGTTGATGACAAATGCTTGAGTGGCTTTACTTCAGAAGTGTCAGGAGAACATTAGAGAGCATGTGCACCTTTGTGTGACAGCATTGTATAAATGTAGACAGAGAGGGATGACAAACCACCCAAAACAAATATGTATAATACCAGCAGGTTTCTACAGCACATATTCACACTGAGAGGCCTACAGTATGACGGTCCTTTAATGCATCCTGTTGAGAATCCAGTTATGCATGCATGGGTTTGGTATTTTTTAAAGGACTGTCTCTTTGTAAATGTTCTGTAATGTTACTGCTGCTAATGTCTGACCTCTCAGTACATGCATCATCTATTACCTGTCTGACGTGGATGTTTCTCTAATCTGACTCTAGCGCTCTCATACTCACCATGCTCGCTTTGGGCAACTTGACTTTAGGAACCAGGGCAAAGTCACTCTGCCCTTTGATCTGTATCAGACATGCTTGTCTGTTGCTAAGAAATCTAGGTGTTACATTCGGTGCAGCTCTTTCGATTTTTTCATTTACTTTCTGATCTGAAGAAAGACTGTTTTAGTGTTGGGGTGTTGTTTAGTGTTGTAGCTTTCGATTTACTAGACATTCCCTTTTTCTCTTGCATTTTTTACCTGAACATGAAGAGTGCTCATAGTAAAGATTTCAAAGTAAAAGCAAAGAACAGCTTCTTGAAAAAATGCCTTAACCTAACTTTAATGACTTAATGCAGCTCCTGTTTTGATGTCACTGAATCATCTGTGCAGCTGTTACAATTATGCATGGTTAGTATGCACAGCATTTGTGTGATTCTGTACACCTCTGCCTATTTCCTTATCAGATTGGGAGTTTATTACCTCCACCAAGGAGGTTATGTGATTGGGTGAGTTTGTTCATTTGTTCGTTTGTTTTTTAGCAACATAACTCAAAAAGTCATGGCTGGATTTTCATGAAATTTTCAGGAAATGTCAGAAATGGCATATGGAAGAACTGATTAGATTTTGGGACTTATTTGGATCACCGTCTGGATCCAGGAATTTTTTAAAGGATTCTGTACTATTGGGAGATAGGCCTAATGGCAGAGGTCTGCGCTGTTACCACTTTACACCAGGAGATGGTGGACATGAGTAACTTATTCAAAGTTTTGGAGTTTATAGAGTTTTAAAGACACACGCCCGGTTGAGGAGACAAATGGAAGCATAACAGAGAGAAAGACAGCAAATTGTAGCCAGAATAATCACAATGCTGGGAGGAATAGAGGAATATTCACCTTCTGCCATGACTTTCAGTTGGCCGGTGAGACCATGGGTGCTTCCGCCATGACAGTCCACACGTAGCGAGGCCAATGCTTTACCTCACCGCAGGTCCAGAGTGGGACTGATTTCCAGCCCTGGAGTTTCAAGGCTCAGACCAGCCCACTTTAGTTCACAACCTTTTACTTAAGTTGACAATTGATGATTATTTTAATTATATTAATTTTCTATTAGGCTATTAATAAATTTTTAAAAGCATTAAAGTTTATTTTTAGCATTCAGGTAGAGAAATTCTGGAAACAGTTTCACTAAGTGTATTTGTTCACACTGTGGAACATTAGCTAGTCTAGGCCTCGTGTGTCACTGACAGCAACAATCACACTGAACTCTATTCTGGGGCCTG